>NC_137617.1:48728473-48758473 GCF_963280865.1 Gymnoscopelus braueri | reverse complement strand
GAAGGGCCAAGCTCAGATTACTTTTCAGCCTAATTATTCAGAAAACCAGTTCAGATTTTTTGGGTGTAATTGAGGTCATAAAACCCCCAAAAAAACATAACAACTAAAAAAAAGTGAAAATGAATGTCATAGAACCTTTAAGACATGGTTTAAGAGTTCAAAGGTTCCTCAAAGAACTTTGACAAAAAAAAGGTTCTCTAGAACTAGATGATTAACATGTAGAACCATTCACTAGATCGAATGGTTCTTTAGTAGTTGATGGTTCTTTGCAGTGGTGGAAAGTAACTAAGTACATTTACTCAAGTACTGTACTTAAGTAACATTTTTAGGTATTTTTACTTTACTGGAGTATTTCCAATTTCCAATACTTTTACTTCTACTCCTCTACATCTCAGAGGCAAATATTGTGCTTTTTACTCCACTACAATTATTTGAAAACTTTAGTTACTAGTTACTTTCCAGATATAAATTATGATATTATGAAACATACATTAACCACTTTAGCCCTATTTAATATCTAGGCTATTTGAAAATAGCAGATCTACAAGCTCACAAAGCGTCGCATCGCGACGCGTTGTGAGCTTGTAGATCTGCTATTTTCAAACATTTTTGTGCTTTTACTTTTGGTACTTTAAGTACATTTTGATGCCAATACTTTTGTACTTTTACTCAAGTACATTTTGAATTATGCACTTTTACTTGTAACAGAGTATGTCTATATTGCAGTATTGATACTTTTACTTAAGTAAATAATTTGAGTACTTTTTCCGCTGATTCTTTGTGGAACCATATAGCCTTTTAACGAACCATTTAAGAACCATTATTTTTCCTGTGTGTAGGGCATTCATTTATGGAAGAAAAAAAACACAAAACGTTAAAATATGGTGATAGGAGGTTTGGGCCTGACAGCGACGATAACAAACCGACGGTCCTTGAAATGAAAAAGGTTACAACTGCCTTTATGATGTGTTTGTTGTTGTTGTTGTTGTGGACTGACCCATGGGAGTATAGCTTCAAAGTCACTGTGTGTCTCTTTACATTAACGTCCACCATATTGGCAACGGTTTCACGTTGGCCCTGTCCGAACGACTTTCTTAAATTTGTATTCATTCGTTTATTTATTTATTACAGAATGTTACAGCAAATCAGTCTTGTCATTATACTGGCTGGAGAGAGAGAGAGAGAGAGAGAGAGAGAGAGAGAGAGAGAGAGAGAGAGAGAGAGAGAGAGAGAGAGAGAGAGAGAGAGAGAGAGAGAGAGAGAGAGAGAGAGTTGAATGGCCACCAGCCAAAATGCCACCCAAGATGTTTTAACCTTGATGTGAGGCGAGCCTGAGGGAATCGAGCGTTTTCAATTTAAATAGTACATTAACTTTGATCCCAATTTAACCTGCAGTTTGCTCTCCTGGGAGGGAGTAGAGTGGTGGAAAAGTACTCAGATTTTTGATTGGACTGAAGTAAAAGGTAGCGATACCACATAATGTAGAACAACTCTACAAGGTACAAGTACGGGATTAAAAAATCTTACTAAAGGCGCACTTCACCCATTTTAAATGTTATGTTCATATACTTGGTCCTCACTAATGTTCATTATATAGACCATCCAGAAAAACGCGGGCAAAAATCCTTGATTATGCGGGCTAAAACTCTTGATTATGCGGGCTAAAACTCTTGATTATGCGAGCTAAAACTCTTGATTATGCGGGCTAAAACTCTTGATTATGCGGGCTAAAACTCTTGATTATGCGGGCTAAAATCCTTGATTTTGCGATGAAATATGCGGTTTTTTTTTTGCAATTTTATGTGGTGAAATTGCGGGAAGTTGCGAAATATACGAATATTGAATAATGCGATGCGAAGCGCATATTATGCGATGCGGCCTTTTTGAAAAAACGTTACCCCTGCATAATTATGCGCCATTTTGCTGATTATGCTGTAAATTATGCGATCGCATATAATCGCATTTTTCTGGAGGGTCTAATTATAAGATGGCACCATTTCTGTCTATACTCACTGTCTCAGAGGTGGGCTGTTGACAGTTCAGAAACCTGCCCACCAGTGACATCATCAATAAGGATGCCAAACTGCGTCATCCCAAAGCCTATACCACTTGTGCAAGGACGCGCTGTGATTGGCCAGTAGCCACTTTGAGTGGCAGTTGGGGGCAAACGCTCTCGCCAAAACATGATTTACTATTCTGTCCCTATATCGGTACATAACTCGAACGGCGCTGAGTCGGCCCCAAGCGAACTTCGTTACGTTCGGCGCGGCAACTCGCTCGCTTTAGCTCGCTCGGTGGTGCCTCACGTGGCCTCATGTTCGCTTGAGACGGTGCGCTTCCGTCGCGGTCCATAACTATACGGGCTCAAAAAATAGCCGGCAGTAGTTGCAGGCAGAGGCTCTTATTCGCCTGTTTCCTAGGCTGTGTGTGTTTCACTTCCTGTCGATTTAATTGGATATCATTGGTCATCTGACCAGTTTCATTGGATTTCATTGGATCAAATCGACAGGAAGTGAAACACACGCAGCCTAGGAAACAGGTGAATAGCACAAGTTGTAAAGGATTTAGTATGTCGCTTCCAAGCTAATAGAGACTACAGCATTTCCCTTCCTGGAAAGTTATGAGCGCTATGAGCTTGTAGATCTGCTATTTTTGAAAAAGTGTGCATATCTTTGAAT
This sequence comes from Gymnoscopelus braueri, assembly GCF_963280865.1. Classification (NCBI taxonomy): domain Eukaryota; kingdom Metazoa; phylum Chordata; class Actinopteri; order Myctophiformes; family Myctophidae; genus Gymnoscopelus; species Gymnoscopelus braueri. The sequence goes on along the minus strand of NC_137617.1, from coordinate 48,755,795 downwards.
ATTTGTATATATATAGCCAAAGCTAAGAGGTTAAAAATTATTGTGACGCTATGCTAAAGGAGAGATCCGGACATTTTAAGTGTTATTTGATGTGTCGCTAATCACTCACCATCATTAAAATGGACGTTGAGTTATTCCAGAGAGTCCCGTGTCGTGCAGTCTGGCGACCCCCTCCGTGGCATAATGGGAGCCCGTGTAAGAGTGAAATTCGTCTATTATAACCGATGCAAAGTTAGTTTTTTCTCTACTACTGCTCATTGTGGAGTCTCATGATACTCAAACATGCACTGAAAGTCGCGCACGAGTTATCGTTCATGCAGAACTAGACGACGCTGGTTGCTTGTTTCTTCCACAGACGCCAGGTTCTGTGAGAGAAACAAGCAACCAGCGTCGTCTCCTTTAACTCATTTCGCTGGGGGACCTCCTGGTACTCCCTCGAGGACCACTGGTGGTCCCCGCACCACTGGTTGAAAACCACTGGTGTAAAGTAACCAAGTACATTTATTCAAGTACTGTAATTATCCAATATTAGTCTGGGTTGCATTTCCATAAATATCATCAGAGTGCACCTTGAATTGTGCAGAAATGACCCCCCTACTCAGCAAACATACATAAAGGAACAGCCTGCATATTTTAGACGTTATATTGATGAGTGGATACGGCACAGTGGAGCTAATGGGCTTTTTGTGCATGTCAGGTGGAAACCTCTTATGTCCAAAAAAACGTCACACAAAAGCATCAAAAGTACCAGATCTGCAAGCTTGTAAAGCTTGCTATAAGTTAGAATATGGAGATAAGAGGTTCCTACCCGACAACAACGATGTGTGGATGAAGCTGCAATCAAGTGGCAACATTATCCACATACGGACAGACAGACAGACAGACAGACAGACAGACAGACAGACAGACAGACAGACAGACAGACAGACAGACAGACAGACAGACAGACAGACAGACAGACAGACAGACAGACAGACAGACAGACAGACAGACAGACAGACAGACAGACAGGCTTCATGATGCAGACAGACAGACAGACAGACAGACAGACAGACAGGCTTCATGATGCAGACAGACAGACAGGCTTCATAATGCAGACAGACAGACAGACAGACAGACAGGCAGACAGACAGACAGACAGACAGACAGACAGACAGACAGACAGACAGACAGACAGACAGACAGACAGACAGACAGGCTTCATGATGCAGACAGACAGGCTTCATGATGCAGACAGACAGGCTTCATGATGCAGACAGACAGACAGACAGGCTTTGCAGGTGGCCATGCAGGCAGACGGCTAATTTGAGAATGAATGAATGGACCGTTCCTTTTCAGCCATGAGGTGGTTGGCCAAGTTAGATCTGGCTGACTCTCTCTCTCTCTCTCTCTCTCTCTCTCTCTCTCTCTGAAGTGAATTAAGCCAGGCTGGAGGTGTGAGGGGCCACATGCAGCACTAAGAGCCTCGTGGCCTGATTAACTGATCTTCAAGCTCACAAGGCGCTGCGTCCGCTCTGAGCTTGTTTTTCCCGGAGTGTGAAACTGTCGTACGATAAATTATACATCAGTTTTCATTCATTCATTCATTCATTCATTCAGGGTATAATGCTAATTGTGACCGCTCTCTCTAACAAATAGGGGGGGTGAGTCCTTTACTCATTGAAAAAGCCCCCTTTAATTCTAAAAGACCCACTTCACAGCTTCCTCCATCCATTTAAAGTCACTGTAACAGGTTCCCTAGCTGTTGCACACACTGCCTGCCACAGTGTACAATTATCCCCTTGTCTACCAACCCACCTGCCCCCTGAAACGGCCAAATCCCCCCCCCTGGACCACCCTTATTGTTCCTCAAATGCTGGAAAGCTGTCACTCAACTCCCACACAACATCACGTGGGAACTGGAAGCCATGACTACCAACAGAGAGAGAAGACAATGACAAAATGTTTTCTTTGTGTTTTTTTGTTGTTGTACAAATTAACTAAACTAAACTAAACAAAGAACAAATAGAGCACCGAAGTCCGGCGTAATTTACACCTCCTACCTGGGTTGCCCCCATTCTGAATTCCCATGGACGTGTTTAATATCGCGTCAAATAAGAACTGTGTTCCAAAAAGAAACAAATGATCCGGGCGCTTTGACTCTTATGGATATGAAGCATCAACTGACGGTGAGAAAACGATAATGTTACTTCCGCCGAATTAGTTACATTTTCGCCAGAAACAGACTGTATCAAATATGAGTGACTGACTATCATAAACCATACAGAACCTCCTCCCTGACAATATCACTGAGACAGTTTGTTTATTTTTGGACCACAATTCTTATATGAGACGATTCTAAGATGACCCAATGTTATTCTCCATAGAGAAATTACTTATACGACCATGGGGATGAACGAGTGACGTCAGGACTTCTGTCTGAAGATGTTATGCAAGCTAGCAGTTATTAAGCAGGGTCTGGATCAGTCTGAACTCCCACATGACATCACGTGGGAACTGGTAGCCATGACTACCAACAGCGAGAGAAGACAATGACAAAATGTTTTCTCATGATTTTATTTTTTGCCAGACCCAAGGGGTCGGCCTACATGAGGCTTTGTCGGTCGGTTCGGTCGGTCTGTCCCTCTTTTCCTGTCCTGTCCCTCTTTTCCTCTGCACACACGTCATGCGAAGTCCGGCCATTCAGATTTCAACCACTAGGGGTCTGGCAATACCAGGTCTCCTGGTTCCCTTTTTGCCAGACCCAGGGGGTCAGGCCTACATGAGGCTTTGTCTGTCCCTCTTTTCCTCCCGGTTCAACATTTTTCCTCCCGGTCCCTCTTTTCGATTGGCCAAGCTTAGCGTGACGTAGTGCTCTGATCTTCAGATTTCAACTTTTAAAGTGGTTTGTAGGTGTGTTACTAGGAATTTATTCTGGGTCTGGCAGAACCAGGTCTCCTGGTCTTGTCCTCCTCTTTTCCGCCCGGTCTGTCCCTCTTTTCCTCCCTGTCCCTCTTTTTGATTGGCCAAGCTTCGCGTGACGTAGTGCTCTGATCTTCAGATTTCAACCACTAGGGGTCTGGCAGTGCTCCGAGGAGCACTTTTTCTAGTTTTGGTACAAATGAACTAAACTAAACAAAGAACAAATTCCAGACAATAGAAGAGGACAAAGTGAGGAAAAGGTCTACAAAGGATCAGGAATCAAGAGGGTTTTATTACAAGTAGTGTCATGTTAGTGTGTAGCCTGGTTCCAGTCCATAGACCCCGCCCACTCTCTGAGTGAACTGCCCCTCTTGGTCTGGTGTTGTAAATGTGAACCTAGGATTTATTCGGTACAAAAAGTACCGTCCAATGAGAGTCGGAGGTGTGGGTGGTGATCCCTTGTGATTGGTTTAGGGAAATTCTAATCCCCCCCCCTTGTAATCGCCTACACTGGAGCCAATGTCAGACTGAAGCTCCACGCAGCTTCAGTCTGACGATCAGGCTAGTTAGTGTGGCAAGATCCTAGATATAGAAACCTAGATACCTCATTGGCCTCTGCAGTTCATTGGAGCGACTGGTATCTCAATACAAGGCTCTTCCGCAGGGCTGTTTGACTACTGACCAATCACATCGCGTTGCCTACTGGCCAATCACAGCGCGTCTAACTGACTAGTTGCTGCGTGGCTGCCTCTTAAGAAAAGACCCGCCCCACCTGCCTCTGATTGGCCTACTGAACGCCCCCTGCTGTGACGCACACGGAAGTTTCCAGCTTGCCCTGCTGAAGCGGAAGGAAGTGATAGGCTAGCCCTGCGGAACAAGGAAGCACGCCCAGAGATACGAATGCTTCAGAGCCGAAGGAGGCGTCTACCTTTATATGTCTATGGGCAAGATCCTCAAGCCTTTGCTATCATCAGTAATACAACATACTGATGACTGGACGCACTAATGATGCACTAATGACTTAAGTAAAAGTAGCAATACCACGATATAAAAATACTCTGTTACAAGTAAAAAAGGCCTGTGTTCAAAATGTTACTTGAGTAAAAGTACAAAAGTATTGGCATCAAAATGTACTTAAAGTATCAAAAGTAAAAGTACTAAAATGTTTGAAAATAGCAGATCTACAAGCTCACAACACAGCATTGTGAGCTTGTAGACTTAGTTACTTTACTCGTGCATACAAGTTTGACACAGATCGGTCCAGCAGTTTGCGAAATTAGACAGACAGACAGGCAGGCAGGCAGACAGACAGACAGACAGACAGACAGACAGACAGACAGACAGACAGACAGACAGACAGACAGACAGACAGACAGACAGACAGACAGACAGACAGACAGACAGACAGACAGAGTAATCAGTGCAACATTAACTCTACTCAGCAGGGCCATGTCATTGTATTTTGTCTGGAACACACTTAGAGTCCATGTTGGATTCCCTACAGAGAAAACAATCCTTCACGGGGTTGACTGTGATGGAAGGCTCTTGGAACGGAACGGGCCACATGTAGATGTGGTCACATAGCTGCCTTGATGTGGTAATGAAGGGCCAGCTAATGGGCCGTAGCACCGTGCATGCTGTAGTGTATCCTTCCATCCTATCAGTGATGGGACTATTAGGCAGTGGTGGAAAAAGTACTCACATATTTTACTAAAGTAAGAGTATCCATACTGCAATATAGAAGTACTCTGTTACAAGAAAAATGTCCGGAATTCAAAATGTAGCCTACTTGAGTAAAAGTACGAAAGTGTTGGCATCAAAATATACTTAAATTACCAAAATTAAAAGTACTCATTATGCAGAATATCCCATTTCAAGTTTTCAAATGTATACATATCTTTTGAAAATAGCAGATCTATAAGCTCACAATGCGTCGCGATGCGACGCATTGTGAGCTTGTAGATCGGCTATTTTCAAATGGCCGAAATGTATATAGGGTTGAAGTGGTTAACGTATGTTTTGTAATAATAATAAAAATCTACAAAGTAACTAGTAACTAAAGTTTTCAAATAATTGTAGCGGAGTAAAAGTGCAATATTTGCCTCTGAGATGTAGTGGAATAGAAGTAAAAGTACTGGAAATTGGAAATACTCAAGTAAAGTACAAATACCTCAAAATTGTATTTAAGTACAGTACTTAAGTAAATGTACTTAGTTACTTTCCACCACTGACTACTAGGAGCTAGCAGGGCTTTCCACTTCAGTGGATCACAATGCTGGGATCCCAGCCATTCTCCCTGAATAGGAGGGTGTTTTTGGACCTGCTCTGTTTACTGTAGGTTTTTGTTTTTCTGTTTTCAAACTGTTTTCATGATGTTTTGCCTAGTAGTTTAAGCCGCAAGTGGAGCCTGCAGTACCACCACGATAGACACCATCACGCCGGAGTGAAATGTTTGGAGTGGGGGGAGTCTGGTGCAACGCTCAGGTCCTGGACCTGGTGAGACGAAGGAGGAGCCCGGCCAGGAGGCCATCCACAGAGCCTATAGAGCGTCGCAGTTCCCGCCCACTTCCTGTTTTTTTTGGTGCCGGAAGAAAAAACTCAATGCATTTTTCCATTGACATTTCCAAAAATATTTATATCTATTAATTTAAGCCTCGAATCAAGCCATCATGACATGACATGAATCATGACCATAAAACGTTTGATTCTGTGATTATTTTTTTTTGAAAACGGCAAAACAAAGGGTATTTATTAAATATAGTATATCATATAATTAAATATAAAATTAAAAAAAATCACAGAAAAAAACGTTTTATGGTCATGATTCATGTCATCTCGTGATGGCTTGATTCGAGGCTTAAATTAATAGATATAAATATTTTTGGAAATGTCAATGGAAAAATTCATTGAGTTTTTTCTTCCGGCACCAAAAAAAACAGGAAGTGGGCGGGAACTGCGACGCTCTATTAGTCCCTCCACGTGCCAGAGCCTCCCCCGGTCCCGGCAAAGTAGTTCCGGAGAAGCGGACTGAGGGGCCCCGTCTTGCCCTAAGAGGACTGACCGTGGGGTAGCTACTGGGACGTAAGTCGGGGCTTGATCAACCCCGGCTGGGTCACCTGGGCGAGGGGAGGGTGTATGTTGTTGCGAGACCCGAAACACCCGTCGACCCCAGGCTACAACACTGATGATACGTCCCAGGTGCATCCATGTCATGTTTTTTATTTAATATCTGTCTGTCATTAAATGTCTCTATGAATTGAGTCCAAAGGACCCCAATGGAAACGAGCCCTAGGGTCGTTTGAGACGGGAAGCGGCCGACGCGCCTATTGTAATTCATTTTCAATGAGAGGCGGGCGATTATTTGGGACGCGCTGAGAAGTTAAGGGGCGGTGAGGCAAGTGGGTGCGGCCCCGTGAAATTCTCGTGTTCGTTTGTGCACACGCGTGCGGGCGGCTAGAGCTGGATTGTGGTGAGTTTTTTTTTCTTCCCCGTACCGCACAGGAGGACAAAACAATAACGATCGCGGCGCGATCCCCGCTGATCCGAGCGGTAACGCCCGCGTCCGACACTCCCCGTCTACAACGACCCATAGGCTTTCTTTTAAATCCTCTTACCCATAGGCCTCTCAGCAGACCTTGTATTGAGCTGTACTTTTCTGTGCTTTTTTTTACAAACTGCTAATAAAGTATTCAATCAATCAATCAATCAATCAATCAATCAACCAATCAATCAATCAATCAATCAATCAAAACTCTGGTTATGTGGGGGACATATCAGCATGTCCCAGCTGTGCTTTTCAAACTTTTTCAAGGCACACCTTTACTCATAGTGAAAATAGCCGATCTACAAGCTCACAAAAGGTTGTGACGTGACAGGTTATTTTAGAAAATGTGTGAAAAATCTATAAATTATATTAAATTGCCTAGAATGTCATTCCCAAAACACCCGGGGCACCAGGATGTAGAATGTATCTCTGCTTTGGGAAATGAGCCGCTCGCTCCTTCACTTGGAAAGGAGCCAGCTAATTGAAGTACAGATATAATAATGTACTTAAGTACAGTACTCAAGTAAAAGCTTGTTCTGTTTTTTGCCTCATTTCACTGTAAATGCTCATAATGCCTCACATCCTGGTTTTGATGGAGGAATGTATTTGGTTCTAACTGATCCCCCAGTTTGTTTCATCTCTGACTCCAACCAGATGGTTCTATTTGAATAAGCATGAGGCCCTGATCACAACTAGAGAGAGAGAGAGAGAGAGAGAGAGAGAGAGAGAGAGAGAGAGAGAGAGAGAGAGAGAGAGAGAGAGAGAGAGAGAGGCAGAGAGAGAGAGACACCCAGACACAGAGAGAGAGGCAGAGACATAGAGAGAGAGGCAGAGACGTCGAAAAAGGCCACTCTTTCCAAAATATAGTTCTAAATGGATCGACCTCTAGAACACTAGGCTAGTTTTAACCCTTTAATCACTTTCACTTTCAGCTTTTGAAAGACTTTGAATCAGCGATTCTCAATTCTTTTTTATTTTATTTCAAGGGGTATGGTGGCCGGTAGAGCGGCCGGATGGCAACCGCGAGGTTCCCAGTTCGATCCCGGGATTCCCCCAGGGTTAGAGTCGAAGTGTCCTTGAGCAAGACGCTGAACCCCTAATTGCTCCCGATGAGCAGGTTGGTGCCTTGCGTGGTTTCCTCCGCCATCGGTGTGTGAATGTGTGTGTGAATGGGTGAATGAAATGCACAATATATGTACAGCGCTTTGGATAAATGTGCTGTATAAATGCACCATTTACCATTGTTTAATACCAACTTTACGTGTAGGACCTCAACACTGTGAAATCCTCAGTGTTTATTATAAATGTTGTGTATTTGAACAGTTCTTCTAGGTCTGTCCTATATGACTCAGGGGACAAAAACCTGTGGAATGAATGTGTCACAACGTGTCACCATGTGCTTCTGGAACATGAATGAATGTGTCACAACGTGTCACCATGTGCTTCTGGAACATGAATGAATGTGTCACAACGTGTCACCATGTGCTTCTGGAACATGCAAACACAAACCAGTCGGCCCAGCAGTAACGCTAGTGGCGTTAACCCATTAAGACCGGGAACGCATCTGTGTGTCATTTTTAGATTTATTTGTAGATCTGCTATTTTTGAAAAAATGAGAAAATTCGTGAAAATCTTTGAATATATATATTTTAAAGCGAACATTTTTAACTCAAATCTTTGCTTCTGGGGGATTCTACAAATGTCGTCTAAATCTTAACAGTTTTCTGAAAAAAAAACTATTGTTGCTATATATCAGTGGTTCTCAAGCTTTTTCATGTCAAGGACCCCCAAAATGATATGTATTTGGCCACGGACCCCCATCTCAAAAATATGTTGTTCCAGGGACGCCCCAGAAGCAAAGATTTGAGTATTTTTTTCTTATATAGGCCTATATATATTCAAAGATTTGCACACATTTTCACGATTTTTCAAAAATATCAGATCTACAAGCTCATAGCGCGGCACTCGGTGCCGCGCTATGAGCTTGTAGATCTGATATTTTTGAATAGCCAATAATAAATCTTAAAATGACACAGATGCGTTCCCTGTCTTAGTGGATGATTAACTAACCACTGACATGGGGAAGTATCATGTGGGTGGAGAGATTACATCACGTCATTGCTAAATTATTGTTTATATACCAGTGGTGGTAGTAAGTACTCAGAGTACTCTCTGTTAAGTTACATTCCAGCACTGATTAAGCCAGTGAATGGGGAAGTACAGTATCACAGGTGTGGAGATTACAGCACGTCATTCTGGTTAATGATTGTTTATAGAGCCGTCTGGTCTGAACTCCACCTTTTGTTTATGGTTCTCACTGTTAACTGTAGGAATCAGGAACTGAGATAATGTATGTTCACACAGGCAGCATAAAGAGGGGTTTTACCCTATTATATCCAGGTCAACGTCAACAAAATCCAGTGGTGGAAAAAGTACTCAAATGTTTTACTTAAGTAAAAGTATCAATGCTGCAATGTAGAAGAATGTAGAAGTCTGTTACAAGTTAAAGTCCGGAATTCAAAATTTACTTGAGTAAAAGTACAAAGTATTGGTATCAAAAATGTAATTAAAGTAACAAAAGTAAAAGTACTACAATGTTTGAAAATAACGTGTCACGTTGTGAGCTTGTAGATCAGCTATTTTCCAAAGATTTTTATTCATTATACATTTTGAAAATACATTTGGAAACTTGTGAAATGGGACATTCTGCTTAATGAGTTAATGAGTACTTTCTACTTTTGTACTTTAAGTACAATACATGCTCATACTTTTGTACTTCTACTCAAGTAAATTTTTAATTCCGGACTTTTACTTGTAGTATTTCTACATTGCAGTATTGATACTTTTACTTAAGTAAAACATGTGAGAACTTCTTCCACCACTGGTTATGTCGACAATTTCTGAACACACAACTCCAACCTGATCACTTCACCTGCAAATAACAGTTTGGACAGTTAGTCAGGGCTGTTAACAAAAAAAGGGGGACACGGCTGACAAAAGCGCCACATTTTTTCTACATGCTCTCCATCACCATAAGTTTCATTTTGGAAGGGGAGCCACGTCATCAAGATGGCAGAAGCCATCTTGGATTACAAAGATGGCCACCATGCAATATCTATAAAAGCCAATATCTCGGCTTCCAAGCCACTTAGAAGGTCAATATTAGTGTCAAAATATACATTTTCTGGGACAAGGAATGCAATAAAACTATAGGGAATATCAATAAGTGACTAATTCAGCCAATATTAGATAATTTGGTAAATTCTGGCAATATATGTACACAATTATGCATGCTTCGTCTAGATTATGCACAACATCTCAGAGTGTGTGTGTGTGTGTGTGTGTGTGTGTGTGTGTGTGTGTGTGTGTGTGTGTGTGTGTTATTAAACTTTGACAGATCTGACTCTATTTCCTATTTTTCCTATCTATTTTGTAGTATCGTTCCTATTGTTTCCTGTCTGCCTAGTTACTGTTTACCTGCCTTGTCTCTCCTCCCTGTGATTATTAGTTATCTCCACCTGTGTCCTGTTAGTCCCTAGGGTGTGGGTGTGTCTGGATCTGGTTCCTGCCAGTGTGACCACCTGCATTCACTCACCTGCAATCATGCCTACAGTACTTAAGCCTCAGTCTCTCTCCAGTCTCTTGCCAGATTGCCTTGTGTTTACCCAAGCTCTCAAGCATTGTTCAAAATCAAGTTTTTTGCCCTAACTGATCTCTGTTCTGTTTTCTATACTACGTTTTTGCCCAGCCCTTGCCGGTACCTCTGCCTTCTCTGACTGCCCCTTTGGTTTTCGACCCCTTGCCTTACACAGTTTAGATTTTTGCCTGCCCCTTGCCAATCTCGTCTCTTGCACACAATGGATTGGGCTTTGTAGATCTCCAAAAGAGTTGATGTGGTCTGGGATACTTACATCACCAGCAGCATAAAAGAGTCAACAAGGGAGAAGCGAGGCAAAGGGATACGACGGAAGGTGGCTGGTCAGAACAAGCTGCCGGGGAATTGGCCAGATTTCCTGCGTGATCCTATAAACAAGCAGGAACTCTTTACCTTTCTCTCTGGGAAGATTGCATCCACCGCCTGGCCAGAGGGCAAGCTGGTCTTCATCACATCTGGCATCACAGTGGTCGGCACAGACACCAGCCACTCCATGCTGCCATGTAACCACGAAGAGGCCGACACCAGGATATTGATTCACCTGCTTGATGCCCTGGAACATGGCTGTTCTACCTGCTTGATACGCACTGTGGATACGGATGTTGTCGTTATCCTCATCGGCAAGTTCCATGCCCTGCTCACCAAGTATCCAGCTGCAGACATCTGGGTTGCTTTTGGCACTGGCAAGAACTACACCTATGTTCATATAAACACCATCTGCCATGCTCTGGGCAAAGACAAGTCCACAGCACTTCCCATCTTCCACTGTTACACAGGCTGTGACACAACATCAGCATTCTGCGGGAATTGATTGATTGATTGATTGATTGAAATTTGTATTAGGCAAAAGAATGTAAAACAACACAGTTACATTAATAATGCTTTTGTCTAAAAGGTCCGGCCAAAAAAGTCCTTGCGGACTTGTTTCCGTTGAGGTCCTTGAGTTAATTTCATAGACATATATAAAATGTCTATGAAAGGAAAGAACATATATAAAATGTCTATGAAAGGAAAGAAGTCAGCATGGGTGGCATGGAAGTCCTACCCTGAGGTCACCCAGGCCTTCAACTACATGGCAGAAAATCCATACACTTCAGTGACCATAGATGCCCAACACTTTCAGCTTCTTGAGCGTTTCACAGTCATCATGTATGATAAGACAAGTGATTTGGAATCTGTCAATGAAGCACGGCGAGAGTTGTTCTGCCAGAAGAACAAAACGATGGAACACATTCCACCAACGCAAGATTCACTGTTGCAGCACGTGAAGCGAGTTGCCTACCAGTCTGGGATCTGGTCCACGTCTGAACTGGCCCAGCAGCCGACACCCAGTCCAGAAGGATGGGGATGGACATTGGATGACAACAACCAGGTCTGGCTCCCTGTGTGGAGCATTCTACCGATGGCGTCAAAAGCCTGCAATGAACTGGTCAAGTGCGGTTGTAAACTTGGTTGTGGTGCAAGGTGCTCATGCAAGAAGGCACACTGGAATTGCACAGAGCTTTGCAGTTGTCAATGTGACAGATAATTTGAATGTCAATTCACTTCATGCTCCATTTTCTGTGTCTGACTGCTAACCGAGTTGAAAATTATGTAAATATGTTGCTAGAATGACCATATTTATTTGATCGTGGCACAAATAAACATCTAGTGGAATTCTCAATAGCTTTATTGCATTCCTCGACCCAGAAAATTTATATTTTGACACCAAGATTGACCTTCTAAGTGGCTTTGAAGCCGAGATATTGGCCGCCTTCTGCCATCTTTTTGACGTGGCTCCCCATCCAAAATGAAACTTATGGTGATGGAGAGCATGTAGAAAAAATTTGGCGCTTTTGTCAGCCGTGTCCCCCTTTTTCAAAAATCTGGTCTTAAGCAACCGGGCTAAGTCAGTCAGTCAGTCATATAAAGATCGCATTTGAGAAAAAAGCTTGCCTTGCCTTGGAGCACCTTAGGGTCTGCATTTTTCACATTCCCAGTCAACACCTCAACTGGACAGATATTCACACGTCCAGATGTTCACGTTCACAGACATCGAGACGGACAGCGAGGCCACAGGAAACAGTATTCCCAATAGGAAATGACATCATCGTATAGTCAAGGTTGTCTGCATCAAGCACAGATGTACAGTAGAGTGGAAACGTGCCTACAGTATATACTTTAAACGGAGTTTTGTGAAATAGAGTTTGGTTATAAGCACTTAAACCCTATATAATTCATTGATCGGGGTCCCTCAAGGGTCTGTGCTTGGTCCCCTCTTTTTTTCCCTCTACACCGACCAAATCTCTTTGAATATTCACATAATGTTTGTGATGCTAGGGTTCATGTGGTTAAACAGTAATTAAAGCATCTTCATGTATGTATATGTCTGTCAGCATAAGTTAAATTAAACGAACAAGCTCTTCTCCAGGTGTCGAAAAGTTGGTGGTCTCTGACTTTCAATTGGTTTGTGGGTTCAGAGTTTATATATAGCCTACATAGCAATAACATAAACTATTGTTCTTTGGGGTAAATCCAGAAGTGGAAGTGCCTTCATTTCACTGTGTGAAAAGGTCGGATAAACCTGGGTCTGTGGGCCATGCATTTCCCCTACCAACATAATTGTTGGGAGGAAGTTTTTGAATGAATGCAGGAGATGACTTCTCACCTAGGAATGCATACATCAGCCTTTAAAATACCTGGATATGTGTCTCTCGTGCCTCAGAATGTGTGCGTGTGTGCTTGCGTGCGTCTGTGCGAGCGAGAGAGAGAGAGAGAGAGAGAGAGAGAGAGAGAGAGAGAGAGAGAGAGAGAGAGATACTCTGTTACAAGTCATCAGTGGTGGAAAGTAACTAAGTACATTTACTTTAGTACTGTACTTAAGTACAATTTTGAGGCATTTGTACTTTACTTGAGTATTTCCAATTTCTTGAGTAAAGCGACGCGTTGTGAGCTTGTAGATCGTCTATTTTCTAACATTTTAGTATTTTTTGTTCAGCATACGTCATTGTTTTTTTATCTCAGGAGGAACCGAAATAGAAACCGGAGTGCATTTATCTTTGTATTCATCGCTAGTCCTGTATCACTGCCTGGTCACAAGGCTGGTGACTGGTAGTGCACACAAACAATGGAGTCAGTCAGACAGTCAGTCAGTCAGTCAGTCAGACAGACAGACAGACAGACAGACATACAGACAGACAGACAGACAGACAGACAGACAGACAGACAGACAGACAGACAGACAGACAGACAGACAGACAGACAGACAGACAGACAGACAGACAGACAGACGTGAGTGAGTGAGTGAGTGAGTGAGTGAGTGAGTGAGTGAGTGAGTGAGTGAGTGAGTGAGTGAGTGAGTGAGGGAGGGAGGGAGTGAGGGAGGGAGGGAGGGAACACATGGCATGCTGTTGTTCCGGAACAGTGGTGGAAAGTAACTAAGTACATTTCATTGCTTTGTCGGGCAAAAACCTCCTATCTTCATGTTTTAACTTTTATAGTTTTTTTGTAAATTAACGCTGTATTGATCACGCTAGAGCGTCACACAAACGTACCAAAAGTACTAGATCTACAAGCAGATCTGCTACTTTTGCTGTTTTTTTTTCATTTGAATCCTGGAAATAACAGTTTTGGACATATGCGGTTTCCACCCGACCGAGACAATTTACTCAAGTAAATGGTCGGGAGCCATACAGAAAAATATAATCAATAATAACTACATTACATTAAATACAACCTTCCAAAAAATGCTTTTAAATGTGACATGTCTTGTACAACAAAGGCATATTAAATTTAAGTGTTTAAGTGTTCAACCATTGTGATCGTATTGTCAGTGAAGTGCTGTCCGCATGTACGGTGATCTGAAGTTCTTGAGCCAAAACATTATTATGTTTAACCCATTAAGATCGGGATTTTTTTGTCAAATTTTTGTCCATTGAACCATTTTAACCATTATATAGCAGATATACAAGCTCATAGTGCGGCACGAGTGCCACGCTATGAGCTTGTAGATCTGCTATTTTTTGACAAATCATGATCATTTTAGCAAATCTTTGAATATATATATATTTTTAAGTGAACATTTGTAACTCAAATCTTTGCTTCTGGGGGATTCTATAAATGTCTTCTAAATCCTAACAGTTTTTTGAAAAAAAATTATGTTGCTACAGTGGTTCTCAAACTTTTTCATGTCGAGGACCCCCAAAATGATATGTATTTGGCCGCGGACCCGTATCTCAAAATATGTTGTTCCAGGGACCCCCCTCCCCAAAAGCAAAGATTTGAGTTAAAAAGGTTCGCTTTAAAAATATATATATATTCAAAGATTTGCACACATTTTCACGATTTTTCAAAAATAGCAGATCTACAAGCTCACAGCGCAGCACTCGGTGCTGCGCTGTGAGCTTGTATATCTGCTATTTTTGAATAGCCAAAGTATAACATTTAAAGTGGTTACACGGATGCGTTCCTGGTTTCAATGGGTTAAGAAGTACACAAAGAAATGATTGACTTTCGGAGCTTTGGTAACACTTGGAGAAGCACTTCTCCGGATGTATTATTGTAATAATAATGCATCATAATGGAAAAGCACTGCAGCCCCAGATACAGGAAGATGCCTCTCAGATTACCTCCAGTATGTGCGGCGTAGACAGCATGCAGTCCAGACATAACAGGGGCCTGGTATATCGGAGTGAAATCGGCCTCACTGACCAATTACTTTCCTCTAAGTTACCATCCGGTATGTTTATGAACAAGAGAGCAACACACTGGGAGCAGCATGCTGAATGGAGATCAGGATGTTATCAGTCAACGCAACGTAATCCCAGCAGGGCTTTAGATGGAGCCAAATGATACACATCTTTGGACATGCAATGTAATGCAATGCAACGCACGCCCTGGTAGAACCCAATGCCTCCGTGCATGCTCTTGCATGCTCTGTGCATGTTTTAGCATGCTCTGTGCATGTTCTAGCATGCTCCGTGCATGTTTTAGCATGCTTCGTGCATGCTCCGTGCATGCTCTATCATGCTCCGTGCATGCTCTATCATGCTCTATCATGCTCCGTGCATGCTCTATCATGCTCCGTACATGCTCTATCATGCTCCGTGCATGCTCTGTGCATGCTCTATCATGCTCGGTGCATGCTCTATCATGCTCCGTACATCCCCCGTGCATGCTCTATCATGCTCCGTGCATGCTCTATCATGCTCCGTGCATGCTCTATCATGCTCCGTGCATGCTCTATCATGCTCCGTGCATGCTCTATCATGCTTCGTGCATGCTCTATCATGCTCCGTGCATGCTCTATCATGCTCCGTGCATGCTCTATCATGCTTCGTGCATGCTCTATCATGCTCCGTGCATGCTCTATCATGCTCCGTGCATGCTCCGTGCATGCTCCGTGCATGCTCTATCATGCTCTATCATGCTCTATCATGCTCTATCATGCTCCGTGCATGCTCTATCATGCTCCGTGCATGCTCTATCATGCTCCGTGCATGCTCTATAATGCTCTGTACATGCTCTATCATGCTCCGTGCATGCTCGAGCACAGTGGTTCTCAAACTTGTTTGTGGAAAGTACCCCCTTTCCATTATTTCTGATTCCATGTACCCCCTAGTACGACTACAACATTTTGCTTAGAAAATATCGACATCAAAAGTCCAGTCAGTATATGTTAAAGATAAACCAGCATAATGGCAAATACGTATTGCTTTCTGTTCATTAACAGTTGTGCTATAGTCAGTAGTTCATGTTCCATCCCTAGTATCTCCGAGTACCAGAGGTAGGCCTACATATAAGCCCATTTGAGAAACACTGTGCTAGAGTAAGCAATCAGGCCACAACCAGTTCTGTCATAATGCAGTTATACAAACCTTTATTTGTTAGCAATACCGTTATTATAAAAAGCAGAACAAAATAAACATTCTCCCACATGGTCATAGTCATTTATTATTGAGCATGGTGCCTTTTCAATTATAAATGGCAGCACTTGAACAGGCTTGTCGGGCCCAGGGGCCTGAAAGTCAGGGGGGCCTTCTAGAGTCATATCTGTCTGAGACCCCCTGAATTTCAGATTTTACAACTGTTGTGTGACGCTGTAGTATTGAATTTATCTATTGAATAGAAAATGTTGCCAATTAGACTCCGTTAACATTTAACGAACATAACGTACATAATGTGTATATATATATGTGTATGTGTGTGTGTATATATATATATATATATATATATATATATATATATATATATATATATATATGTATATATATATAGAGAGAGAGATATATATAGATGTATATATAGAGATATATATATATAGAGATATATATAGAGAGATATATATATATAGATATATATATAGAGATATATATATAGAGATATATATATATAGAGATATATATAGAGATATATATATATATATAATTGTTGGTTGCTGGCTTGCTGTTGATTCTGTCAATTTGTCTTATGTGTCTTAATTGTCAAAAAACAAGAAAAACATTGATACATTTCTCCTCACTGGCTGGAGGTGATTTTGCACACAGCCATTGCCCGTTACCATATGAACTTAAAGGAGAATTTTGGACTAAAGTTTTCTTACCTTTTCTATGAAGTTATGATATCTTAGGATGAATGGTACAGTAGAAAAATTTCATAACTCCACCCCTGAGCCGCCACAGCTTAAAAGGTGCGCGGATAGGCCTTAGGTTAGATCACATATTTTAATAGCTTTTTTTTTTTTTTTTTTTTGAGAGATCTGACGTTCATAGTGACAGAACACTATGCAACCAAAAAAAAAAAAAAAAAAAAAACAAGTCTCGCTAGACGAGATTGAAATCTCGAGATTTCAATCTCGTCTAGCGAGGCTTGTTTTTTTGTTTTTTTTGGGGACAGTGTTCTGTCACTATGAACGTGAGATCTCACCCAAAAAAAAAAAAAAAAAAGCTATTAAAATATGGGCACACAGTTTTGCTGACCAAGACGCATGGCCACAGAGGTTTGTCAAATAATAGGAGGATTCTCATTTACAACAACTTGATCTCTCCTTTATTGAAATGTAGCTCTAAGCGTACATTCAATAAGGAAGATCTCTGTTGTCATTCATAGCTAAGTGTGAGCACTTTCTAGCCAATCTGCAGTCAGCCAATCAGGCAACTGGACTCCGCCTTTAAATACCACTGCCTCTGGGGGGCGCATACCACATACGCTGGTAATTCAGCTTGACAGCGTGTCGCGGGTTCGACTCCCTTTTCCGACGACCTTTGCTGTGTTTGCTGTGTTTGTGGTTCTCCCTATTAGAAGCAAATCTTATACATATGTCTTCATACATACATACAGTACACGTACAATAATACAAATTCGAATACAAATAGTAGTAGTCATGTACACTCCACAAATGCAGTTAGACTGTGTACACTTTCTCATATATTGGTCACTCCCATACAAATGACTCTTTTATTGAATAAAACATTTGGCAATTAGACTCTACAAGTGCTCACACTTAGCTATGAATGACAACAGAGATCTTCCTGATTGAATTTACGCTTACAGCTACATGACAAAGTAGGCCATCAATTTACACACAAATATGGAGATAGGAGGTTCCTGCCTAACAGCAACGATAGGACCCCTCCCCCAGGGTGCTATAGGACCCCTCCCCCAGGGTGCTATAAGACCCCTCCCCCAGGGTGCTATAAGGTGACGTGAGATCCTCACGGACCACAGTTTGATCAAGACACTTCTTGGACGGCTGTCGTCTCTTCAACACTTTGAAACAGGTATAGCTTTTCTTTTCTTTTCTCTCTTTCTCTCTTCATCTATAGACAGTCACAAAAGAAGTCCTGCACACTGTCTTCACTTACAGAAGTAGTTTATCGCAACGTTTCGGTCGAAACAACCTTCATCAGGTATCACCAGGGGATACATGATGTCATTTTTCTTTTTCTTATATATATAAGTGATAAATATTGTATTGTGGACTTGTTATCATGGTAACATTGTATCTTGAGTTTTTGTTAGCGTTACATAACGCATTTAAGTCATTATGAATGGTGAATAGAGTCTTATTTACCCAGAGCAGGGGTCTTCAACGTTTTTCAGGACAACGACCCCTTAGCTGAGAGAGAGATGAAGCAGGGACCCCCACTACATATTGTATTCATGCTAAATGTTAAAATGTTAAAATGTTTTCAGACATTTAGTGGAAGTCCCTATCACACAAAGATTTGGCGGCCCCCCCTGTAGTAACTCTGAGGACCCCCTAGGGGTCCCGGACCCCCTGTTGAAGACCCCTGACCTAGAGGATAATAGGACGTGTTGGTAGAAATTAAGACAGCTAATACATGATGTGATAAAACAAATCATGTACCTTTTTTTTTTAGGACGATTGAGATCATAACATGGATTCGTCTGGTCAAAACGACTCTTTGTGGCAGGACTATGAGGATTCGTCTGGTCAAAACGACTCTTTGTGGCAGGACTATGAGGATTCGTCTGGTCAAAACGGCTCTTTGTGGCGGGACTATGAGGATTCGTCTGGTCAAAACGACTCTTTGTGGCAGGACTATGAGGATTCATCTGGTCAAAACGACTCTTTGTGGCAGGACTATGAGGATTCGTCTGGTCAAAACGGCTCTTTGTGGCAGGACTATGAGGATTCGTCTGGTCAAAACGACTCTTTGTGGCAGGACTATGAGGATTCATCTGGTCAAAACGACTCTTTGTGGCAGGACTATGAGGATTCGTCTGGTCAAAACGGCTCTTTGCGGCAGGACGGCTGGACTTTGGACTTTGAGGGGCATAATTGGAATGACTATGATGATGATTATTCTGAATATGATATCAAGGATGAACAACTGAAACAATCTGTCAAGATCGCGTCCCTCGTCATTTACAGCCTGGTCTTCGTGCTCGGCGTGTCGGGGAACGGACTCGTCATCTGGGTGACCGGCTTCAAGATGAAGAAAACCATCAACACCGTTTGGTACCTCAACCTCGCCGTGGCCGACTTCCTCTTCACGGCGCTCCTGCCCCTGAGGATCACGGAGGGCGCTCTGGGCGGCCACTGGCCTTTTGGTAAATTCATGTGCAAACTGAACTGGACCGTCCTCTTCCTGAACATGTACGCCAGCATCTACATTCTGATGGTCATCAGCGTCGACAGATGTGTGGGCGTGGTGTGGCCGGTGTGGGCCAAGATCCACCGCAGCGTCAGAAAGGCGTCTTGCGTGAGTCTGGGTGTCTGGGTGCTGGCCTTGGCTCTCAGCTCCCCTGACTTCGTCTTTAAGGACGTACGCTACCACGTTTATGAAGCGGGCATTGGCCACCCGATCCGTGAGGACTTCTCATACAGTATGTGCCACAACATCTTTGTTACCACTGGTGGAAAAGGTACTCAAATTCAAGGTACAAAAAAGGTACTAAAATTCTAATGCGTCGCTTTGCGACGCATTGTGAGCTTGTAGATCTGCTATTTTCAAATAGCCTATGCATAAAATTGGGCTAAAGTGGTTAATGTATGTTTCATAATATCATCATTTATGAAAATTATGATATTGATACAGAAAATGGGAAATACTCTAGTAAGGTAAAAATTCCTCGAATGTGTACTTAAAGACGGGGTACCGTGATTTTCAGTGATTCCCCCCCCCCCCCCTAAAACATAATCATCAGGTATTATAGTTACACTAGGAGGAAGATTTTTTTCAAAAAAGTATACAGAAATTGTTAAAATTATGTTTTTATGTGGACACGCCTCCAGTTCATTATGTATACCTGGTTCTCACCTCAGCACCTCCTCCACCACCTTAGCACCACCCACCTGTCCTAGTCCCTCCTCCTCCTCATGCCCACACCTGTTGTGTTATGATAATGAGAGGGAGGGTATATTTTTACTATGTCACTAAAGCGCTGTTTCTCTATTGGCACGTTTGACCCTCAAGGTTTCAGCCTCCAGGTAGAAACTCAAAATAGTCAGAGAAGACATAAAACACCATAAAAACACCGCCAGGGGGCTTAATGAAGTTCTATCAACCTCATAGACACATGAAAAACAGAAAAAGTGCAAAACCATGGCACCACCTCTTTAAGTACAGTACTTGAGTAAATGTACTTAGTTACTTTACACCACTGTTTGTTACATACACCATTACCAATAATATATAAACTTGATTATTTTCATTACGTCCGCAGAGATGCGGAAGTTGAGGAAGTTTCGACACGGGGCCATGATCATCACTCGCTTCCTCATGGGATTCGTGATCCCTTTCACCGTCATCGTCTCCTGCTATTCCGTCGTCATCCACCGGATCAGGAGGAATCGCTCGCTGGCCAGCCGATCGGGTCGTCCCTTTAAAATCCTAGCGGCCGTCGTCACTGTATTTTTCCTGTGCTGGGCCCCCTATCACATCACGCTGCAGATTCTGTTGATGAATGTCGTGCCGGCAGGGGGCAGGGACACGCTGGAACGCGTGAGCATCGTAGCTTTCTGCCTGGCGTACATCAACAGCTGCCTGAACCCGCTGTTGTACGTGTTCATGGGTCACGATTTCAAGGATGAAGTTCGCAGATCTGTCCTGAAAGTGCTGGAGAAAGCCTTCGCTGAAGAGCCGCCTCAGACCAACGCTCCCAGGGACCCAGGGAGCACCGGTCAAGAGACCGTCGTGTCTGAGGCACAGGTTTAGGCGGTGGTGGTGGAAAAAGTAAAAGTATCAATACTGCGATATATAAATACTCCATCGTAAAAGTCCAGAATAACACATTTACTTGAGTAAAAGTACAAAGGTATTGGTATCAAAATGTACTTAAAGTACCAAAGTAAAAGTACTAAAATGTTTGAAAATAGCAGATCTACAAGCTCACAACGCGTCGCGATGCGACGCGTTGTGAGCTTGTTGATCGGCTATTCTCAAATAGCTTAGGTATAATATAGGACTAAAGTGGTTAATGTATGTTTTATAATTGAATCATTTATATCTGCAAAGTAACTAGTAACTAAAGCTTTCAAATAATTGTAGTGGAGTAAAAGTACAATATTTGCCTCTGAGATGTAGTGGAGTAGAAGTAAAAGTATAGACAATTGGAAATGCTCCGGTAAAGTAAAAATACCTCAAATTTGTACTTAAGTACAGTACATAAGTATATGTACTTAGTTACTTTACACCACTGTCTACAGCTGCCTGAACCCGCTGTTGTACGTGTTCATGGGTCGGGATAGGGGTAGGGTTATCTTTTAATTTGGCTTTTTTCCTCAGTACTGTACATTCTCAGAGCTTGAAACAGTTCCGTTCAGCACTGTGGTTAGGTTGGAGAGGAGAGGTCCATTATCAGCAGCAGCCATACGCTGCATTCAGTCCACAGAGAGAGATTCAGTCCATCATTACTATAAGAACGTCTCTCTCACATTCTCTGGGGGCCACAGATAAGTAAAGTGGGGGGACCGTTTTCACCGCTTTGGAGCCCCACCAGTTCTCTGCATCGCATAGCATAGCAGAGCCATTTATATAAAAGCCACTGACTGTCCTTATGAATGGATGTCAGCCGTCTGGAAATAAACGAAAGCTTATAAGGAGAGAGAGAGAGAGAGAGAGAGAGAGAGAGAGAGAGAGAGAGAGAGAGAGAGAGAGAGAGAGAGAGAGAGAGAGTATTAAACCACATGACCTATAATCTGGGATGAACATACTGTACCATGAAAATAGCTGATCTACAAGCTCAGAACCGTTCTGAGCTTGTAGATCAGCTATTTTCAGCAAATATATTTGGTATAGTGGAGAAAAAAGGATGGGGCCTAAAATCGGCCCCTGGGGGACGCCCCGATTAACAAAGTATATAGGTTTACGTGTTTTTTTGTTAGCTGTGTGGGTAAGAAGCAAAAGATATACAAAAAAATACAAAATAAAGAAATGAAGCTGGGCTAATCGTACCTTGTGTTCTCAATATGTAAAGGCTTTTTATTTTTATTTTTTTCAATAGACAATTTATTTTACTGTAAATATAATATCAAAGCAGTGCATGTGGAAACTATAGTGCTAAGCCAAAGACTATTGATAGTAGTTACGTAAACAGAATGGCTGTATTACAACTATTGTTGTTTGTACAGTATGTGACATTGTTATGGTCCAAACAACAGGACATGCAGTCGGCCCTAAACAAGGTATTCTCATATTTTCCAAATATGGCCTCCTTTGGAAACAGTTCTTTCACCCCTGAACCTGAGCTGATAGTGACAGCAGGCAGACTGAGTCAGGACAACATGCAGGCTCCGTCAGTGTTTTAAACTAAACATGACAACATGCACATGGTGGGTGTTTATAATCTGCATCATCATATGTTTTGTGAATCTCACTGTTTGAGTTGCATCTGAGGAATGAATGACATGAAGAACGTGACTCATCATTATCACTGTTTCCTGCTGTGTGTAGTTGTGTTGTTTCTAGTCTCACTGGTGCATTCAGCGCTGTCTGAGCACAC
Organism: Gymnoscopelus braueri; assembly: GCF_963280865.1. Lineage (NCBI taxonomy): Eukaryota > Metazoa > Chordata > Actinopteri > Myctophiformes > Myctophidae > Gymnoscopelus > Gymnoscopelus braueri. Next base: position 48,733,248 of record NC_137617.1, on the reverse strand, counting down.
ACACACACACGCACACACGCACGCACGCACACACGCATGCACGCACGCACGCACGCACGCACGCACGCACGCACGCACGCACGCACACACACACACACACACACACACACACACACACACACACACACACACACACACACACACACACACACACACACACACACCTGTCTGACACTGGTTTTTATACATATTTAGAGTACACACACACACACAGCAGAGAAGAGAAACCGGTCGGTTGTGCTCCACTAGTCTTGGAATCTGGGTTATGTACCGATCTCCATTACATCCCATCTCTGCAGTGGCCTACTACTGTGAAGGCCTACAGTATACTGCCACATCAGTAGACTGGTAGCCATAGGCCTGGCGCTTCTCAAAGTGGGGTCTGGGGACCCCCAGGGGTCCTTAAGGGGGGTCCCCACCAGCAAACAGTGTTTTATATAAGCCCTATTTGATTCTCCAGCTTTGCGACACGTTGTGAGCTTGCGTAAGATCGGCTATTTAAAAAAAAAAAACACATCGAAAACTTCTATTGACATTTGCTCTCATATAGGGGTCCCTGGCGCACAAAATGTTTTTTTAAAATGGGGGTCCATGGCCGAATACATCTCAGTTTGGGGGTCCTTGACATGAAAATGTTTGACAACCACTGAAATAGGCCACCAACCACAGTATAGTTATGTGATTGCACATTTATTATGTCTTTATATCTGCAAATGTTTCCCACAGTTTTCATGGTACAGTACATAGTGTACATGAGTCATTATGTCTAATTCAGCAGCTTCATTCGACTTAATTACAGTTACCATAATTGGATAGACTTGGCTTCCACGTTTTGTGGGAGGGACCTATTTTACAAAATAATTAAGAAAGTGCATGGTCCGATTGAACCCAGATTTAACACGTGCATTGAGTGGCCTCTCTAGAGCACATCAGTGCCAAATTAGTTTTGACTTTGACCCACAAGGGTCGCCACAAAAGTTGAACTGTACGTGGCAGAATGTAATGTTGAGTCAACCCACGGTTGTAATGAATGTATAACTAGAAAAAGTGCTCCTCGGAGCACAGGTCTCCGCCAGGTCAGGTAGGTTTTTGTGGGCCAACAATGTTCGGAATTTGCCAATCAGGATGGAATATGAAAAATCGGACAGAACCATCTTGATCACTTGACTATAGAGATAATGGGTACCGATTTGCATGATGATTGGACAACATTTGTAGGAGTAATACAACAAAGAAAAGTTTTGAAAAAATCGGCCTCCTGGTGGCGCTATAATAGGGCAATGTTAAAGGGTGGCATTTGTTCTTCAACTTAGTGCGAATGTGCTTGTAAAGTGTCACCTCAATCGGACGCTGCGTTCATGATTTGTGGCATTTTGTTCAAAACGGGCCACTTCTGAAAACTTTAGATGTCATTGTTAGCCAATCAGGATGAAATATGAAAAATCAAACAGTTCCATCTTGATCACATGACTATAGAGATCATGTGTACCGATTTGTGTGAAATTTGGATAAAATGTGAAGGCTTAATATCCAAAAATGTGTTTTACATAAGTCGGCCTCTTGGTGGCGCTATAAAAGGCAAATGTGAAAAATGCAGGGCGGATGTTTTTCCTTGGCCTCTAGGGAGTGTGCGTGCAAAGTTTCACGCAGATCGGTGCAGTTATAGTTAAAAACACAAATCAGCCTTTTATAGCGCCACCATGAGGCTGATGTGAAAAATGTCAGGTGGCATTTCTTCCTCAGCCTAGTGGGAATGTGTTTGTGAAGTTTCACGGAAATCACAAGCTGTGTTCATGATTTGAGGCATTTTGTTCAAAACGGACCAATCCTGCAAATTTTGGAAGGCAACCTTAGCCAATGAGGATGGAATATGGGAAATCGGACAGATCCGTGTTGATCACATGACTATAGAGATACTGTGTACCGATTTGCATGACGTTTGGATAAAATCTGTAGGAGTAATATAAAATAAATGGTTTTGCACAAATCGGCCTCCAGGTGGCGCTATAACAGGCCCATGTGAAAAATTTGAGGCAGAGGTTCTGAATTGGCATCCAGGGAGTGTGTGTGCACAGTTTCGCAGCGACCGGGCCAACGGTGCCGGAGATTAGCTGGTAACACACGGACAGGACACACACACGGACGGACGGACGGAAGGACGGAAGGACGGACAGGGGGTAAAACATACTCTCTCGCCATGCCTTTCGGCCTGGTGGAGACAATGAACTATGGGAGCCAACCCAGGGCAAAGCCAGGAAAGGCAAGAAGAAGCGCACCACCTACGATGCACTGCGGTGCGACAGCCTACGGTAGCTATTACAACATTGTAGAGCTCAAGACCCTGATGTTAGATTAGGAGAGTGTGGAGGGCAGTGATCCAGGAGTCCCGAGTTGGTGCTGTTGGCTACATACAGTACCACCAGCAAAGTGTTCACATGTCACCCCCCTTCTCCGCTCCCTCCATTGGCTCCCAGTTACTGCCCGCACAGAGTACAAAACACTGACGCCTGATCCAACCCTACAACCCGTCCCGCTCTCTCAGATCAGCTAACACAGGGAAGCTGTCAGAAGCTTCCCTAAAACATCCAGGACAACGCTCCACACGTCCCAGACTCTTCTCCCTTCTGGCTCCCAAGCTGTGGAATGAACTCCCCATTGCAGTTAGAACTGCAGACTCACTCCCAATCTTCTACCGTAATCTGAAGACTCACCTCCTTCAGACTCCATCTCAGCCCGTAGCACTTGCCCTAGCCTTGACGACCTTGCAGGATTAAGGCTAAAATATATCTTAGATAGCATGTTATGTAAACAGATGCCACATCATTGTTGGCCTGGCATCCTATAGTGTGTATAGTTTCAATGTAGGCTAATGATAGGTTCTTGATTTACGTATGTATTAGTTATTATAACGAAAAAACATCACATGGATGCACCTGGGACGTATCATCAGTGTTGTAGCCTGGGGTCATAGGATGTTTCGGGTCTCGCAACATACACCCTCGCCCAGGTGACCCAGCCAGGGTTGATCAAGCCCCGACTTACGTCCCAGGTAGCTTAGGTCAGTCCTAAATAGGGAAAGACAGGGCCACTCAATACGCTTGTCCGAAACTACTCTGCCAGGAATGGGGGAGAGGAGATACTCTGGCACGTGGAGGGACTAGGCTCTGTGGATGGCCTCCTGGCCGGGCTCCTCCTCCGTCTCACCAGGTCCAGGACCTGAGCGTTGCATCAGACTCCCCCGCTCCAAACATTTCATTCTGGTGTGATGGTGTGATGGTGTCTTGGCCCGTGGTGGTACTGCAGGCTCCCTTTGCGGCTTGCTTGAATGGCCCTCCTAAAGGCCTCACCGTGGATTTGTTGGGCTTCTTCCTCACGGAAGACACAGACTGGGGCGCCAACCCAAACTGCTCCCGGATGCCGTCTACATTCCGGCTGTCACCCGTCTCTCCGGTGGTCACCAATCTATTCCTGGTTGTCACGTAGTCTATAAATTCCTATGAGCCACTATAAATAGAATAACTATAACGAAAAAAATTGTTATGAGATTATTGGTTTGCTTTATCATTAGATTACTATTTTTATGCATTTGATGTATTATGTGTATTATGATGTATTATGATGTATTATCTTGAGTCCTTGCTTACTGTAAATCGCTCTGGATTAAGAGCGTCTGCTAAATGCCTAAACTGTAAACCGTAGGGGTGTAACGTCACAGTAACTGTATCGATTTTAATTTCAACGATTCAACTGTATCGATATGCAAACAGCAATGTATCGTGTCGTTTGACTTTGTATCGAATCGTATCGTTTTGCAATGCAAATATCGAATAGTATCGTTTTGCAAAGTAAAAGTACTTGTGCGTTATGTTTAGCAAAAGAAAACATGACATAGGGATTTAATTACTTTTCCATTCCATATCGCTACTTGGTCGATAAATGTGTGTAATCTGTGTCACGGTGCCAGTTTGTCCCTAATGTTTTCAAATATTACAATGTCCATGTATTTGCCAGAGAATCACTGTGTTTACTTATGTATACCCATAATAATACACATTTCCCTTAAAAAACCCACTATCAAAGTGATTTAAAAAAAAAATTGTATCGTATCGTATACAAAAATAATTAATAAAAACAATTAAACCATAAAACATAAATAATAATAATGTTCTAATTTCCAGTTTAGCCATTATTTTAAAACAGTGTTTGTCATTCAGTTCTCAAATATTTGTCTACAAGCTCTACAACGCATGCTATTTTTTCTAATATGATAAACTGGTTTTGCATGGGACCCCCTGGGAGCCCCCTCAAGGACCCCAGTCTACACTGGGGGGGGCGGTGCTGGAGGAGAGAGAGAGAGAGAGAGAGAGAGAGAGAGAGAGAGAGAGAGAGAGAGAGAGAGAGAGAGAGAGAGAGACACTCAGCGAGAGCGAGCAGAGAGCAACAGAGCGAGAGAGAGAGAGAGAGAGAGAGTGAGAGAGAGGAGAGGAGAGAGAGAGAGAGAGAGAGAGAGAGAGAGCAACAGAGCGAGAGAGAGAGAGAGAGAGAGAGAGAGAGAGAGAGAGAGAGAGAGAGCAACAGAGCGAGAGAGAGAGAGAGAGAGAGAGAGAGAGAGGCAGTCCTCCTAGAAGCAGCAGCAGAAACACACTCCTACGAGCTTCAACCATTGAAACAACAACACTCTCTCTCTCTCTCTGTGTTGTCTGTACAGCTCAGCTCTACCAACTACAACAAGAACAACACACCTCTTCTTCTTTCCCAAATAAACGAGGACAGAC
>NC_137617.1:48678745-48728273 GCF_963280865.1 Gymnoscopelus braueri | reverse complement strand
TCACCAGCCTGTCCACTTTCCTTGGACTGTCTTTCTTTATGTTGGATTATTTATCTCCTTGGTGTGGAATGTATATGAGAACTGCTTTTCCTTTGTGGATCTACCATGTGGGCACACATCACACATCGGTCAAATTATTGTCTTAGGAATGAGACAAAAACAAACAAATATCCATGAATTCAAGTCTCCATGGGGTGACTAATCCATAGAAAAATGGGGTGAACTATCCCTTTAATAACAAAACGAGTGCCACACACACAGAACTAACTTTACTCACACTAGACTAGACATGGCACATAAATACATTTCTGAATTCCCATCTCCAGAGGAGACTGCCAGAGTACTCGTGTTTACCAGGCCCTGAAAAAAAAAAAAAAACCCACAACAACAGTATAATTTTTACGTATAATTACCAGCGCTTTGCGACTCAGAAGTGTGCTCTCTGTCAAGTTAGATCACTAGTTAGTGTGGATTTATGCAGCATAATGTCCCAGAGCAACACAGTGTACTGTTTATAGAGCCCTCGGTTCCCTGGAGTGTACTCATTTATGTATAATTAGTTTAAAAAGCATTATCATCTCCTGTTGTTTTTGTTGCGCAGCTGCTGCGAGGGCTTTGCTCTCAGCCTGTACTTTACATATCGTGGCTGTCTGGCGGAATACCTTGTATCTCAACTTTTTGTGGGTTTGTTTTTGTTAATTAACGCTCTACTTCATCATACACGAGTGCCACACAGCATGTAGCGTTGTGAGCTTGTAGATCTGCAAAAACAAATTCACGGCCAAATACGTATAATTTGGGGGGCCCTTGACATGAAAAAGTTCACTAAGTGAAAAATAGCATGCACGCACTGCACGTGAAAATAGCCGATGTACAAGCGATGCGACGTGTTGTGAGCTTGTAGATCTGCTATTTTTTTTTCATGTTTTTAAAATAATAATAATAATTAAAAGGAAACTGTTTTGGACTTACAAGGTTTTCCCGCCCGGCTACAACCATGACAAAACAACAGCAGACACAATGCAAAGCAGAACACCCCCCCCCCCCCCCCCCCACTCCTTACAATATTCTCATTTTACTCACGGCCTAGCCTGATGCTTACCTAAGCAAAACATGGTGTGTGTGTGTGTGTGTGTGTGTGTGTGTGTGTGTGTGTGTGTGTGTGTGTGTGTGTGTGTGTGTGTGTGTGTGTGTGTGTGTGTGTGTGTGTGTGTGTGTGTGTGTGTGTGTGTGTGTGTGTGTGTGTGTGTGTGTGTGTAAGTATATTAGTATTTGAGGAATAGACAATGTGAGGGCAATCTTGTGGCTAAAACAGATTTGGTGAGTTAGGCTTATACAATTAGGAAGAGTTTGAGGTTGAGCTTAGGTTTGGATTAGGCATTTAGAGGTTTGGGGTTTGAGCTACGCCTGATTTTTTTATACCATAAGGGGCGGCCATAGCTGAATGGGTAGAGACTAGCCCGCCTGGGAAGCAGAAAGGTCCCAGGTTCGATTCCCAGCCCCGGCGATGTGTCGAGGTGTCTATGAGCAATACACTTAACCTCTAACTACTACTTTAGTACAGTTTTGAGATTTTTTTTTATTACTTTACTGGAGTTTTTCCAATTTTCATTACTTTTGCTTCTACTCCATTACATTTCAGAGGTAAATATCATACTTTTTACTCCATTACAATTATTTGAAAATTTGTTTTACAGGGGGCACGGTGGCACAGTCGGTAGTGCTGTCGCCTCACAGCTAGAAGGTCCTGGGTTCGATTCCCGCAGGGGACGCTGTGGGCGCTAGGGGCGTGTTCTCTCCTCCGCGTCATCAGTGCCCATACCCTAGGTGGGGTTGGCGAAAGGGCCTTTCTGTGTGGAGTTTGTATGTTCTCCCCGTGTCTCCTAGGGTAGGTACCCTCACAAAAACATGCAGTAATCCTGGTCACTATACTGCCTCCCCCTGGCCAGCCGGGGCGCCTGATGGAGGGGAAGGGAACTGGTTGGAATAACGTGTTCCTTCCACGCGCTACGTCCAACCAGGGAAACTCCCCCCTGTCAGGTGACAAGAAGGTCAGTTGGCTCTCATGCATTGAAGGAGGCATGAGCTCGGCCCTGGCCTCCCTAGGCTGGCAGAGGGAAGGTAGTGCCCAGGATTACATAGACAATTGGCACTGGGTGTAAAAAATAGGGTTACAAAATCGCGGGATAAAAATTTAAGAAAAAAAAATTTACTAGTTACTTTGTAGATTTAGATTATTATTACAAAATGTACATTAACCACTTCAGCCCTACTGTATATACATTTCGGCCATTTGAAGATAGCCGATCTACAAGCTCACAATGCGTTGCGATGCGACACATTGTGAGCTTGTAGATCTGCTACTTTCAAATAGCAGATCTACATTTGTATACATTTGAAAACTTGTGAAACAGGGACATTCTGCGTAGATGAGTACTTTCTACTTTTTGTTCTTTAAGTACATTTTGATAGTACTAATACCTTTGTACTTTTACTCAAGTACATTTTGAATTCCGGACTTTTACCTGTAACAGAGTATTTCTACATTGCAGTATTGATGCTTTTACTTACGTAAGAAATGTGAGTACTTTTTTTCCACCACTTAATGTACATCTTTTTTATGTTTGTGCATGTGCGTGTGTGCATGCGTGTGTGCGTGCGTGTGCGTGTGCGTGCGTGTACGCGTGTGTGCGTGTGTGTGGGTGGGTGTGTGTGCATGCGTGCGTGCGTGTGTGCGTGCGTGTGTGTGTACGCGTGTGCGTGTGTGCGTGCGTGCAGTGAGTGCGGCACCATGTCTGAAGGGAGGGAGCCTCATGTTTTATTTGCATTGATGATTCCTCTAGTGATTTCCCTCTCCCCGGTCGGTGGGCAGAATGCCTCCCTCTGCCTCACCCTCTTTTTTTTCTCCCTCACACATTCCGCTGTGTCAGCGTTGACTCTGAGGAGGAGCTGGACACTTCATAACTCATCACAGCAGGATGACGACAGACAGACAGGTAGACAGACAGCCAGGCAGGCAGGCAGACAGACAGGCTGAGGAGGAGCTGGATACTTCATAACTCATCACAGCAGGTTGACGACAGACAGACAGGTAGACAGACAGCCAGGCAGGCAGGCAGACAGACAGGCTGAGGAGGAGCTGGACACTTCATAACTCATCACAGCAGGATGACGACAGACAGACAGGTAGACAGACAGCCAGGCAGGCAGGCAGACAGACAGGCTGAGGAGGAGCTGGACACTTCATAACTCATCACAGCAGGTTGACGACAGACAGACAGCTGTGATTTACCTCTGACATTAATTTTATACTTTGGCTATTAAAAAATAGCAGATCTACAAGCTCATAGCGCGGCACCGAGTGCCGCGCTATGAGCTTGTAGATCTGCTATTTTTTTTAAATTGTGAAAATGTGTGCAAATCTTTGAATATATATAGTTTTTAAAGCGAACGTTTTTAACTCAAATCTTTGCTTCTGGGGGGTCCCTGGAACACCATATTTTGAGATGGGGGTCCGCGTACCAAATACATTTGGGGGTCCTTGACATGAAAAAGTTGTAGCTCCACTGATATTATAGCAACATACGTTTTTCAAAAAACTGTTAGGATTTAGAAGACATTTGTAGAATCCCCCAGAAGCAAAGATTTGAGTTACAAATGTTTGCTTTAAAAAACAAAAAATATTTTTAAAGATTTGCACACATTGTCATGATTTTTCAAAAAATATGAGCTTGTAGATCTGCTATTTTTGAATAGCCCAAAGAATAAGATAATGGTTTCATTGGTTACAATCTAAAATGACACATGCTTTCCCGGTCCTGGGTTAATGTGTGACAGACAGCCTTGTGAAGGGAATGTATGACGATGTTCCATCCTCTGCGACGCCTTACAGGCTTGCCTGCTGTGATTTAGCTCTGACATAAACCTCCATACCGTCCCCTATATATATACTACACATGTATGATCAAACACTCTGTCCTCACAGCGTTTCTGTCACGTCTTCTTAGCTCCGCTGGATAGAATGCTGAGAAAGTGATTTTTTTACTTTGAGAGAGGGTTCATCATATGGAATGTGTGTCTGAAGACTCATCTCTTCAGAGTCCTTCAGAATCAGGATTAAACTTTACTGTCACATCACAGGTTTACAGTAGAGGTGTTGCCATCCAGATTTCTCACTTACGATCCGATACAGATATGGTATGGCAGCGTTGATACCGATCCCATACCGATCAATACCGATCCAATACTGATCAATACCGACCCAATACTGATCAATACCGATCCAATACCGATCAATACTGATCCCATACCGATCAATACCGACCCAATACTGATCAATACCGACCCAATACCGATCCAATACTGATCAATACCGATCCAATACTGATCAATACCGATCCAATACTGATCAATACCGATCAGTCAATACCGATCCAATACCGATCAATACCGATCCCATACGGCACATATTTAAGTTTCTCTCTCTATGCCAGGGGTGGGCAGCTTTGATGATGCAGAGGGCCACTATATTTCTACACTCACTCCAGAGGGCCACATTGCACACCCTGTCGGGCAGACACCTCTTATCTCTGTATTTTGACCTTTTTCTTAATTATCGTAATGCCCTACAAAAGTAGCAAAAATAGCAGATCTACAAGCTCAAAACGCGTCGCAGTGCGGCGCGTTTTGAGCTTGTAGATCTGCTATTTTTGCAATTTTTTTTATTGGAATCCTGAATTATTTTTTGCTATTTTTTTCATTGGAATCCTGAAAAGTAAAATTTGTATTTAATTTCAAATGCATTTAGTTATAGTTATGTTAACTCTATGAACTTAAATACAAATACATTGGACATAAAAAATACACTAGAATTGTAATACTAGTCATTAAGCTACTAATATAGACTGAAGTAATTAAAGCGGGTCATGTTTCTATGTTTGGAATCATAACAGCTGAAATCAATAATATATCAGTGTTCCGATATTAAAGGACAACTTTGTTTTTTTTACAACCAAGGTTTATATTTTAGCTTGTAATTAAAGTAAATAAAAGATGAGTGTTATTTTTTCTTCATTTACTGCTTTCTATAGCTTTAGCAATTTTCGTGATATTTTTTACAGTGGGCGGGGGCATTCTGTCCTGTGGCTAAATATGTATTTTTTACACAATAAAAAAGGTCCTGTGTGTCTTTGATGGCCAGATGTGAGTTATTGGGGGCTAGAAGAGCTACTGTAAATAATAATAACGAAAAAGCCGGGTTATTATAAAAAATGTCACTCATCTTTTATTTACTTTAACACATTAACCGCCGAGAACGTAGTCCAACTGTTAAGCGCCGAGACAGTAGCCCTACGGTCCACGGTCTTTTCGCGCAAAAAAATTCCGGGTGCACTTTCGGAATTTTTTTGATCCACTTCCGTTTCCGGTTTGATGACCGGAAACGGAATTATTTGGGATCCGGTTTTGACGATCACGTCCGCCCTCGTTCTACAGACGAAACTGAAACTCAATTCTCTTCCTGTAGTTTTTTCTCCTCGCATATCACTGTTTAACGTAATCCGCTCTAACTACAACATGGATGCCCCGTTTGACACGTGGTTTTCACTGGGAGATACAGTGAGATGTCGCCGAAGTAAACAGACCGTGTACGGCTCAATCTTAAGGATTTTAACAAGATCTATGGCGACATGAAAAAAACTAAAAAACAACAAAAACACCTTGGCACTGGTGAGTACATTATGAGATTAACCTCTGGCGGTCGATGTGTTAATTACAAGCTAAAACATAAACCTTGGTTGTAAAAAAACAAAGTTGTCCTTTAACCTGCGGGCCACATTAAGTGAAGGTGGTGGGGGCCGCATGTGGCCCCCGGGCCCCCAGTTACCCATGTATGCTATATGCTGTCTATCTCATGTTGGCCTTGTCTTATAGGGGTATACTGTATGTACAGTTTGTGGCTGCAGGGTGTGGTGCTTGTCCTTGATGATGTCATTTATTTTTAATAATCAATGAAATCGATCATTTCGATCAACTGTTGTATCATATGTACCCTCTGTTCATAATCCTTTGTGATATTTTTTGTCTGCCTTTCTCTGTATATCGTGTCCAAATCGTGTCCAAAACTGTCAAAAATCTAAAATATTTTTTTCTTTTTGGGGTTTTTCCGTTTTTCCGTTCGTCACAAAGAACCAGGAGATAACATTTTCCAAAAAGTTGCTGCTCCATTCACTTCAATGTTAAAAAATAAACGGACAAAAAAAAAGAATACTAGCTTAGAAAAGACTGGCAGAGGCTACAGACTGTTCTAGAGAAACTCTGGCAGTCTAAGAGAGAGTTCACCATTTTTCCCCCCCTATCAATAACACACCCCATGAAGCCTCCAATTCATGGATATGTTTTAGTTTTTGTCGCATTCCTGTGCCAATAATTTGATGACCGGTGAAGCCTCCGGTTGAAGACCCAAACAGTGTCCTACTGAGTCTCCTACTGAAGGATGTCCCAGTCATCAAATGATTGGATGCCACAAAAACTAAAAAAAATATCCATGAATTCAAGGCTTCATGGGGTGTGTAATTGATGGAAAATTAGTCATTGTTTAGGTGAACTACTCCTTTAAACCAGTAAGACCTGGAACGCATCTGTGTCACTTTAGATTTCTTTGGCTATTCAAAAATAGCAGATATACAAGCTCATAGCGCGGCACCAAGTGCCGCGCTATGAGCTTGTAGATCTGCTATTTTTGAAAAATGTTGAACATTTTTTTTTTTCAAAAAACTGTTAGGATTTAGAAAACATTTTTAAGAATCGCCTCAGGTTAATTTGCGAAAAAACACCAAAAGTTTCTGGCTGCCCCGGACAGCAATGATCTGTGTCTTTTCTATGTCAGTAAGTCCCAGGCAGCCAGGCCAGGCCAGGCAGCCTGTCTGTACAGTATCTCTCTCCTTCCATCTCTCACGTGTTCTCTTTGCTCCACATCCATATTTAGCTCATTCCCTCTGCTCTCTCTCTCTCTGCTACGTTTTCCCTCTATTCATTGTGTTTCATTCATCAGCTCTTCACAGCTCACTGATGTGCTGTTGCTGCACTATCATCATCATATCTGCTTGTTTATCCTCTAAATCAGTGGTGGAAAGTAACTAAGTACATTTACTTAAGTACTGTACTTAAGTACAATTTTCAGGTATTTGTACTTTACTGGAGTATTTCCAATTTCCAATACTTTTACTTCTACTCCACTACATCTCAGAGGCAAATATTGTACTTTTACTCCACTACATTTACTTGACAACTTTAGTTACTAGTTACTTTTCAGATATAAATTATGATATTATAAAACATACATTAACCACTTTAGTCCTATTCTATACATAGGCTATTTGAAAATAGCAGATCTACAAGCTCATAGCGCGGCACTTGGTGCTGCGCTATGAGCTTGTAGATCTGCTATTGCTCTTGTATATCTGTAGCCTATATTCGCTATATGCTATCGAACATTTTCAACTAAAATCTTTGCTTCTGGGGATTCTACAAATACTTATGTTGCTATAATATCAGTGGTTCTCAAACTTTTTTCATGTCAAGGCCCACCCAAAATGATATGTATTTTTCTGCGGACCCCCATCTCAAAATATTTTGTTCCAGGGACCGCCAGAAGCAAAGATTTGAGTTAAAAATGTATTTATAAATATTCAAAGATATTTGCACACATTAAAAAAAAAAAAAAAACTTCAAAAATAGCAGATCTACAAGCTCATAGCACGGCACTGCTATGAGCTTGTATATCTGCTATTTTTGAACAGCCAAATAAGTGACAGAGATGCGTCCCCTTTACTTTATATCATTATTAATGTGGTTATTAAGTCATAACTGCCCTGGCCTCCAAGACCTAAAGTGAAGATTTATGGGAGTAGCAGTGCTGACTTTGCCCTTTATACCTGTTCATGTGATGTGTACTCAGTGGTGCAGTGGTGTCGGACAGAGGTGTCATGTACCGGTATCATGCACTGATATTTAAGACTAAAAATAGCTGAGCTTGTAGATATGCTATAAAAAAATATTGCAAATTGTAAATTTTTTGGACATTTTTAACACTAATCATGGTACCAAATATGTTCAGATGGGGGTCTGTGGCCAAATAATACACATCCATTTGGAGGTACCTTGACATGAAAATGTTTGAGAACCCACTGTATGCAGTAAGCAGCCGTTTAATGTCAGATAAGTCATAACTGTAAGCAGTGATATGAATTATGTGTTGTGTGTGTGTATGCATGCACGTTGTGCATGTTTACACTTTGCATATACTATATATAGTATGTGTGTGTGTGTGTGTGTGTGTGTGTGTGTGTGTGTGTGTGTGTGTGTGTGTGTGTGTGTGTGTGTGTGTGTGTGTGTGTGTGTGTGTGTGTGTGTGTGTGTGTGTGTGTGTGTGTGTGTGTGTGTGTGTGTGCGTGCGTGCGTGTGTGTGTGTTTTGCACGCGGCTGCATCGCTACATAATGGTTCCTTTGTCTGTCGGTGGATCTCGCCTCACTCACGTTCCATCTGCATGTCAATGATGTCAGGCTATCTGTCCTATCTCTGTATTTATACCTTTTATATATATTATTTTTCCTTTTACTAAATAAATGCCTTACTTCGTCATAGTACAGTCTGGGTCACATAAAAGTAGCAAAAACAGCCGATCAAAGGTTGTGTCTAGGTGAGACATGACCTTTGTTTGACACGATCTAAATGTCTCAATAGAAGAGCAGGGAGACCAAATACAAAGTCAAAAGTACAAATACTGCCTCTGAGATGCAGTGGAGTAAGAAGTATAAAGTATACTCAAGTACAGTAAAAGTACCCCAAAGTTGCTCTTAAGTACAGTACTGTTCTTGAGTAGAAGTACTTGAGTAGAAGTACTCCTCCGGCGCTGCTCATAAAGGGTAATTGTGTTCAGTGTAAGTGATAGGTGTCGGTTGAGGACGTTGAAAGTGGTCGGGTCAAAGTCGCACCACTTTTCACACAAGGCCCGTGAGAACGCCTTCCTCACACTAACAATGAGCAACATGAGAGGACGGTATCACTGCTGTCAGCCAAGAAACCTCCTATCTCCATATCGATTATGTTTTCTCATAAATTAACCCATTAAGACCTGAGGCCGATTCTAAACATTTTCTAAATCCTAACAGTTTTTTGAAAAAAAATCTAAAAACTTTTTTCACGATTTTTCAAAAATAGCAGATCTACAAGTTCATAGCGCGGCACTCGGTGCCGCGCTATGAACTTGTATATCTGCTATTTTTGAATAGCCAAAGACATCTAAAGTGACACAGATGCGTTCCAGGTCTCAATGGGTTAATGGCGGACAACAGCGTCACGCAGAAGCTTTGCGACGCTTTGTGAACTTGTAGATCTGCTATACTCACTACTTTCGAAACATTTTGAAAGTAAATGTTGCATTGAAATTCTTTATTAGGATTAACCCCTTGAGGCGTTCGAGGGCGTCCTAAAGACAGCAGTACAATATACTGTAAACACACACTACGAGACAATTAGCAAACAGCAGAAAAACTAAATAAATATCAATATCAACCAGACCCTCAGGGTTCCTTCAGGGCGTTCTAAATGGACCATTACAAGTCTGCACGCTGCCCTGCGCTGCACGGAGTTTCCCACTCACCTCGCCACGGTAACACAAACACTGTGAAATGACAACAAACCCACGATGAGGTCAGCATTCTCCGAATCCATTTTGGGCGGGAAACCCTATTTGTAACTTAATACCTTTCAGGACGGGAACCCCTTTTGGGGTTCTTGTTGCTATGTACAGTATATACGTAGCAACATACATTTGTTGTAATTTTTGAATAAATATTTTGAAGTTTTTCAGGATTTAGAAGGTGTTTTTTAGAATCGGCCTCAGGTCTTAATGGGTTAAACTATACCGTGGAGTTATGTCTTCACCATCCTGCCGTGCCATGATGGCACAATGTACCCCTGGTTTTAAAGCTGGGGTTCTATAATGACTCCAGGAAGAACCGTAGTGTAGTGTGTGGGTTTGTGGAGACATTGGTGGAATCTTTGGGTGGTTTTTGCAGGCCATGGGAAGGGCCAGTGTGTGTGTGCTCTGTAACAGACTGTCTGGTCAACAAACACTCATTCCTGGCTGTGGTGTTAAAAGCGTATATCAATTTCTAATCAAAAGACCAACTATTGAAGATATCTCACCAGTATGTGGAGTTACATCATGGCAAGGTACCTATTAGTGATGCGCGGGCCGACCCGTAACCCGCAGATCCCGCGGGTTTGAACCGCGGGGCGGGTGGACGTGTTATAGATCACGATGCAATTATCGCGGGGCGGGTGAAGCTGGTCAACCCACGGAAGAAAAAACCCCCCCACCAAAACACACTTTCTCTCTCTCTCTCTCTCTCTCTCTCACGCTCTCCCTCTCTCGCGCGCTCTCTCTCTCTCTCTCTCTCCCTCCCTCCCTCTGTCCCCCCCCCCCCCCCCTCTCTCTCTCTCTTTCTGGAAAGCAATTGAATTGAATTTGCTTGTGTGTTGTTTTTTTTTGGGCAGGTTGCGGGACGGGCTGGGTTGTTGATTAACTCTATAACTGCCAAAGACGTTTATAAACGTCTTTGAGAAATTAGCTGTTGCCTGCCAAAGAAGTTTAAAAACGTCCTGAAAAAAAAAAAAAAAAAAAACTTAAAAAAAAAAAAAAAAAATTCTAAAAAGATTCTCTAATTATTTAGTATTGACACCTTTTCGATATTCCAAACGAATAAGGAGATAACAATTTCCAAAGATTTGCTGCTCCATCCACTTCAATGTTAAAATTGAAACGGACAAACAATTCACAATGATTTTTGGTTTGAAACTACTGGTTTTGAGCTATTTTCAAACATCAAACAACACATGACAACAAGGTCAAATTGACCTCGTTGACATTTGTGAAACCACACCTGAATCTCATCTGTGATTAGAAATTTTCTGGGGATCAATCATACTTGAGAAAAATATTCTGTGGCTATGCGAAAAGGTACCAAAATCGGTCAAAACCCTGGCAGAGGCTACAGACTGTTCTGAAAAAAACTCTGGCAGGGTAAGAGTTAATATGATTTTTTGCGGGACGGGTTGGGGCGGGTTGGGCTCCCGTGCGGGGCGGGTTATGAAAAAACCTGACCCCGCACATCACTAGTACCTACACAACCCAAACTTGTGCTTTCAAAACCCTAATTGTCCTTTACGTGACATCATGCTTGGCTTTTCAGACACAGGCCTAATTCAGAGAAAGTCTTCAGTGTGTCGACTCGCCAGTGGTGGAAAGTAACTAAGTACATTTACTCAAGTAATGTACTTAAGTACAATTTTGAGGTATTTGTACTTTACTTGAGTATTTCCAATTTCCAATACTTTTACTTCTACTCCACTACATCTCAGAGGCAAATATTGTACTTTTACTCCACTACAATTATTTGAAAACTTTAGTTACTAGTTACTTTTCAGATAAACTATGATATAATGAAACATACTCTAACCACTTTAGCCCTATTTTGTACATAGGCTATTTGAAAATAGCAGATCTACAAGCTCACAACGCGTCGCATCGCGACGCGTTGTGAGCTTGTAGATCTGCTATTTTCAAATATTTAGTACTTTTACTTTTGGTACTTTAAGTACATTTTGATGCCAATACTTTTGTACTTTTACTCAAATAAATGTTTAATTCTGGACTTTTACTTGTAACAGAGTATTTTTATATTGCAGTATTGGTACTTTTACTTAAGTAAAGAATTTGAGTACTTTTTCCACCACTGCGACTCGCGCACGGAAAAAGTTTCGAACACTTTTTGTGCGTTTTTTCTTCTCGTCCCCCCTCTGCCCTGCGGGTCGTCTCAACTGTACCGTAGCGGGAGCGAGAGTTCTCCCCCGTTGGGAGCGGTTTGTTCTGCACCAAACACAACCGTTTATTGTTCCCCCGTGTTCTCACTCCTCCTCCTCCCCTCGACCTCCTCCTTGACCTTCAAAAGGACGTCCGGGGAACGAACGGAACGAACGGAACGAACGAACGGAACGAACGGCACGGCGTCTCCTCTCTCTGGGTGTGTTAGTGTTAGCTGGCATTCTGGGGGCTTCACAGACCAACAGCTGGAGCGCGCAGCTGTGTGAGGGGCACATTGGGGTGGCAGGGGGGTGGATCAGGGAGATAATGGATGGTCTCTCAGGTTGAATACGCTATTTAACCCATTAAATCCGGGAACGCATCTGTGTCATTTATTTGGCTATTCGAAAATAGCAGATCTACAAGCAACCATGGCGCGATAGCCATGGTTCACATGACGCTCGTCTGCCACAAGCGTCATGGAGCCGAGAGTCCCTGGTTTTCGATTCACATTAAACGAGTTAGATTGCCAACTCTCACATGTACATAAACGTTCACATTTCAAATATAAAGTGCTTACCCAAGTGCCACGGATGTTACAAGGCGATCGATACCGCGATAATTACCCGTATCTCCCGTATTGTTCAATAAAAAGCATTTTAATCCGATCGCCGGCCATTTTCTCCTGACATGACTGTCATGGTATGAAAGTCATGTTTCAGGGCTAATTGCGCGAGTGCCGTGCTATGAGCTTGTAGATCTGCCATTTTTGAAAGATCGTGAAGATTTGTGCAAATCTTTGGATATATATTGTTTTAAAGCGAACATTTATAACTCAAATCTTTGATTCTGGGGGGGGTCCCTGGAACAACATTATTTGAGATGGGGGTCCGTGGCCAAATACTTAGCATTTTAGGGGTCCTTGACATGGAAAAAGTTTGAGAACCACTGATATAGCAACAATAGTTTTTTTCAGAAAAATTAAGACATTTGACAGTTACAAATGTTCGCTTTAAAATATATATATTTTCAAAGATTTGCACACATTTTGACGATTTTCCAAAAATAGCAGATCTACAAGCTCATAGCGCGGCACTCGGTGCCGCGCTATGAGCTTGTAGATCTGCTATTTTTTAATAGCCAAAGTATAAAATAATGCTTATATAGCTCAAATCTAAAATGACACACAGATGCGTTCCTGGCCTTAATGGGTTAAAACTTTGTTTAAAGTTTGTAAGATGCAAGTCATGACAGGACTTTTCAAGGGTTTTAGCTTGGCTCAAGCTGGAATATTATGACTGTGTCATTCATAACTCTCTCCTTACTGGCCTCCCGGCATGTGCACTTAAGCCTCTCCAAATGATCCAGAATGCCGCAGCACGCTTGGTCTTCAACCAGCCAACATTTCTTTCACATGTCTCCCCTCTTCTCCGCTCCCTCCATTGGCTCCCAGTTACTGCCCTCACAGAGTACAAAACACTGGCAACGTTGGCCTACAGTACAAAGAAGCAACCAAAGGTATATGGTACCCCCGTATCTTCAAAACCTGATCCAACTGTACGATCCCTCCCTCTCAGATCAGCTAAGCTAACACACAGGGAAGCTGTCAGAACCTTCGCTAAAACATCGGGGACAACGCTCCACACGCAGGGGCATCACGGCCATTCACTGTGCGTACGACGCGACACCCTCACTCTCACAGATCTGTGATTTCATACCCCCCACTTTTTGAAAAAGTAAAAAATATTTATTTTAACACATTGGGTGCCAGAGGTTTATTAAAATATTATACGTTGAGTGCCTGCATTTCTTCCATCCACTTGCGTTGTACGTTTCGTGCTGTGAGAAGCCCCGACGCGGAAGTGCATGTAAACAAAGCGTGCGTGCGAGACGGCGGAGGGTCCCGACTAACGCCTGGAACAATAATATTTCTAACGCGACCCTCCATTGCAGCGTGATCGCCGATCGAAAACGGCTCGTTTTCACCACGTTAAAAAGAAATGGAGATATTAAGCTTTTAGTCAAGGAGATAACATTGAAAACGCCGACCGGAAGGATTTTTGACATGGAGCCACATCCAGCCTCTTCTTCTCTGAAACTCCTTGGGTGATGTCAAAGTTTCGTTTTAGCGCCCCACGTGGCCCACATGTATGAAAATAGAATTGGGTCAAAAACGGTCCGGACCGTTTTCGGCACTTCTCGTTTGGATCCTCAAAAACGGTCCGGACCGTTTTCGGCACTTCTCGTTTGGATCCTCAAAAACGGTCCGGACCGTTTTTGGCATTCAATGTGTTAATAATAAATTGGTAAAATCAGGCAAAAATAAGAATTAAATAACCTAACCCTAACCCTAAAATCGAAATAAAGTAACCAAAACACGAAAAAAAACTAACAAAATCCGCCCAAAAAACGTTTTGAAAATACAGATTTTGTTTACATTTGACAGTTACAAATGTTTTTCACGCTTTTTCAAAAATAGCAGATCTACAAGCTCATAGCGCGGCACCGAGTGCCGCGCTATGAGCTTGTATATCTGCTATTTTTGAATAGCCAAAGTGTAAAGTAAGGGGTATAGTCCACCGAAAGTCCATCCCCCCCCACCTTCTGAGAGACGTGACGTCCACACGTCCCAGACTCTTCTCCCTCCTGGCTCCCAAACTGTGGAATGAACTCCCCATTGCAGTTAGAACTGCTGACTCAATCCCGATCTTCTACCGTAATCTGAAGACTCACCTCTTCCTCTTCTCATCTCAGCCCGTAGCACTTGACCTAGCCTTGACGACCTTGCAGGATTATGCAAAGGCTAAAATGTAATTTAGATATCGGGTTATGTAGATTATGCCAGGTGCATTTGTTAATCTGGTATCCTATAGTTTGTATAGTTTCAATGTACAGATTATTGATTTAAAAAAAATAATATTCTACTGTTAGACTGATGATAGGTTCTTGGTTTACCTATGATCCTAGATGACTATTTCTTTACCTCGTGTTGTCCTTTGCTCATTGTAAATCGCTCTGGATTAAGAGCGTCTGCTAAATGCCTAAATTGTAAATCGGTATTGCTGCACATTTCTAAAATGACAATTTAATGACTTTAAAGACCTTTTTGATACCAATTTGGCCAAATTGTGAAATATTACGTTAGAAAGAGGCAACCATTGTGTAAATAGCCGATCTACAAGCTCACAACGTGCGAGGCGTTGTGAGCTTGTATAGATCGGCTATTTACACAGTGTTTATCCGTGGACTAAACCAAACTGAATGCAATGCCTACATTTCCAAGTGCTTGTCAGGGTGGGGGGTACCCAGTTCAAATATGATTATACACAGTACACAGTACACACACACACACACACACACACACACACACACACACACACACACACACACACACACACACACACACACACACACACACACACACACACACACACACACACAGACACAGTGTCAATTTACACAGACATTGTTCAATTGACCCGTGAGGGTCCACCTGACCTCACAATTTCAGTGAACCACTTAAGCCCTATACGGGCCACATGCTCGGGACCGGACGGGAACCAATTGGTTCCCAAGGCTACCTTTAGGCTACCTTATTTAAGCCCTATTTTATACCGCAGCTCTTCGGAAATACCAGCCCACAATGTTGTCGCCGAAGAGACACATTGTGAGCTTGTAAATCTGCTATTAAAAGAAAAAAAAATCAATCTATATAATGACATATAGGCGAGTTTCTGAACTGTCCACAGCCCCCCATCTGAGAGACACAGACCAAGTAGAACAATGTGCATTAGTGAGGACCAAGATATGTGAGAGAAAATGGGTGATGTGGGCATGGCCCCTTTAAGTGACGACAAAACATAAACAGTTGAAATATGGAGATGCTGTAGGAGGTTTCTCCTCGACAGCAACGATATACTGATGTTGTACCTCTACCATCCTCCTGTGTAGTGCTCTGCTGGCTAGTCAAGGCCCATGATGCCACAGACGGCAGGCACGTGCACACATAGACATCAAAGGGGGTTTGAGCCCCTGCCCTTTTACCCATCTGAAAACCCCCCCCCCTTTTTTTTTTTTTTTTTTTTTTTTTTTTTAAAGCACAGGATATAAATATACATTTCCGTTCAAATATATGGGTTGCTAATTTATTTTTCAAAAACAAACAGACATACATACAGGTGCGTCAATTATTACAGGTATAATGCATAGTTTTCTATGTTTTTGGGGGTAAAAATTTGGGGGATATACACACAAATTGAACAGGTACAGTGAAAAGAATATGATGTCAAAATGTACATTTTCTTATAACAATAACAATAGACCGCCGAAGTCTGACGTCATTTACACATCCTTTGTTTGTCTACCTGGTTTGCAGTTTTCCACCCCCGTTCTGAATCCCATAGACGTATTGAATATCGCGTCAAATAAGAACTGTGTTCCAAAAATAAGCGTTGTGAGCTTGGAGATCGGCTATTTTTTGTATTTTCACCAAAAGTGCCCTTTTGGAAACTTCAGCCCCTGCCCCTCTAACATTCTCTGCACGTCCCTGACAGGCGGCGCTTTTCCCACATGAAATAGAAAGCCATTAATCTGTATAAAGGAGATAATTGTGGCCAGGTGATTATGTCATCATTTGTACACTCTCAGAGTTATGGGGGTCCTTGAAATTAAAAAGAAGTTAGTTTGAGAACCACTGATGTGTATGTCACGGTTGTCACAGGCCAGTTCATGCAGTTCATTCACCCACTGTAGCCCACATCAAACCATTAGAATCATTAAACACATCAAACTGTGACCATAGACCATTAGAATCATAACACATCAAACTGTGACCATAGACCATTAGAATCATAACACATAACTGTGTGCTTGTTGTTGTTGAGACTAACGTTGAGTATTTATTGACGTTGATTGACCAACGCGTTTTTTTAAGGACAAGAAAAAAAGATGTGCTCGGATTCCCTGGCAGCACATTTCATTGTACATTTTTCACTTTGCCCAAAAAGAAAACATCTCCGCCTTTTTTAAATGGAACGTTAACGTCTGTTTCTACTCTAAAGCTAATGGTGTTTTTTTTGTGTGGTGGTGAATTAGTGGTTTGTGGGATGGGTTGTTTTTATAGAGTTTCTTTTGGACAATAAAATGTCACGAAACACACAAGACTGTGTTGTTTGTTAGCACGGAGCTAAAAGTGGCTTTGTAGTCACTCACCAGGCAGTGGCATAGTTTTACTGAGGTTAAGTTTAGGAATAAGGTTAGGTTTAGGATTATAGGTTTAGGCATAGTTTTGCTGAGGTTAAATTGAGGAATAATGTTAGGTTTAGGTATAGTTTACTGAGGTTATGTTTAGGAATAAGTTTAGGTTTAGGTATAGTTTTACTGAGGTTAAGTTTAGGAATAAATTTAGGTTTTTAGACATAGTTCTACTGAGGTTACGTTTAGGAATACCTCGTGGTGACTGCACCGAGGTCGCTGGATTTGACCCTGGGCAACGCTGGTCATGTGGAGCCGACCGGACGCTGCGTGTGATAAGTAAATAGAACAGTGACCTGGAATAACACTGCACTCATTCACACTGACTTTTAAAAGCCCTATATACTTATCATAGTACTATAAATAATTAACAATTAGGCCATTATGTAATAACTATGACAGGCCTATATTTATTGTACTTATATATGCTACAAACAGCCAAGATAGCTTGTCTACATGCAGGTCGAAGTGTGTGTGTGTGTGTGTGTGTGTGTGTGTGTGTGTGTGTGTGTGTGTGTGTGTGTGTGTGTGTGTGTGTGTGTGTGTGTGTGTGTGTGTGTGTGTGTGTGTGTGTGTGTGTGTGTGTGTGTGTGTGTGGTAATTCAAAGTGATTTACACAAAACATGAACATATTGGCTCCCATGTGGATCTCACACCCCATGTGGTCAGTCTATGTACTACTTCAATAGCCCCCCTTGATAGTATTTTGGCGCTTGTTACGTGCAACAGATCTCCCCCCAGAGCTTGGTGCATTACGCCGGGCCTACACACACCTACCATACTGTTACACACACACACACACACACACACACACACACACACACACACACACACACACACACACACCGTACTGTACACACACAAGGCCAATAGTATTAACTCATTCACTGCCACAATTAGAGATTTTTAATTGGAAAAAAAAAGTACTCAGGAGCCGAGATACAGAATTTTTAAGTTTTAAGTTAACAAGGAAGTGGATGGGAGTCTAGATCTTCGAAATCTCCTTGGTCTTTGGGTCAAATTTGAAAAAAATAAATAAAATTAAAACAATTATAATTACTTCAATTACGTCAGAGGCAGTGAACGAGTTAACAGAAAGGGTGGGGCTGCCCATTTCCTCTATACTGTATGTCCAAACACTACCATCTAAGCACACACTAGGGTTTATTATGGTACCGCTCTGTGCCAAAGGTTCTACACAAGAACAGCTCCATGCAGCAACACCCTGACCAAAGGCCAGTGGTGTAAAAAGTACTCACACCTTTTACTCAAGTAAAAGTAAAAAACTAGACAAAAAGATGAATTAAATTCATCTGAAAATTAAATTAATTAAAAAAAAGTATGACTAAGACTAAATCAAAAGTTGTTGTCAGAATGACCTTTGCCTCTCAGACAGACAGAGACAGTTGAAGCCAGGCTGCAGGTAGAGGGTGTGGATGTCGTGTAAACAGACGTGTTGTTGACTCTGACTCGACTGTCGTTTCGGCGTTGCCTGTATAAACTACCACACCACACCTGTCTGGCTCTGGCACCACCAGGGGTGTAAAGTAACTAAGTACATTTACTCAAGTACTGTACGTAGGTACAATTTTGAGGTATTTTTCACTTTACTGGAGTATTTCCATTTGTCACTTCTACTCCACTACATCTCAGAGGCAAATATTGTACTTTTACTCCACTACAATTATTTGAAAACTTTAGTTACTAGTTACTTTGTAGATTTTGATTATTATTACAAAACATACATTAACCACGTCAGCCCTATATACATTTCGGCCATTTGAAAATGGCAGATCTACAAGCTCACAATGCGTCGCATTGTGAGCTTGTAGATCTGCTAAAGACATGTGGATAGATCTTTTTATTTGAAGCGATACCACTATTTATCACTAGGAGGCATATGATTTATTTATCACTAGGAGGCATTAATTGCAACTCTTTAAAGTTTTTTTTGGGAGTTTTATGACCTCAATTACACCCCAAAAAACTGAACTTTGAACATTCAGTGGATTTTCTGTGGTCTGGGGTTTTCTGAATAATTAGGCTGAAAAGTAATCTGTGCTTGGCCCTTGGAGTGTGAAGTCACAGACCATTAATCCCGCCCACTCTCCTCCTCGCCCCTCCCCTGCCCTATCCTTTCCTTTGGGGGGGTGGGGGGGGAGCAGAGGCGATGATTGACAGGCAAAATCCCTCAACAGCGAAACCCGCAGGCAAATATTTATTTTTTCATTGCAGTTGAAAAGGCTTTACAAATGTGAGCGAAAAACACCTGCCATGGATAACTGGAGTGGAATTTTTTGTTTGAAGGACCATGAGAAAGCCTTTTAATGTGTGGTAAAACTGAATTTCATGAAACCTTTAGAGGGATAGTTTGATGACCAGCGGACACAAAGAGACTCTTTGTGTCCGGTCATCAAATTATTGGCTTATAGGAATGAGACAAAAACAAAAAAAATATCCATGAATTCAAGTCTCCATGGGGTGAGTAATCCATAGAATTCGCCGTTTTCTGAGCAAAATGTTTTAGTCAATGTAAAAGCGGTGCTTGGTGGAACATCCCCAAAGGTTTGAGAACCACAGCACTATAAGCTATGGCCGTCCAAAACAAAAAGAAAAAATGATGGCACCGATTTATTCAAGAATGTATACAGTACATCACAAATAGTAAAATAAGGAAAACATCAGTAAAGGCGGAATTTTCCATCTCTCCCCTAAACTGAGGGGGAGGAGAAAAAAAGTAAAATGACTTGTTTATCTGAGGAGATCATATGCCATTAGTGAAATGGTTCAGGTGGGCAGAGGAAGCGCTGACGTGGGCAGACATGTTTGGACGCTGCAGAGATGATGGTCCTGTTGCATTTACATTTACATTCCTCCATAAACAGCCTCCCAAATGAGCCCTGCTTTATTTTCACACACGTCCTCGTTTTAGAAGCAGCAGCCCAGGCCTCCAAACCTCAGCCATTTCCCCCTCTATGTCTTAACAGAGGCAGAGAGGCAGCTCACTTCGTGTCCACTTTGCCTCCATTAAGTAGTTAGAGACGCCAGGGTGAGGAAGAGGAAGGCGATGAAGGATGAGGGAGAGGGAGGAAATGAGGCCAGACATTTGGATCAAGGAGTGGAATGTATGGCTCCCCCCCTCCCCTCCCCTCCCTCCCCCCTCTCCCCCTCCTCCCTTATGTACTGTACGTAACACTGTGTCAAATCCTCAGACTGAGTTATAAAGCTATAAAGTAAACTTTGTTTAGTAGAGGTTTGGATTCTGTAGTTCTGTTGGTTCCTCTCAAACGTTTTCATGTCAAGGACCCCCAAATTAATCTATCTATACATTCCCGTAGTGGTAACACTTTCCGGGTTGCTTTTATCGTTGTCCTGTTATCGTTTCCGTTGTAGCTATTTATGTTCTAGCACACCACCTGTCCAATTTTCAGACACATTTCCCCTAAAATTCCATCATGCCTGTGTAGCCTCTGCATAGTGTACTCTTAATTGTTCACTATACATTTGAATTCGCTCAATTCGGGCCATATTTCGTCTCAGTAGCGAACCACTCTGACGTCGCGCATATTGTCGCCCCTGGAAGGGATCACCGTTAGCGATAGCACGCTAGCACGCCGTTAGCGATAGCACGCTAGCACGCTAGCGTGCTCACGATTTCTTTAAAAGAAAATTGCTGATCAAGTGCTGTGCTATGAGCTACGTGTATATCTGCTATTTTTTTAATAGCCAAAGAAATCTAAAGTGACACAGATGCGTTCCCGCTTTATTTTGCAGCTTTATTTGGACACCTAAGTGTAGTCACTTAGGTGTCCAAATAAAG
Source organism: Gymnoscopelus braueri (assembly GCF_963280865.1). Classification (NCBI taxonomy): domain Eukaryota; kingdom Metazoa; phylum Chordata; class Actinopteri; order Myctophiformes; family Myctophidae; genus Gymnoscopelus; species Gymnoscopelus braueri. The sequence goes on along the minus strand of NC_137617.1, from coordinate 48,707,333 downwards.
CTGTAATTGTTGTGTTGTAGGAAGGTAGATCCTACAGTGAAGGACAGTGTACTGAAGGCTATGATTGAGTGCTTCTATAAAACGCGTTGCAAGTCATCAATCTATTTTAAGATCCTCTCAAGGAGAAAGTGAAGGATGTTTAAAGCAGTGGTTGTCCAACTTTTTTCATCCCAAGGAAAGGACCCCCAAATCGATATATATATATATTCAGGCTGCGGCCCCTCATTTGAAAGTGTTTTTGTGCCTGGCAATATACTGTAGGTGTTAAAAAAAATCTAAATAAAAAAAAATCTTCACAATTCTTCCAGGATTTTTCTAAAATGTTCAAGAAATAGCCGATCTACAGGCTCACAATGCATTGTGGTGCGATGCATTGTGAGCGTGTAGATCTGCTATTTTTTGAATAGCTGAAATATAAAATGGATGTATGCTATACTAACTCGATCATCATTTTGCTGGGGACCGCCTGAAACCCCCCTCAAGGACCCCTGGGGGTCCCCGGACCCCACTTTGAGAGCCCCTGGTTTAAAGCATGTACTGTACTTTACAGACATCCCAGGATGAAGAAATGTGCCATTATGGAGCGGAAGAAATACCATAAACCTTATATATTCAAGCATAACATCCATTTTAAAGGTTACTTTAGGCTGAGTAGTACAGTACACAGTAGAAACAGCCAGCCTGTGGCTATAGGCTGAGTGCATACCTAACCCTATGTGAACCTTCCATTACTACTGGGTATGGAACCTGTGTTTATAGTTAAGAAAACACCAGCCTGTCTCTTACTTTATAGTAACTATGCATAGCCTGGCTCCAGCCCCTGAATCCCTAGCCACGGCCATTAAAAAGAATATGTTCTGGGGATTCATAGATTAATGGAGTGAAACGAAATGAAAACTCAGGCTAAGTGTCAGGCTAAAACAGGGGTCTTCAACAGAGGGTCCGGGACCCCTAGGGGGTCCTCAGAGCTACTATAGCGGGTCCTCAGAGCTACTATAGGGGGTCCGCCAAATCTTGGTGTGATACGATTTAGCTTTTTTACATTAACCACTTGAACTCCTAGAATTCCTTTTCTGAGGGGAACATTAGCCGAAAATAGCAGATCTACAAGCTCTCAACGCGATCTGCTATTTTTGGCAAAGAGGCTATAGGTGTAGAGGGGAAAAAGAGCAGACTAAGTAAAAAAAAAAATCGTTAATCCGAAACACAATTTTATACAATATAGAGTAGGGGGTCCCTGTTTCATCTCTCTCTCAGCTAGGGGGTCCTTGGCCTGAAAACGTTGAAGACCCCCTGGGCTAAAATATACAGGGACACAACAGGGCCTTTCTAACTGTTGGTGCCCAAAGGCACAGCAAAGGCTAAGCGTACAATCTCGAGATTGTACACTTGAACACCTGTATTCCTAAGTATCCTCTAATCACTCTTCTTATCACTCTGTAAAGGTTTATTAAATGAAAAGAAAACTCATAACTTTGTGTGTAGTTGTATTGTAATAATGATGTGTTGTTGTTGTAGTCACACCTGGACTTGTGTCAAGCACGGCACAGTGTGACTTGACACACCGTGTGTGTGTGTGTGTGTGTGTGTGTGTGTGTGTGTGTGTGTGTGTGTGTGTGTGTGTGTGTGTGTGTGTGTGTGTGTGTGTGTGTGTGTCATCCTGCAACACCCCGGCCACATTTGAACGCATGACATGGCGATTAGATCCAATCTTCTTGATGTGCTACAGCTACGCTACTGTGACTGCTAACGAGACCCCCCCCCCCCCACACACACACACACACACACACACACACACACACACACACACACAAGGACCCATCGCCATCATATCTCCAGACTGTTTACTTCACATCCGGCCGTTAAAAGGTCTTATGCAATGCAGTGTGACATGTCTGCTGCCTGCCACCCACACACACACTGCCCCCCCATGCCACCCACACACACACACACACACACACACACACACACACACACACACACACACACACACACACACACACACACACACACACACACACACACACACACACACACACACACACACACACACACACACACACACACACACACACACACACACACACCCCCACACACACACACACACACACACACACACACACACACACACACACACACACTGCCCACAATCTACAAAGTAACTAGTAACTCAAGTTTTCAAAAATAAATGTAGTGGAGAGTTAAAGTACAATATTTGGATCCGAGATGAAGTGGAGTAGAAGTAAAAGTATTAGAAATTGGAAATACCTCAAAATTGTACTTAAGGAGAGTATTTAAGTAAATGTACTTAGTTACTTTCCACCACTGGTGGTGAACAAAGTATAACTTTTTTCTTCTCCACTCCCACTAACAACAACAACATCAGTGGGTCCAGTCAGCGGTCAGAGCCAATCACTCAGCTCCTGGAACAGATCTATTGTGTAAGTTGTGTAACAACAGCCAGACGCCACTCAGCGCTAAGTGCTGATAATTGCTCACAGCGGGTCAGACTGTACATACAGCCTCCTTCAAAGACTGTTAGGCTGAGACAAATAGATTAAAAAATACCCATCTTATACAAGCTTGTAGACGGGCTGTTTTCGAGGAGTGATGCCATCCTATACAACAAAGTATATCTCTGCTGTCCGGCAGAAAGCAGCTAACACCAAAATGTTCATTTTTCAGGGAATGAAAAAAAAAAAAAAAAAAGTGGAGTTAGGAGGTTTTGTTCATCATTAATAAGAACAGCTGAATGGACCTCCCAAGCTCACAATGAGGTTGGAGGTCAAAAGGGGGTGGAGCCTGGTGTCAGCAAAACCAGCTAACCCCACCCCCCTTTGCTGGACTTAGCTGGTTTAGCAGAAAGTTTGAGGATCCAATGGAGTTAGCTCACTTAGCTGGTTTTGTCAGAAGCGCTTTTTAATACCTTTCATTGGTTCAATATTCTTTTTTAATCAACACACAGACGTAACGGGTGTTCAATAGCACTGATTTATCGAAAAAAATATGCAAAAGCGGAAGAATTGAGTTTTACACAATTGACAGGTGCCTTTATTGCCAACTCTTAATGTGTCTGCATGTGTATGTGGACAGCATCTGTATGCAAGTTACTGTACGTATAATGTTAGACATTCTTGTGTGTGAGTGCATGCATAAGTCTGTTGTTTCTTTTTTTTCCTGTAGAGCCTGTTGTGAGCCTGTAGATTGGCTATTTCTATTTCTTGAACATTGTAGAATAAACTTGGAAGAATTGTGAAGAATTTTGAATATTTCGATTTGTTTTAACACCGAGAATCTGTTCTTATGGAGGTTGCCTGGCACAAAAATACTTTTGAATGGAGGTCCTCAGGGCCGGATCTACCATATGGGCTCTTTGGGCACGGACCCAGGGGCCCCTGCACGTTTAAAAAAACATAGCCAATTGTTTTTACCCACTTTTGTGTGCGTCTATTGTGCGTCTATCATTAACATGCTTATTAACAGTACAGGTAGTAACAGTCAAAGGTTATGCTATAAGTATATAACACAGAAAGCCTCCAGGGGGCGTGTGTATCCATTGTGGTTCCTATATATCTGGCACATCAGGGCATAAATGGCACAGACAGAGCCACGAGGAAATGTATTTAAAAATAACCAAACAAACAACCTCAGGGAGGAGGGGGGGTCGAGGGGGGGTCGCCCCAGTTCCATAAACCCATCTGAAACACCCCCCCCCCCCCCTACAGGGACTACAGGAAGAGACAAGAGGCCAGTGGGGCCACAGAAAGATGGCTGGAGCTTTTAAATGGGAGAGGAAACTTCCTCTGAGTCTCTACTCAGTGGCAGCTTGGTATTACTACTGGGAATATGTGACTGTATATCACAAGCATTCAGTCTTCCTACAATAACCGTACTTGAGTAAATGTACTTAGTTACTTTACATCACTGGGTGGAAGCATGTGAAAGATGACTGTACTCAGTGGTGTAAAGTAACTAAGTACATTTACTCAAGTACTGCACTTAAGTACACTTTTGAGGATTTTTTACTTTACTGGAGTATTTCCCATTTTCAAAACTTTTACTTCTACTCCACTACATCTCAGAGGCAAATATTGTACTTTTACTCCACTACAATTATTTGAAAACTTTAGTTACTAGTTACTTTGCAGATACAAATGATTACATTATAAAACATACATTAACCACTTTAGACCTATTTTATACCTAGGCTATTTGAAAATAGCAGATCTACAAGCTCACAACGCGTCGCATCGCGACGCGTTGTGAGCTTGTAGATCGTCTATTTTCAAACATTTTAGTACTTTTACTTTTGGTACTTTAAGTATATTTTGATGCCAATACTTTTGTACTTTTACTCAAGTAACATTTTGAACACAGGCCTTTTACTTGTAACAGAGTACTTCTACATGGTGGTATTGATACTTTTACTTAAGTAAAACGTGTATGTGTCTGTCTCCAGAGGCTATGCTAGGTGTGTAGAGATGAGAGTCATGTGATCAAATCAACTTGTTTACAAGCGCTCCATTGTCTTAACAACGTCAACGCTACTCAACCTTAATGTTGCTGCTGGGTGGAAACCTTGTATATGTTGAAAATAGCCGATCTACAAGCTCGCAACCCGTCGCATCGTGACACATTGTGAGCTTGTAGATCTGCTATTTTCATGATATGATGATGAAGTAGGGCATTAATTTACGAAAAACATAAAAAGGTGAAATATGGAGATATGAGGTTTCTGCCTGACAGCAACGATATCAGAAAGTATATACTCAACTAAAGTAATATGACTCGCTTCGAAAAAGAACAGATCTACAAGCTACAACAACACGTTATCCGCTTCAGCATGGCCAATACCAACATTCAGAATCAGCTTTATTGTCACATCACAGCTTTACAGAAGTAGAAAAGTGGGTGAAATTAGTTTTCGTGCATAGATAGTTCCCATCTTATCGTTATTTACATGTCAGCGTGTGTCGACTGCATAATCCACACTTGATTTATTGATTGATTGGATTGATGTACTTTATTTAGTAAGACATGAGAAACCAGCCTGATCTCCAGAGATCTCCGTAACATTGCACGGATCCAGTGCACTTCATTCCGTGGATATTCGCCTAGAAACCCCGAAATTGCGTGCATATGTACGGCGAGTCCCACGGTGGGCGTAACCAGTCGCAAGCAGTCCCCACAACAAAACTTACGATTCTGTGCCTATCGGTACATAACTCAAACGGCGCTGAGTAGGCACAGGCGAACGTCACACCGTTCAGGACGGCAACTCGGTCGCCTTAGCTCCCTCGGTGGTCCTTCACGGGGTGACAGTTCGCCTGTGACTGCGCGCCTCCGTCATGGTTTAGTCACAATGGGGGAGATGCGAGGCGGCTATGCACGGAATTTCTGTTTTTTCCGTGTCTATTCACGGAATTTCAAAAACTTCAAAAACGTTCAAAGAGAACGTTTCCTCTGGAGATCGGGTTGGAGAAACAGTACATGAAAGTACAAATTCACAATACAAGGTACTACTAATTTTGGATAACTCATAAAAGCACTGAGCTTGTTTAACTCATTCAGTGCCAAGCTTATTTATGGAATTTTGGCTCTGAGTGCCACAGCCAAAATTCATTGTAAAAAAAAAAGTGCTTAGGAGCCGAGATACAGCCTTTTTCAGTAAGAAGTTAAACAAAGAGTGAATGGAGCAGCAAATCTTCAAATCATCATATCTTGGGTTCTGAACATGTTTTTCATGACGTCTTTTAGACGTCATGTGGCGCTCAGGGCGTCAGGCCACGTGACGTCTTAGACATCATATGGCACTGAATGAGTTTTAAGATGAGATCCCCACGCACACAAATCATGATGACATATAAGAGACAGACAGATATACACACTACTACACAGAACGTCATACTGTACAAGCAGCTTACAGGTTACTGGTATGAAACTAAATAAAAAAGTTCTAACCTGGGGGGGGGGGGGGTAGGTTAAGGCTTGAAGGTTTTTCTGACACTGGTATAATCCATAAGTAGGTCCATGAGGAGGAGCAAAGAAAGATCCAAGTCCATGTCACTTGTCCCTGGTATAATCCACAGGTAGGTTCAAGGAAGAGCAAAGTCCGAGACCAGCCTGACGGCACCGCCTGACGGCAGCTGGGTGAAAACTGTTCAAGAACCTGGTAGTGCTGCTCTTGATACAGCCGTAGCCCTCCTTGCCCGGCCGCGGCCGTTGTAGGGGTTTGAACAGTTTGTGACTTGGGTGGTGCTTGTCTTGGGCTTTGACTGCACATCGCTTTTTTGTGCAGTTCCTAGAGCACGGGGAGCTCTCCTCCTATTATGCGCTCTGCCGATCGTACTACTTGCTGTAGGCTGATCTTTTCTCGGGCCGTACAGTTCCCATACCAGGCCGTAACACAGCCTGATAGAACGCCTGAGCTGTTGTAGTACAGCCTGGTACTGTAGTCTGGTACTGTAGTCTGGTACTGTAGTCTGGTACTGTAGTCTGGTACTGTAGTCTTGTACTGTAGCCTGGTACTGTAGTCTGGTACTGTAGCCTGGTACTGTAGTCTGGTACTGTAGTCTTGTACTGTAGCCTGGTACTGTAGTCTGGTACTGTAGCCTGGTACTGTAGTCTGGTACTGTAGCCTGGTACTGTAGTCTGGTACTGTAGCCTGGTACTGTAGTCTGGTACTGTAGCCTGGTACTGTAGTCTGGTACTGTAGCCTGGTACTGTAGCCTGGTACTGTAGCCTGGTACTGTAGTCTGGTACTGTAGCCTGGTACTGTAGTCTGGTACTGTAGCCTGGTACTGTAGCCTGGTACTGTAGTCTGGTACTGTAGTCTTGTACTGTAGCCTGGTACTGTAGTCTGGTACTGTAGCCTGGTACTGTAGTCTGGTACTGTAGCCTGGTACTGTAGCCTGGTACTGTAGCCTGGTACTGTAGTCTGGTACTGTAGCCTGGTACTGTAGCCTGGTACTGTAGCCTGGTACTGTAGTCTGGTACTGTAGCCTGGTACTGTAGTCTGGTACTGTAGCCTGGTACTGTAGCCTGGTACTGTAGCCTGGTACTGTAGTCTGGTACTGTAGCCTGGTACTGTAGCCTGGTACTGTAGACTCCAAACTTCAGGCGGTGGAGCCAGTACAGTCGCTGTTGAGCCTCTTTCAAAGGCCTGAGATGACCATGAAGGCTTTCTGGAAGAACGAGCCTCTCAGCTGTCATCTGGCTGAGGTTTAAACCCTCTGCAGATCCGTGGGATTTTACAATCCTTTTCTCTCTCTTTTTTTCCAGGATTTAACGTTTTGGGTTTTTTTGTTGGACATGCGGCTCCCATTAATTTCTTCTGGGATCAGATTATGTCTCATCCCTGAGGTTAGCCTTACAGGCTGAGCCCCAGATGGAGGAGGAATGCTCTCTGAGGCCAGGCTGGGACACTGGAGGGCAGATCATAAGGATGTTTTTTTGGGGGGGGGAGATCCATCCATTCCTCTGCTTTTGATAACCCTCCCTTCAGATGACAGTGAAGTGACAATTTAAGGACTTTTAAGACCTTTCTAATACCTCCAAAAAAGAAAAGAAAGAAAGAAAAGAAAGACCATTACTACATCAGAAGTAATCAGCAAACTATACTATAAATACTGGTCTAACATTGGCCAAATTGTCAAATAATATAAGAACGAGAAGAGACATTTCTTTTTAAATAGCCGATCTACAGCTATTTTCACAATATCTGGAACCGTTGAACCGTTGAGTGTAATGCCTCAACTCCTACAATTCCAAGTCAGGGTGGGGGGTCCCCAGTTCAAATATTATTATTATTTTGGGGGGTGACGGGCTGAAAAGGTTTGAGAACCACTTGGCCTAATGCCTATCAAACTGTGGGCCCTTGAAATTAAAAAGGTTGAGAATCAATAGTCTAGAAAAGGGTCTGTCTGTCAATCCAGGAACGCATCTGTGTCATTTTACGATTTATTTGGCTATTCAAAAATAGCAGATCTACAAGGTCATAGCGCGGCACCGAGTGCCGCGCTATGAGCTTGTAGATCTGCTAATTTTTGAAAAATCATATATATTATTTTTGCTAATCTTTGAATACGGTATGTATAATTTTTAAAGCGAGGATAAATGTTTTTAGATGGGGGGTCCGAGCTTGTATATCTGCTAGTTTTGAATAGCCAAAGAAATCTTAACATGACAGACATGCTATAATGCAGAGGTCTTCAACAGGGGGTCTGGGACCCCTAGGGGGTCCTCAGAGTTACTACAGGGGGTCCGCCAAATCTTTGTGTGATTTTTACATTAACCACTTCAGCCAAGCATCCCTATTCTGAGGAGAACTTTAGCCAAAAAATAGCAGATCTACAAGCGCACAACGCCTCGCGCTGCGAGGCGTTGTGCGCTTGTAGATCTGCTATTTTTGGCAAAAGTTCAGTGGTTTAGTATAGGGGGGAAAAAGAGCAGGCTAAGTACAGAGTGAAAGGTCAGATATACTAAGTTACTGTATGTCTGGAAATACACATTAACATGAATCCAACATGATAGTGCTGTGAAACAAGTCTATGAAGCTGCCTATGAAATCTTTGAAAAAAATAATATTCTATACAATATATAATGGGGGTCCCTGCTTTATCTCGCTCTCAGCCAAGGGGTCCTTGGCCTGAAAACGTTGAAGACCCCTGCTATAATGGATTAAAACAGTCTTTTTTTACTGTTGTAGAGAGTGAGGTGCAGGTTGTCTGTGTCAGCGCTCTGCTGTCATGACTAGTGAGTCAGTGAGACCATCACATCACACTGAGCTTTAATGCTATTGACAGCTGTCTGTGAAGGTGCCTGCTCAGCACATGAATAATGTCATTAAACTGTAATCAATGTGCCGCCGCTTTTACTCTGTCTGTCTGTCTGTCTGTCTGTCTGTCTGTCTGTCTGTCTGTCTGTCTGTCTGTCTGTCTGTCTGTCTGTCTGTCTGTCTGTCTGTCTGTCTGTCTGTCTGTCTCTCTCTCTCTCTCACCCCTCTCCTCCATGTTGTTTAAAGCTGCAATATGAATATTAATCAGTGTTAATTTTGTTGACTAAGACTAATAGACTAGGATTTAGTCGACTATGAAATCAGAATCTGCTGTCAAAATGAACGCTGGTATTAGTACAATACGTGTAACTAGTATGTACATGAGAATGAGATTTTACATGCAAAAAAAGCCACACAGGGCAGAAACTTCACAGGAGAAAAATCCATATAAGGGCGCGCTCCCACCAAAACATGGTCGGCTAGCGTTAAACGCAGGTTGTGCGCGGCGGCCACAGTTTTTTTTGCAGCCAGCGGATTCTAAAAAAACGGGAGTGACGCGCCTGTCACTCACTTTCAGGACCCTCCACCTTGCCCGCACCGCCTGCTGCCTTGAGCACCATGGTGCTTCCTGAGTCTTGGGACGGTTCGCCTTCCACTCACCCGATTGGACAGAGGAGGAAAATCAGCTCCTGCCTCCAGCAGTTTTCTGCTTCAAATGGACTAGTCGTGTAGAGCGGATAAACGCAAGGTCTGCGCGACATGCGGAAAGATCCGCTCTTGCGTGAATCCACGCATTTACATCGACAAAGCTTTGGCAGATTCTGCCCCAGAGGTAAAAATTAAAGTGCGGTGGGAGCGCGCCCTAATACAGGTCCACAGGGAAAATAAAGTCTGCAATAGAGAAACATATCCATTTGAAGGGAGGAAAAACTCAGCCGTTGTATGGGTTGTGAACAGTTTGTGGCTGTAGGGTGGTGCATTTACTCGATGGTATACCGCCTAGTTCCGCCTGAAGTTCATCATAAGCAGTCATTGACCCCCTGCCTGGTCAACAAAGTATATATGAGGGCTTTAAAGTGCTTAAAAGCCTTCAACACAAACATGTTTCTTAGTGTTTTATGACAGTGTTAATAAGTGAACTCCTCTATCTCTGCCTCTCTCTCCCACAGAGCAGCCTGTGGTCTGGCAGCGTTTATGAAGCCAGCGTTATAAAAGACATCTGCTTGGAAGTTGTTTAATCCATTTAGACCGGGAACGCTTCTGTGTCATTTTACCATTTTTAGCTATAGCCTGTAACCGCTAATTCATACTCTGGCTGTTCAAAAATAGCAGATCTACAAGCTCATAGCGCGGCACCGAGTACCACGCTACAAGCTTGTAACTCCAATCTTTGCTTCTGGGGATTCTACAAATGTCTTCTAAATCATAACTAATTTGAAAAAAACTTATGTTGCTGTAATATCAGTGGTTCCCAAACTTTTCCATGTCAAGGACCCCCAAAATGATATGTATTTGGCCGCGGACCCCCATCTCAAAATATGTTGTTCCAAGGACCCCCCCAGAAGCAAAGATTTTAGTTAAAAATGTTCGCTTAAATTTTTTTTTTTTTGCACACACAAGTTTTGCACACATTTAAAAAAAAATAGCAGATCTACAAGCTCATAGCACGGCACTCGGTGCTGCGCTATGAGCTTGTAGATCTGCTATTTTTGAATCAGCCAAATAAATCTTAAAATGACACAGATGCGTTCCCGGTCTTAATGGGTTAAATATGTGTGAAGCCTCAGTCTCCTGGCCGCTGCAATCTGCTAACCGCTCTGTTCTTAGTAAAATTGACGTGAGTTATAGCTGTACTTTTTTTTCTTTTTTCTTTTTACGTCTACACGTAAAAAAAAAAAAAGCTTGTAGATATTTTTTTTGGTCAAATGTTAATTCCCTCCATGAATAGGTTCAGGTGTTTTGTAATAAACACATGTCGTACTGTTTGAGATTCAAAGCTGTTGAGATGACAGTCTGTTGGGATTCTCCCCCCCCCCCCCCCCGGGCTCTGAGGCTTGTTGTTAAACAAACGGTAATGGTGGAAAGTAACTGAGTACTTTTACTGTACTGTAGACCATTTTTACGTCCAGGGGGAAAAGGGATGCGACATTAAGTGGGAGTGAAACGCGTTTTTATTAATAACTTAAGATATTTTACATGAATTAAAGACACTTTAACAAAATCATAAATGTCACACGGAGCAACTCAGAGAAATAAATATAATCACCCTAAATCTAGCCTTGATTTTAAACCTCTAACCTAACGCAAAATAAAGTACAACAATGACCTAAATTCTCTAATCTAATCTAATCTAACGAAACGTGACTTTATACACAAATCTGGCCTCCGTGGTGGTGCAGTGCTTTCACATGACGAGAGGACTACGTACGTAGACTCAAACCCGGGTTCAATTCCTGGGTAGAAGAGCAAAGTTACATAATGCAGCTTTAAGTAAAACATGTGTGTTTGTTCCACCGCTGTTGAGATGACAATCTGTAGGGATCATCATCATATTCCCCCCCGAGGCTGTTGTTAAGGAAACGGTTGGCTGGGCAAACAGCCCTGATCCCTGCAGATAACACCAGGATGAACGTTAAGGCAGTTAGTCGTTCCCTCAACTGTTACAATGACACTTCAGTCATTCAGCAGGTCTACGCTCTCTTATCCAGAGACACTTACTCACAAGTGAGAGGTCGGAAATAAAGCGTTAAACATGAACTCTAGTCTAGACAATAAACAACAGATGTTAACTTCCTGTTGATTTTGCCATTTTTATTAGGACGAAAGAAGATCTTCAAATAGTAAAATAAACAGGAAGTTAAGTTTTTATTTAAAAACAAACAGTGGTGATGTTCTATATCAGGGTTACTTTTCCCCAAGGGCCAAATTATGTCTCGGGTACCAAGCCGAGGGCCAGGGGAACGCGCGCAAATGTTTTGGTTTTTATTTGTTTTTTTCTCTAATCGAGCTAATTTAACACTGTGTTATTTTAGGCCTGGGATTCTTAAATCCTGTGTTGAGGGTCACAGTCACCGTCACACAAGGAAAAAATGCACTCTGGAAACAAAATAAGTTGAGAATCAACCATTTACTTAAAATATTTGGTTGTTACGGTCTTTTTTTCAATATATATTTTTTTATGGCTGGAGTCGTCGCGGGCCGGACAGTTGCCTCTCCGCCTATTGGGGAACCCTGTTCTATATGGTCGGAATCAACTTTGTTGCTAAAAGAGTGACTTTGAGAGCTGTTTCACCGTACAATGTAAGTCAATAGGGAGCATATTTAGAATGATCAATTTCTAATCAATGGAGCAATTATTTTCTCGTCCACCTTTGGAGTTACATCATGGCAAGGTAACTACACAACTCAAACCTCTACCAAAGTGGTCTTGCCCTTTAAGTCCAGGGACCCCGATGAAGAGAATATTTATGTTAAAAATTTATAAAAAAAGGATTACACATTTTCCAAACAGCACTCACAGCACAAAGTGAGTGACGCGTACTGTGAGCTTGTAGATCTGCTGTTCTTGAATAACCAACGTATAAATGGATTAAATACCATGTTGTCGTTCCATGTAGTTCCATGTAGTGTGTCACTTTAGATTTCTTTGGCTATTCAAAAATAGCAGAGTGCCGCGCTATGAGCTTGTAGATCTGCTATTTTTGAAAAAAATAAATTTTTTTCTTCTTTTTTTCAAAAAACTGTTAGGATTTAGAAAACATTTTTAAGAATCGCCTCAGGTCTTAACTCTTTCAGTGCCAATGAAATAAAAAAAATATTGCGAACTGTGTCAACTTTTTTTTTTTTTTTTTCAAAGTAAAAAAAAAGTGCTTAGGAAGCGAGATACAGCCTTTTTCAGTTATAGGTTAAACAAGGAGTGGATGGGGCTGCAAATCTTCAGATAATGATATCTTAGGTTCTGAACACTTTTTAAAAAAAATAAATACATTAAAAACTCGGGATTTCTCGTTCTGGCACTGAGGGTATAACCCTAAAACTCGGGATAACTCGGGGCTTGGCACTGAGAGAGTTAATGGGTTAAAGTGTTGTTTTCAAGCTCAGGTAAAAGCAGAGAGATGATGACTGTATGCTAACCGCTAAACGTAGCTCTAGATCACTGTTTGCTCAAGAACCCCTCCGAGACCCAGAGAGTAAAGTGTTGCCCAATACTGTTATTACAGAGACGCTGTGTGTGTGTGTGTGTGTGTGTGTGTGTGTGTGTGTGTGTGTGTGTGTGTGTGTGTGTGTGTGTGCAGGGGCGGATTAACCCTTCGTGGTGCCCGGTGCTTGGACCCGGTTCGGTGCCCCCCGGGACCGTTTTGTCAAAAAAAAAAATGATGCGTTTCAATGTTGTAGCTCTCCTTCAGCAGCCCTGCCTATAAATGTAGGCGTTTTCCGCCGTTTCTTTTTTCTTCACGCCGTTTGGTGCCCCCCCCCAAAGGTTGGTGCCCTGTGCTTCAGCACCTCAAGCCCGTTGGATAAGCCACCACTGTGTTTGTGTGTGTGTGTGTGTGTGTGTGTGTGTGTGTGTGTGTGTGCTCAAAATGTTTTACTTCAGTAAAAGTATCAATACTGCAATGGAGACATACTCTGTTACAAAACACATTTCTACACTTGATGCACTTGTTTGCTGTCATCGGTGCCAAATTTAGAAAGAAATAGAATTTTAAAGGGATGTTCTTCCTCTTGGCGTTCCATGTGGAGCGCTCTATAAATATATTAATATATATATATATATCTATATATAGGCTGCATGCATCATTCTGGTGCATTCCCCCCGCTGTGTGTTCCCTTACATTCTCCAGAACCCCGCTGTTAGTTCATTTAGTTCAGTTCAGGAGGGGGTCTACAACTTTTTTAATATTCCAGGAAGGACAGAACTTTTTTTTTGTGTCCCGAACACTTGGTTTATAGTGCAGTTTGCAAAGTTGAAATAAAGCATTATTTAAACATTAAGCATACATTGGTAGCCTTGGATAGGAATATTTATTAGAAAATACATAAAATAAAATACAAAAAAATAAATTAAAAAAACATTCCTGAACCGATTATATGACAAAGGTCGCAATCAAAATTTTTGTTCGTGCGCTGGTCCAGTCGGCTCCATCCACTGCAATGTATTTCATCAAACTTCCGGTGTGAGGTTTGCCACCCATGAGCGTCATGTCCATATATCTAGAGAACGGACGGACTGCATGTCTTTTCCTTTCAAAACCTTCCTTGGTTTTACCCAGGACGCAGTGTGTGCTTCTCGCCAGACGGGGGCACTGCGTTTACCAGCCAAGCTTCTTGTCTACTGGAATGACCCTGGTATAGAGACACACGGCCGGAAGCGGAAGGCCTACAAATCCACGCCCACTTTTGACACTCGGGGTCCGTTAGAACGATGAACTGCAGCTCTCAATGCAATCTCTATGAGAGGCATTGTAAAATACCGTCATTTCACTGGTTAACTACTGAGGCTGTAGCGATTTTTGTTGTGTTCTAATAATCTGTCCCATTTGTTTAATTTGTCCTTTTTAATGTCCCATATCTTTCATCTCGATATACTACCCACAATATACTATAATATACTCCATCAGTATGTCAAAACCGCTAGCATCAGAGATCCATGGTCGCATGGTAATACGTCACGGACGCATCCCTTGAGGTTTTCAATACCCAGAAAACTGGCGAAAGTGGCCGTTTTCAATAGGTTTTGGTCATTATCTCTGGAACAGAAGGTCCAATCTGCTCAGTTCAAAGCTTGTTGGATGCGTGACTTTGAGGACATTAAGCACGCAATGACACATTTTCGGGTTATTTATTTTTTTAGGGGAGGCGAGATCTTAGTTGGGCAGGCGACCGCCTCTCCTGCCTCTACAGTGGGTACGCCACTGGTCGGCGCTCGGCGCTCGTAAAGACAGTGATGTCACTGAAATGCCCGTCTGCTGTCTACCCTCTGCTGTGTTAGCATTATGGGTAACTCGTTAAAGTGGCAAATTAAATGTGAAACACATCAACTATTAAGAAAACAAGAAGATATGTTGACAAAGACAGTCCATACATTTGGAAACATATTTTTATTTAAATCAATATCGTCTTCAGTTAATGCAGGATAATTTTTAAAGTAGGCTAACTTTCATATCCTCTCATAGGGAATGCATTGGCAGCTGCTCTTCATTGTTCTAACGGACCTCGAGTAGCGGCGCTGTCTCAAAAGTGGGCGTGAAATTTGTAGTCCCCGTGTGTCTCTATGGTGGCACCAGAGAGCTGTCTGTGGCTTTCTAGCAGTTAGGCTGCAGTTAGTTATTACCAACATCAACATTAAAGGTTTAATGACATTCACTTTTACACCACATTCAAAGTCTTTGTCCTGGTCCTTCAAAAGTGTACAAAAAGTTTTAAGTGAAAATTCCATTCCAGTGATCCATGGCAGGTGTTTTTCTCTCACATTTCTAAAGCCTTTTCAACTGCAATGAAAAAAGAAATCTTTGCCTGCGGGTGTCGCTGGTGAGGGATTTTGCCTGTCAATCATCGCCTCTGCTCCGCCCCCCCCAAAGGAAAGGATAGGGGAGGGGAGGGGCGAGGAGGAGAGTGGGCGGGATTAATCGACTGTGACCTCACTGTCGAAGGGCCAAGCTCAGATTACTTTTCAGCCTAATTATTCAGAAAACCCCAGACCACAGAAAATCCACTGAATGTTCTAAGTTCATTTTTTTTTGGGTGTAATTGAGGTCATAAAACCCCAAATAAAACATTGAAAATAAAAAAAGTGAAAATGAATGTCATGATACCTTTAAGCACCTTCCAGCAATGGAAAGAACGTCTCCTCTTTCTGTTTTCACTGGTTTCTTCAGGTTCCACCTCTCATACACTGGTGGAAAAATACAAAAATATTGGCTTTAATATATACTTAAACTTGTTAAATTGGTCAATGTACTGTATGTTTTGTAATAATAATCTGAATCTGTAACTAGTAACTAAAAGTTTTCAAATAACTGCAGTGGAGTAAAAAGTATGGTATTTGTCTCTGAGATGTAGTGGAGTATAGTAATATAATTAACCCAGGTAATTAAAAGGATAGTTCATCCCCAAAATGACTTTTTTCCTATCAATTAGTCACCCCATGGAGACCTGAATTCATTGATATTTCTTTTGAAAAAGTCATTTTGGGGGTGAACTATCCCTTTAAGTACAGTGCTTGAGTATATTATGTACTCAGTTACCTTCCCACCAACTGCTATAAATCACAAAACAAAACACACAAGGTCAGAACCGGTTCTGTAGGTAGCTGACTTACCACAGACATTGTGTACTTAATTCACTCTGTTAGTGTGTGTGTGTGTGTGTGTGTGTGTGTGTGTGTGTGTGTGTGTGTGTGTGTGTGTGTGTGTGTGTGTGTGTGTGTGTGTGTGTGTGTGTGTGTGTGTGTGTGTGTTGTGTGCGTGTGAACTTGGGAGTGAGCGAGGTTGTGCTTGAGTGCACATTAAGTTTGCTATTGACATGGAAAAACCCCCTTCCTTCTTCTTCCTCCATGTGAGCTTGCAGTCGTGACTCAGATTTTCCCCGTTTCTCGTTGGGTTTCTACAAACACGCTGTCTTCTATATCACACTTTCATCTTTCTTCACCCCAGAGTCCACTCACTGCACTAGTCACTTCTTTTCTTCTCGCTGAAACGCCTCTCTGACTCAAACACGACATCATGCGTTGTTGCTTCTTTGTTTTTTTTTGCTCACAGAGAGGGAAGTAAGGAGATGATGTGACTATACCTGGGATGCTCGGGCGACTCCTCTGCCCCTCCTGGGTTTCACCTCCTCAACACAGGCTGCCGGTGAGAGGTAAGACAGAGCCATCATGACACTTTGGTTTGATTTATTTTTTATTTTGGGCCAGCGGGCGCCCCCACCCCTTTGGTTTGATATTGATTGAATACTTTATTCAATTGTTTGATAACAATACAGCGGTACGGTCAAGAAAGCTCTGCTAAAAGGATGACTCAGAAAGACATACAATACATACACAATACAATACATATCGGTAAAAGCTCCAGTAGCAGCAAAGGGTACATTTCACAGAAGAATTAGGGGCGGAGGTGCAGAGGGTGCCACTACCAAGGGGCTCCTTCGGTTGGAGCTTGCTGAGGGAGTGTGACTGTGTGTTGTTTAACTCTCTGGGGGTGAGCTGGTAGAGGGGATATAATTCCAAGGCCAATTGTATTTTGGGGTCAGCCATGTTTTTAGGTTAGTTTTAAGTGTGGGTAGGAGATCTTTAATGGTTTTAGGTAGGGCATTCCACATGTTGGTGGCAGCATAGTAGAATGCATTTTTACCAGCTTGCTCGAAGAGCGGCTGGTCTATGAACAGACAGAGTCAACACCTATATGCGAGACCTTTTCCTACACGTTTTCATCATTGGCTGTCCTTTAAGCCAATGGGGAGACTTCCCATACTCTGAACGGCGGTCGTTCTTCCATGCTATGGCATCATAACCCTACTAGACACGACTGCCCTGCCCTGGTGACTGCTCGCAAGTTGCCGCAACAGTGTGTTTGTGTTCCAGGACATCACTTTTCATCTCTCTCTCTCACACACACACACACACACACACACACACACACACACACACACACACACACACACACACACACACACACACACACACACACACACACACACACACACACACACACACACCTTCATCATCATCATTTTTACGGCCGGGCAAGCTGGTATAATATGACTGTAATTTCTTGTTCCCCGATGTTTGAGCTGCATTTTATGATGGACACAAGACACAGTACTTAACCCCGGTGCTTGAGTCAAAGTAGTTTTCATATTCCATTCTGATTGGCTGAGATTGGCATCTAAAGTTTGCAGTGGGGGCTCGTTTTGAACAAAATGCCTCGAATCATGAACGCAGTGCTTGATTGCCGTGAAACTTTGCCACACACATTCCCACTAGATTGAGGAAGAAATGCCACCCTTTTCACATTGGCCTAATTATAGCGCCACCAGCAGGCCGATTTTTGCAAAACAAACATTTTGATATTACTCTTACATATTTTGTCCAAAGATCAGGCAAATCGGTACACATTATCTCTGTGGTCATGTGATCAAGACGGAACTGTCCAATGTTTTCATATTCCATCCTGAGTGGCTAAGATATGCATCTGCAGTTTGCACGAGTGGTTCGCTTTGAACAAAATGCCTCAAATCATGAACGCAGCGTCCCACTGCCGCGAAAGTTCACCCATGCCTGTATTAGCGCCACTAGGAGGCCGATGCATTCCCGAACATTTGCTGGCCCACAATAACCTACCTGACCTGGCGGAGACCTGTGCTCCGAGGAGCACTTTTTTCTAGTTCATAATGTATTTCTGTAAGTTTGAGTCCCGCGGGTCCCTTCCTAGAAACCTAGTGGAGTCAAAAGGCCGATATTTGCCTTTGAAATGTAGTGAAAGTCATGAGTTTCCCGAAGAAACAAATACTCAAGTAAAGTACAGATGCAAAAAAAATATTATAATAATCGAGCAAATGCACTTTGTTACTGTCAGTGGTGGAAAGTAACATTGATTTAAGTACTGTACTTAAGTACAATTTTGAGGTATTTGAGGTATGTCTTAACTTGAGTATTTCCAATTTCCAATACTTTTACTTCTACTCCACTACATCTCAGAGGCAAATATTGTACTTTTACTCCACGTTACGATTATTTTAAAAACTTTAGTTACTAGTTACTTTTCAGATATAAATGATGATATTATGAAGCATACATTAACCACTTTAGCCCTATTTTATGCCTACAGTAGGCCATTTGAAAATAGCAGATCTACAAGCCTGTAGATCTGCTATTTTCAAACATTTTAGTACTTTTACTTTTGGTACTTTAAGTACAAGTTTTGATGCCAATACTTTTGTACTTTTACTCAAGTAACATTTTGAACATAGTCTTTTTTTAATATTGCGGTATTGTTACTTTTACTTAAGTAAAAATATCCGAGGAGGCCTACTTCAGTTCTTCCACCACTGGTTACTGTCCACCACGGCTGAAATGTGGCTTTGCTTCAAACAAAAGGAGAGAAAACTCTGCAACTTTGTGGGTGTCGTGCGATAATAGTTGAACTGGAAAGCCGGGGCCGTCCTGGCGGGGCCCGCCATCATCCCATCCGCCCTTGAAGTCTCTGATTATTAGGAAAACATTCTGGGATTACTCTCAGAGCTCCTCTGGCCTGTCGGTTGTGCAGGCAAGGCAACAGCTGCTTCCCATTGTGTGTGTGTGTGTGTGGACCCTCTGTGATATAACTGAAACCATGCTTATTCCTCTGTGTGTTTTCCTTTTCTATAACCCATTAAGACCGGGAAAGCATCGGTGTCATTTTTAGATTTCTTTGGGCTATTGAAAAACGTTTTTAACTCAAATCTTTGAATATATGCTTTTTTTTTTTAAGCGAACGTTTTAAACGCAAATCTTTGAATATATGCGTTTTTTTTTTTAAGCAACCGTTTTTAACTCAAATCTTTGAACATATACGTTTTTTTCTTAAAGCAACCGTTTTTAACTCAAATCTTTGAATATATACGTTTTTTTTTAAAAAAGCGAACGTTTTTAACTCAAATCTTTGCTTCTGGGGATTCTATAAAAGTCTTCTAAATCCTAACAGTTTTTTGAAAAAACTTATGTCGCTATAATATCAGTTATTCTCAAACCCTTTTCATGTCAAGGACCCCCAAAATGATACGTATTTGGCCGTGGACCCCCCATCTCAAAACATGTTGTTCCAGGGACCCCCAGAAGCACAAATCAGAGTTAAAAATGTTTAAAACATATATATATATATATATTCAAAGATTTGCACACATTTTCACGATTTCTTTCCAAAAATAGCAGATCTGCAAGCTCATTGCCGCGCTATGAGCTTGTAGATCTACTATTTTTTGAATAGCCCAAAGAAATCTTAAAATGAGACACACAGATGCGTTCCCGGTCTTAAAGGGTTAACGAGATGCGTTTCTGAGTGAGATATTTGTTGAAGTTGTTGGAAGCGATGCTGGGAAAACACGTAGCGATCACACCCCCCCGCTAACCTGAGGACGATAAACACACTCCTCCTGCTGCATCATGGGAGTTGAACCCAGGAACGCAGAGTGGACGCGACCGGGAACGCATCTGTGTGTCATTTTCAGATTTCTTTGGCTATTAAAAAAAAATAGCAGATCTACAGGCAATCTCTCTTTTTTTTTTTTTTTTTTTATCCCACGATTTTTGTAACCCCATTTTTACACCCAGTGCCAATCTCTATGTAATCCTGGGCACTACACTCCCTCTGCCAACCTAGGGAGGCCAGGGCCGAGCTCATGCCTCCTTCAATGCATGAGAGCCAACTGACCTTCTTATCACCTGACAGGGGAGAGTTTCCCTGGTTGGACGTAGCGTGTGGAAGGAACACGTTATTCCAACCAGTTCCCTTCCCCTCCATCAGGCGCCCCGGCTGGCCAGGGGGAGGCAGTATAGTGACCAGGATTACTGCATGTTTTTTGTGAGGGTACCTACCCTAGGAGACACGGGGAGAACATGCAAACTCCACACAGAAAGGCCCTTTTCGCCAACCCCACCTAGGGTATGGGCACTGATGACGCGGAGGAGAGAACACGCCCCCAGCGCCCACAGCGCCCCCCCCCCCTGCGGGAATCGAACCCAGGACCTTCTAGCTGTGAGGCGACAGCGCTACTGACTGCGCCACCGTGCCCACGACGGGCGATCTTTCTGCAATGGCGGATCGCGGCAGAAATGTTATTGTTCCAGTCGTTAGACGGGACCCTCGGCCATCGCCCAGAGACCCTTTGTTTACAGCCGGGTCCCTCGTGGTGTCTTCTGCAGCTCTGGATGTACCTCTGGCACTCAATGTGTTAAAGGGTTAACACTTCTGGGGTAATTGTAACGTCTCCTCTGCCTTTTGTGAGCACCCCAGGCAGTGTTTAAGTTGGTTGATTGAATATTTTTTATATCTGATATAATTTTTTATCAGGCACACCCCCCTCCTACAGTATGTAAACCCATTGTAACTTCAAACTTTTATTGGTAAATTTGAATCATGTCATAGACCATAGATAGATGGTTTTTCAATTGTTTCCATGTGTTTTATATACAAGAAAATATGTATACAGTATGTCATCGTATTTTAAAAAAAATCATAAATCATCATGTCCCCTGTCAGCCTGCGATGTTGCAGGTACCCTCAAAAAGTCAAAACATATATACATAATACTGTAACATATATAGTTTCACATGTAATGTAACATATGTTTCACACATGTACTGTAACATAATTATATAGTTTCACATGTAATGTAACATTTGTTTCACACATGTACTGTAACATATATAGTTTCACATGTACTGTAACATATATAGTTTCACATGTACTGTAACATATATAGTTTCACATGTACTGTAACATATATAGTTTCACATGTACTGTAACATATATAGTTTCACATGTACTGTAACATATATAGTTTCACATGTAATGTAACATATATAGTTTCACATGTAATGTAACATATATAGTTTCACATGTACTGTAACATATATAGTTTCACATGTAATGTAACATATATAGTTTCACATGTACTGTAACATATATAGTTTCACATGTACTGTAACATATATAGTTTCACATGTAATGTAACATATATAGTTTCACATGTACTGTAACATATATAGTTTCACATGTAATGTAACATATATGTTTCACATGTACTGTAACATATATAGTTTCACATGTACTGTAACATATATAGTTTCACATGTAATGTAACATATATAGTTTCACATGTACTGTAACATATATAGTTTCACATGTAATGTAACATATATAGTTTCACATGTACTGTAACATATATAGTTTCACATGTACTGTAACATATATAGTTTCACATGTAATGTAACATATATAGTTTCACATGTAATGTAACATATATAGTTTCACATGTACTGTAACATATATGTTTCACATGTAATGTAACATATATAGTTTCACATGTACTGTAACATATATAGTTTCACATGTAATGTAACATATATAGTTTCACATGTACTGTAACATATATAGTTTCACATGTACTGTAACATATATGTTTCACATGTACTGTAACATATATAGTTTCACATGTACTGTAACATATATAGTTTCACATGTACTGTAACATATATAGTTTCACATGTACTGTAACATATATGTTTCACATGTACTGTAACATATATAGTTTCACATGTACTGTAACATATATAGTTTCACATGCACTGTAACATATATAGTTTCACATGTACTGTAACATATATAGTTTCACATGTACTGTAACATATATGTTTCACATGTACTGTAACATATATAGTTTCACATGTACTGTAACATATATAGTTTCACATGCACTGTAACATATATAGTTTCACATGTACTGTAACATATATGTTTCACATGTACTGTAACATATATGTTTCACATGTACTGTAACATATATGTTTCACATGTACTGTAACATATATGTTTCACATGTACTGTAACATATATAGTTTCACATGTACTGTAACATATATAGTTTCACATGTACTGTAACATATATAGTTTCACATGTACTGTAACATATATAGTTTCACATGTACTGTAACATATATAGTTTCACATGTACTGTAACATATATGTTTCACATGTACTGTAACATATATAGTTTCACATGTACTGTAACATATATAGTTTCACATGCACTGTAACATATATAGTTTCACATGTACTGTAACATATACAGTTTCTCACATGTACTGACCGGCTACTTTCTCCAGCTCTGCCCTTGAAGGGCGAAGCAGACCTTTAGCAGACTGACCCAGTTGTAGGAGCAAGCTAATGGAGACACATAGAGGGGGGGAAGGTGTGTGTGTGTGTGTGTGTGTGTGTGTGTGTGTGTGTGTGTGTGTGTGTGTGTGTGTGTGTGTGTGTGTGTGTGTGTGTGTGTGTGTGTGTGTGTGTGTGTGCGTGTGTGCGTGCGTGCGTGCGTGCGTGCGTGCGTGGTCCGTAGCCTACTTGTCGTACCCTACTTTTTCCCATCTCTTAGCAGCTGTGTGGCTGAGCGCCGAATTGAACCACGTCTTCCATGGGTGGTGTTTATTCCTGAGGTGGTGTTTATTGCTGGGGTGGTGTTTATTCCTAGGGTGGTGTTTATTCCTGAGGTGGTGTTTATGCCATGGGTGGTGTTTATTCCTAGGTTGGTGTTTATTCCATGGGTGGTGTTTATTCCTGAGGTGGTGTTTATTCCTAGGGTGGTGTTTATTCCATGGGTGGTGTTTATTCCTGGGATGGTGTACAGACACACGCATATATACTGTATATTTCTTTTTTTACATCTACTATAATTGTTATCTATTCCAGTATGTTGGATTACTGATGATAGCACAGGCTGGAGGATCTGGCCACACTAACATGTCACTACTTGTAATTAAACCCTCTTGATTCCCGATCCTTTGCAGTCCTTTTCCTCTCTTTGTCCTCTTCTATTGTCTGGAATTTGTTCTTTGTTTAGTTACGTTAATTTGTAAAAAAAAAAAAAAAAAACTCATGAGAAAACATTTTGTCATTGTCTTCTCCATCTGTTGGTAGGCATGGCTGCCAGTTCCCACTTGATGTTGTGTGGGAGTTCAGACCGCTCCAGACCGTGCTTAATAACTGCTAGCTTGCATAATGTCTTCAGACTAGGACTAAGGTCCAGGATGTACAGGTTATCGTGTCCAAAGAGGATGAGAAGATCCTCCATCATGCAACAGCACATATTACTCACCGGGAATAATTTATTACTCACATGGAATAAAAGGCGTTTCCTTTTGAGCACAACCTTCTTCCAGGAGAAAGTCTCTGGAATACATTTCCACAGATCTTTACAGTCCTTGGTTAAGCGGTAGCAGTTAACAACTAAGTACATGTATTTGGTGTAGTTTTTACCAATTATATACAGCTCTCCATTGTAGGCAAAGGCTGAATGACCATGACGTGCACTAAGAGGCGCTGGAGATGTATTCAACCAGACGTTAGTCTCTGTGTCAAACACTGAGACTAGGACTAAAGGACTAAAGTCTGAGATCAGTTTGTTTTGGCCCTCTAGGCCTCCAGATACAAACATCTTTGTCCCGATGATGGTGGAAGAGAGATAGAATGAAGCAGGTGGTGGAGTACCTCTGGTGTTAATGAAAATCCAGACCATTGTGGAGGTGTCCAACTTGTAGATGTCATTAGTGCGGCGTCCAGTCTTGAGGTATCCTCCATAGATATACATGACCTTCCCCAAGACACAGGCTGAGTGGCCGCTCCTCGGCTCTGGAACAGACCCAGAAACCTCAGGTTTAAACCATCTGTGGGTGTCCACATCAAATACATAAAGCACGTTGCAGTTCTTAAAGTCACAGTCATATCCTCCCCAGATGTAGACTGTATGTTCTATCAGCACAGCTGTGTGGTACCAGAGCATATAGGGAACGTCAAGGTGACGTTCTCCTCCTCCAGGTGTTACTGGAGGCAACTTCATCCACCTCAAAGACACTGTGTTGAAGATGTGAACTTCAATCAGGTCGTTGTTTTCCGTGGTGTTGGGCCAGCCTCCAAAACAGTACAACTTGTGCTTCACTGCGACAGCAGCGAGGTATTGGTTCTTCTGAAAGGTTCCATATTTCAGATGAACTGTCCAGTGCAACATGATGGAATGGATTCAGATCAATGGCTGTTGCAGCAATCACTTCACTTCAGGTCAGAACCTGTTGAACAATACTCAGGTGAGCATGTGGAAACAACGGAATGCAGAGACAGTTTAGAATGTTATATTGGCAAGGTTCATGGACAGCTATCACCAGGTGTTTGTCTGCTCTATCCATTGTTCTTGTCAGCATGTTCCTTTTATACTATTGTCGCCGTGATGTAGATGTCATCATCAATTAGGTCTGTTCAGGCCTCACTAGCTGCGATTACCAGCTAGCCCACCAGCTAAACATTTCCTAGCAAACTCCACGGAGAAGGCGTTGTCTTAACACATACAGTGCCAAGATCCCGTCTACACGTTCTTTCAAATCCATCGCTTGAGTGCCAGGATTCATAAGAGCCTGTTTACACGTTCTTTTGAATTTTCATTGTTTAATCTGTGATCGCACGGCTGTGTTTATTTCTCATCAACACTTTCGTTTTCCACTTACGTCACACTCACCCGGAGCCGGATGTAAAAAAAAAAAATCATTTCCGGGTCACGTTGTTTTTCTCCGGTGATTTTCGGCCAGAATAAGGAAAAACACGGTTTTTCACACGGTAGAAAAGACAAACGGACAGCTCAACTTCTATTTTCTTTGGTCCGGGTGACTAACAGCCATCGTCGTAGTGTATCACGTCGTTTTCAGGCCGATCAGCGGGCCGGGAATTGTCGAAAACGTCACATCCTTTGAATGACCGGATATGACGTGGGCCTGTTTGGGAGGGGGTGAGCGAGGTGATCAATGTTTGGATGTGCTGCTCTCTACTGGTGGAACAATCGTAGGTGCTTGACAACACAATCAGAGAATGTATTTGAATGAAAAATTACAAAACAAAAAAATTAAAAAACACGCAAATTGCTGGCACAGGGGTGAGTACATTATGAATAAACTCTGGCAGTCAATGTGTTAATGAAGTTTACAGGTGATTTTTTGTGTGGAACTGTAACAACAATACAGACATTTCCAAATTACTGTTACAATACAGAAAGCATGTGGCAAACAGAGCTAATCTACAGACACATCACTTTAGCTACTTTAAAATATATTTGTAAACGTGCAAACATAACACAACATAGAATAACCTGCCATCACATAATCAAACATCCAAACTACTCACAGACGTTGCTTTTAGCAAGAGCGGAGACCAAACAACATGTACACTGGAGCTGGAGACTTTGACTACTGACTGCAGGCAGCACAGGTGTAATATATTGTACCTTAATTGTGCAGCACAGGTGTAATATATTGTACCTTAATTGTGCATCACAGGTGTAATATATTGTACCTTAATTGTGCAGCACAGGTGTAATATATTGTACCTTAATTGTGCAGCACAGGTGTAATATATTGTACCTTAATTGTGCAGCACAGGGGTAATATATTGTACCTTCAGTGTGCAGCACAGGTGTAATATATTGTACCTTGATTGTGCAGCACAGGTGTAATATATTGTACCTTGATTGTGCAGCACAGGTGTAATATATTGTACCTTGATTGTGCAGCACAGGTGTAATATATTGTACCTTGATTGCAGTCACATGACAATCAAGAAAATAAGAAACCCGACATATTTTACCACAGGGTGGTGCTGTTTCTCACAATTAACAATTAAACATGACCACTACAATGTAGGAGCAGAACAAGGTCAATAATGATAATGAATTGCACTAAACTGGTTCTCAATGTCGGGCGCGGGGCACACCAGGGGTCAGTATGAGGTGCTGCCCTATTTTCCCCTTTTTCCCCAAAAACAAACAGAAACATGCACATAAAATGAACAGGCAAAAACGTTTGGTATTTAAAGTACATTTTGATACCAATACTCTTGTTCTTTTACTCAAGTACATTTTTAATTCTGGGCTTTTACCGATGTAAGTATTTCTACATTGCAGTATTGATACTTTTACTTAAAGGGTAAGACCACTTTGGTAGAGGTTTGGGTTGTGTAGTTACCTTGCCATGATGTAACTCCAAAGGTGGGCAAGAAATCAAAAATAATTGCTCCATTGATTAGAAATTGATAATTCAAAATATGCTCCATATTGACTTACATTGTACGGTAAAACTGTTTTTTTAATAAAAATTTCAACTTCCTGTTGATTTTACTATTTGAAGATCTGGATCCGGATCCACCGATCCAGTCCGGGTTTTCTACTTATTAAAAATGGCAAATCAACAGGAAGTTGACATTTTTATAAAAAAAAAAAACAGTACTGGGTTTGGTGATGTTCTATATTGTCTGAATCAACTTTGTTTGCGTTCGTTTTTGTGCTAAAAGAGTGACTTTGAGAGCTGTTTTACCGTACAAAGTCAATGAGGAGCATATTTTGAATTATCAATTTCTAATCAATGGAGCAATTATTTATTATTTCTTGCCCACCTTTGTAGTTACATCATGGCAAGGTAACTACACAACCCAAACCTCTACCACAGTGGTCTTGCCCTTTAAGTAAAAACAATTTAGTACTTTTTCCACCACTGAGTAGAAACACTCTGCCGGCAGTAGAGTCTGTTTCAGTCAACTGAGAGTGAGAGAGAGAGAGAGAGTTTGTTTGATTGTGGTGGGAGTTTGAGGGGAGGGGAGGGGAGGACAAGTAGAAGAGAAGAAGGGCGAAGCAAAGGAAGGGGAGGGGACCGACCCACCCCGGTCTCCCATTCACACACACACACACACACACACACACACACACACACACACACACACACACACACACACACACACACACCGGTGCCTGGTGGAGTTTTTGAGAATGAGCCAGTAGCCTGCCTCCTCCCTGCCTGGTGTTATTCCTCTAAGTGACTGAAGAAGAAACGTTTCTCTCCTCTCCTCTCCTCACGAGGAGCTTATTGTGCAGGGAGGGAGGGAGGGAGGGAGGGAGGGGGGTCCGGACTCCCAAACGCACCCACCCACCCACCGCCGGGGGGAACAAACTGGAGCACGACAACAAGGCTGGGCTCGGACCGGACCGGCTCCACGGACTAGGAAACCCTGGAGGCTGTTATAGAGCTGAACCATAGAGAGAGAGAGGTAGGGAACTACATAGAGAGAGAGAGAGAGAGAGAGAGGAAGGGAACTACATAGAGAGAGAGAGGTAGGGAACTACATAGAGAGAGAGAGGTAGGGAACTACATAGAGAGAGAGAGGGGTAGGGAACTACATAGAGAGAGAGAGGGGTAGGAACTACATAGAGAGAGAGAGAGGGGTAGGGAACTACATAGAGAGAGAGAGAGAGAGAGGTAGGGAACTACATAGAGAGAGAGAGGTAGGGAACTACATAGAGAGAGAGAGAGGTAGGGAACTACATAGAGAGAGAGAGATGTAGGGAACTACATAGAGAGAGAGAGAGAGAGAGAGAGAGAGGTAGGGAACTACATAGAGAGAGAGAGGTAGGGAACTACATAGAGAGAGAGAGAGGTAGGGAACTACATAGAGAGAGAGAGAGGTAGGGAACTACATAGAGAGAGAGAGAGAGAGAGAGAGAGAGATGAGAGAGAGAGAGAGAGAGAGAGAGAGAGAGAGAGAGAGAGAGAGAGAGAGAGAGAGAGAGAGAGAGAGAGAGAGAGAGAGAGAGAGAGAGAGAGAGAGAGAGAGAGAGAGAGAGAGAGGTGAAGTCAGGCAGTCAGAGAGAGGAGGTGAAGTCAGGCAGTCAAGAGAGAAGGAGGTGAAGTCAGTCAGAGAAGAAGTGGAGCGAATGCAGGAGTCTAGCTGTGGTGAGTAAACCCTTAAGAAGAACCAGTGGTGTAAAGTAACTAAGTACATCTACTCAAGTACTGTACTTAAGCACGATTTTGAGGTATTTTTTTTTTTTACTTTACTGGAGTACTTCCAATTGTCATTACTTTAACTCCTACTCCACTACATCCCAGAGGCAAATATTGTACTTTTTACGGCACTAGAAATATTTGAAAACTTTAAGTTACTAGTTACTTTGTAGATTTGGATTATTATTACAAAACATGCATTACCCACTTATATATACTTCAGCTATTTGAAAATAGCAGATCTACAA
>NC_137617.1:48447133-48678545 GCF_963280865.1 Gymnoscopelus braueri | reverse complement strand
ACTGGACAGTGAACGTGAGAAGAGCACCAAGGTATGGATATCATCAGGCTGCCGTGACAGTGGGATACAAGGTGTACTCATTTGGAGGTTACGCTAGTGATGATGGTAGTTATGATGAGAACATAAATCACATAAATGTGCACATCTTCAACACAGTGTCTCTGAGATGGAAGACGTTGCCCCCGGTGACAACTAGAAGAGGAGAACGTGCCCTTGAAGTTCCCTGCATGCGGGAGCGC
The DNA here is from genome assembly GCF_963280865.1 of Gymnoscopelus braueri. Classification (NCBI taxonomy): domain Eukaryota; kingdom Metazoa; phylum Chordata; class Actinopteri; order Myctophiformes; family Myctophidae; genus Gymnoscopelus; species Gymnoscopelus braueri. The sequence continues at coordinate 48,678,306 of NC_137617.1, read as the reverse complement.
CACACTGCTGTGCTGATAGAAGACACCGTCTGCATCTGGGGAGGGTTTGATGACGACGATCTTTGCGACAACGTTCTTCATGCGTTCGATCTCGACACCCACACATGGTTCAAACCGAGGACTTCTGGGACCGTTCCGGAGAGGAGCGGGGGCCACTCGGCCTGCGTCTTGGGGAAGGTCATGTATATCCATGGAGGACACATCTCGCCGGCTAGAGTCACCAATGACACGTACAAGCTGGAAACCAACACGATGGTCTGGTCTTTAATTAACACCGGAGGAACTCCACCGTCTCATTCATATGGTCACTCCGCCACCATCATCGGGACAAAGATGTTTGTATTTCCGGGCCAGGGGGCCGTGGGGGTCGTCTACAACGACATCAGAGTGTTTGACACAGAGACCGGCTGTTGGCTGAGCGCGCCACCTTCTGCACAGCTTCCTACAGCAGAACGCATCTATCATTCAGCCTTTACCTACAATGGAGAGCTGTACATATTTGGTGGTCACAACAGGTATAGATCTAGCCTAACCTTCAGTGATATGTGGAAATTCAATCCAGAGACCTTCTCCTGGAAGGAGGTGAAGCCCAAGCGGGGCGGCCCGTTAAGGATGGTTCGTGCCCGCTGTTGCACGGTGGGAGATCGTGTCATCCTCTTAGGAGCAGACTATTCCGATGACCTGTTGTACATCCTAGACTTGAGTCCTAGTCTGAAGACGTTATCCAAGCTGGCGGTTATTCGGTACCGTCTGGATCAGTCTGAACTCCCACACGACGTCACGTGGGAACTGGCAGCCATGACTGATAGAACCCAAAGGCTAAAATAGATATAAACTAGAAATGATGACGCCGTCATATTAATGCCAGGTTGCTCTCTCCAGCGTCCCCGAACGCAACCAAATGGACCCGTGGTCCTGTACCCTTTCGCTCGCGGAGTGAAATATCGCTTTTAGAGGCGGCGCTGTGTGTGTGTGTGTATGAGGAGTCAAGTCAATAGTTTTGTTTGGTGGCGACGACCACACTTTTTTGTTCTGGGCTATGATCCCATAGCATGGGAGGACGGCCGTCGTTCAGAGTATGGGGAAGTCTCGGGGAAGTCTTCCCTTTGGGTTAAAGGAGATCTTCAAGCTCACGTTGTGAGCTTGTAGATCTGCTATTTTCAAATAGCCTAGGTATAAAATGGGGCTAAAGTGGTTATGCATGTTTTATAATGTGATAATTTATATCTGCAATGTAACAAGTAACTAAAGTTTTAAAATAATTGTAGTGGAGTAAAAGTACAATATTTTCCTCTGAGATGTAGTGGAGTAGAAGTAAAAGTATAGACAATTGGAAATACTCCAGTAAAGTCAAAGTACCTCAAAATTGTACTTAAGTACAGTACTTGAGTAAATGTACTTAGTTACTTTACACCACTGCTCCCGCCTGTAGGATATCACCCTCCCTGCCTGGCTCCCCTCCCCCGAACACGACCAACGGTGTGGTGTGGTGTATATTAGCACTTTATGTAACCATACCAGCTTGTATGGTTACATAGGGTTAAAGTGGTTTAACTGATTTTGATGCTATGTATATACTTTAACTGGGGACCCCCTGGAACCCCATCAAGGACCCCTGGGGGTCCCCGGACCCCACTTTAAGAACCACTGCTATAGAGTACAGAATGATTCATCATGTTTGTGTGTGTGTGTGTGTGTGTGTGTGTGTGTGTGTGTGTGTGTGTGTGTGTGTGTGTGTGTGTGTGTGTGTGTGTGTGTGTGTGTGTGTGTGTGTGTGTGTGTGTGTGTGTGTGTGTGTGTGTGTGTGTGTGTGTGTGTGCGTGCGTGCGTGCGTGTCAGGGCAGCACAACAGGTCTTTGGCCCAGGGAGAAGCTAGGTTGTCTGTGAACCCGAAATAACTTTGTCACACTTTTCATTCTCCCCTTGTTCCACTTTATACCATGGTCACTGTGTGCCAGCTGAGAGAGAGAGAGAGAGAGAGAGAGAGAGAGAGAGAGAGAGAGAGAGAGAGAGAGAGAGAGAGAGAGAGAGAGAGAGAGAGAGAGAGAGAGAGAGAGAGAGAGAGAGAGAGAGAGAGAGAGAGAGAGAGAGAGAGAGAGAGAGAGAGAGGTGGGGGGTGAGTTGGAGGGGGAAAAGAGAGAGAGAGACGGAGAGAGTGAGGAAGGGGTGAAAGACAGAGAGAGAAGGGGTGAGAGAGTGAGAAATGGAGATAAAACAATGGGGGATAAAGGGGAGAGAGAGACTGAGAGAGTGAGGAAGGGGTGAGAGAGAGGGTGTTAAAGAGAGAGAGAGATAAAGGGTGAGAGATAGACGTAGAGAGAAATTGGGTATGGGAAGATGGTGGAGGGGAGATGGTAGAGAGAGAGAGAGAGAGAGAGAGAGAGAGAGAGAGAGAGAGAGAGAGAGAGAGAGAGAGAGAGAGAGAGAGAGAGAGAGAGAGAGAGAGAGAGAGAGAGAGAGAGAGAGAGAGAGAAAAGGGGTGTTAAAGAGAAAGAGAGATAAAGGGTGTTAAAGAGAAAGAGAGATAAAGGGTGAGAGATAGACGTAGAGAGAAATTGGGGATGGGAAGATGGGGGGGGAATTATTTATTTATCTTTACTTTTAAATAAAAAACACCTGTAGGGATTACAGCAAAACTGTATCAAAGACGTTGTATCTTGGTCCGTACATTTTTAGCGCTAAATGAGAAGAATAGCCTATTAACCTTTTTTATTTATTCCCAGGCTAAATCGTCTCATGCAGGAATCACACACACACACACACACACACACACACACACAACACACACCACACACACACACACACACACACACACACACACACACACACACACACACACACACACACACACACACACACACACACACACACACACACACACGCCCATGGTGTGTGTGTGCGTGTACTGGCCTCCCATTGAAGCCCATGAGGGGCATGCCCAGACGTGTTCTTCGTCTCACACATGTCACGGTTTGAACCGGTAATATTTCTTCATTTTTTGATGGCGACCGACCCCTTTAACCATGCGCTCAGCCCGGCATCTCTATATCTGTCATTTGAGGCGGTTCATTTAGACACTTCAGCTCAGGAATAACCAATACCATTTATTAACCATTTACAATATTGCATATATAACAGGGGTGATGCAACTTTTTAAATAATGTCTATCCCTCGATTTTGTAACCCTTTTTTTCACCCGGTGCCAATTTGCTAAGTGATCCTGGGCACTACACTCCCCCCACCAGTCTAGGGAGGCCAGGGCCGAGCTCATGCCTCCTTCAATGCATGAGAGCAAACTGACCTTCTTGTCACCTGACAGGGGGGAGTTTCCCTGGTTGGACGTAGCGCGTGGAAGGAACACCAACCAGTTCCCTTCCCCTCCATCAGGCGCCCCGGCTGACCAGGGGGAGGCAGTATAGTGACCAGGATTACTACATGTTTTTGTGAGGGTATTAACTACCCTAGGAGACACGGGGAGAACATGCAAACTCCACACAGAGTAGGCCCTTTCGCCAACCCCACCTAGGGTATGGGCGCTGATGACGCGGAGGAGAAGACACGCCCCCAGCGCCAACAGCGTCCCCGGCGGGAATCGAACCCAGGACCTTCTAGCTGTGAGGCGACAGCGCTACCGACTGCACCACCGTGCCCCACCGTGGGTGATGCAACTTTGATGATGGAGAGGGCCACTATATTTACACACTCACTCCAGGGGGCCACATTGCATTACAGTATACTGTCGGGCAGACACCTCTTATCTCAAAATGTTTACTTTTTTCGTTTTTCTATGTCACACAAAAATAGCAAAAATAGCCGTGACTTCCACAGGGAATGAATTGAAATGGTTTCACCCCCCCCCCCCCCCCCCCCCCATGAAGCATGCGTGAATCATGCGTTGCATGTGTTAACTGTGTGTACGAGGCCTAAGCCTCCGGTACGATAATTCAACATTTCCCATCTGGCAACATTGACACCAGCTGAAAGGCAAAGCCCGTAGAATGAAACCGAGCACAGAGGCGGCTTAAATGAACCGCTGAGGGAATGAGGGCGTGAGTGAGTTAGCTTGTAGCGAATGAGAATGGCGTGAGGTTGAACGTACTGGCTTGTGGGAGTATGAATGAATTAGCTTGTTAGCGAATGAATGGGGGGGGGGGGGGGGGGGGGGGGTCCGGGGAGAGTAAACGTAGCATATAAACCTCCTGAGCCTTCCGTGTCTACATGAACTATCGCTACGCTGTATTTCTTTTCATAAGTATAGAAATAAGGGGCTTTAAGTGGATAAATTGAGTTTTAGTGGCAGTAAAACAGAGTTGGGACACATCATCATCATCACCTGATCCGGCCGCTATATTTTTAGAGCCCTGGATGTGTGTTTATGGGTTGGCAGCTAACAAAGAGAGGGCCTTAGGACCGTTTTTAGGACCTCGTTTTGCTCTGAAAGCACGTTTTTGTGTGACGATGCACTTCAGCAAAGGGCCGTCAACACTGTACGTTTGTGTCCCTGACGAGTGTGGCGTGTGCGCGCGCGTGTATGTGTGTGTGTGTGCGCGCGCGTGTGTGTGTGTGTGTGTGTGTGTGTGAGCACAGTACTTACATTTGTAGCCAACTTTGTGAGGGCTAGACAGTGGTGTAAAGTAACTAAGTACATTTACTCAAGTGCTGTACTTACTGTGTATAACATTTTGAGGTATTTTTTACCTTACTGGAGTATTTCCAGTTTTCTGTACTTTTACTTCTACTCCACTACATCTCAGAGGCAAATATTGTACTTTTTACTCCAACTCAAATTATTTTAAAACTTTAGGTACTAGTTACTTTGCAGATATACATTATTACATAATAAAACATACATTAACCACTTTAGCCCTATTTTATACATAGGCTATTTGAAAATAGTAGATCTACAAGCTCACAACGCGTCGCGATGCGACGCGTTGTGAACTTGTAGATCGGCTATTTTCAAATATTTTAGTACTTTTACTTTTGGTACTTTAAGTACATTTTTGTACCAATACTTTAGTACTTTTACTTGAAGTAATTTTGAATTACGCACTTCTAACAGAGTACTTCTATATTGCAGTATTTATACTTTTACTTAAGTAAAACATTTGAGTACTTTGCCACCACTCTGCGTGAGTGTGTGTGTGTGTGCGTGTGCGTGTGTGCGTGTGTGAGTGTGTGCGTGTGTGTGTGTGCGTGTGTGCGTGTGTGCGTGCGTGTGTGCGTGTGTGCGTGTGTGTGTGTGTGTGTGAGCACAGTACTTACATTTGTAGCCTACTTAGTGAGGGCCAGATGTCCTCACGAGGATAGAAAGGTGAGGACATCAGGGCGCCGTATATTTTATTTAGCTGCTATTTTAGCTGTCTCACACATCGCCGTTTTTCTTGGAATATCTGACCTCCTTTTTATATCTATTTCACTGCACTCACTCATATCAGGAATATCTGAATAATGTGACCTGTTTTCTTGTTCTTTTTCTCTCTCTATTCTTCTTCCCTTTCCATGAAAACTACAAACTTGTACGGAAAATGTAAAACAGGTGTAAAATGCTGTTGTACACCTGTTCACATTTTGACAGTACCTACTTTCCAAGGAGGACTATTTTTAGAGTTAAATAGTTAGACATTGGCCTAACGATTGAGTTTGAGCTGAGTTTAAAGTGAGGTTGGACTTGAGTCTTGGTGTTGTACACTTTAGATACAGTAGCATGTTGCGTAGATAGACGCTAGGTTCATTGTTTACCTGGTCACCTAGCTTATTTGAAGCACTACCTTGTTCTCTCTCTGCATTATATTTGACTTTATCATTCACTCTGTCACTTGTTGACCAAGATTCATGCCATTTACTTTGATTTCACACTTGTAAGTCGCTCTGGATAAAAGCGTCTGCTAAATGCTTAAATTGTAATTTGTAATTATAATTGTGAATTTTATAGCTACCTGGCGAAGATATAAGTCAAAATATTGTCTATCATATTTCTATTGTACTGTTATCTAAAGTTTAGACACATAATAACGAACGCAAACAGCTTCCTCGTATTGCTTTTGTTTTTTCCCATTTCACACATTGGTGACCTATTGTTTAGTGTATTAAAAGACTGGTTTTAGCACTATAGACAGTGACATTCTTGTACTTAAAGCTTCCTCAACAGTGTTGAAAGATAAAAGAAATAAAAACATGTTCTCAAGTACTGTACTTAAGTACAATTTTGAGGTATTTTTGCTTTACTGGAGTATTTCCAAATGTCTGTACTTTTACTTGTACTCCAGAGGCAAATATTGTACTTTTACTCGACTACAAGTATTTCAAAACTTTAGTTTACTAGTTACTTTGTAGATTTTGATTATTATTACGAAACATACATTAACCACTATGTGCATTTTGGCCATTTGATAATAGCAGATCTACAAGCTCACAATGCGTCGCATCGCGAGCTTGTAGATCTGCTATTTTCAAAAGATTTTTATACATTTGAAAAGTTGTGAAATTGGACATTTCTGCATAATGATTACTTTCTACTTTTGGTGCATTTGTTCAAAGTAAAATTTGAATTCCGGACTATTACTTGTAACAGAGTATTTCTAAATATTGCAGTATTGATACTTTAACTTTGTGAGTACTTTTCCCACCTGTGTGTGTGCGCGTGCGTGCATGTGTGTGTGTGTGTGCGTGCGTGTGCGTGTGTGTGTGTGTGTGTGTGTGTGCGTGCGTGCGTGTGCGTGCGTGTGTGTGTGTGTGTGTGCGTGCGTGCGTGTGTGCGCGTGCGTGCATGTGTGTGTGTGCGTGTGCGTGTGCGTGCGTGTGTGTGTGTGCGTGCGTGTGTGCGCGTGCGTGCGTTGTGTGTCTGTGTGTTGGGGGGTTATACATACATAAACTATTCAAGGAGATAGCATCTTTGTACGGGAGTCTTTCATAGCGTTTTGCTGCTTCTCTGCTCTCATGCATGTCAGAGCATTACACGGCAATTTGTGCGTCCAGACACAGGAAGTTACATAAGTGTGTGTGTGTGTGTGTGTGTGAGCCTTATGAGTCCACTCCTACACTGTACAGAGCTGTCAGTCAGCCAGCAGTGATCTCTGCCATCTGGGGGCGGTTAAGACCACAATGTGGACTTCATTTCCCCGTTTCATCAACAGTGTGTTAAGCTCTGCTTCTCAGTGGTTCTCAGACCTTTTTAAATGTCGAGGACCCCCAGAATAACTCTGAGGGTAATACATATCTGTGTGTAAGAGGCCCGGGATCCACAGACAGAAAGTATTTTTTTTTGCACTGAGTACTCTTGAGTATCATCTTGTCCAGATTGCTCACACGCAGTGTTTATCGACGCCTGCAACGGTCGAACCTCCACTACAATTATTTGAAAACTTTAGTTACTAGTTACTTTGTAGGCCCTACATACATTTCTGCCATTTGAAAATAGCCGATCTACAAGCTCACAATGCGACGCATTGTGAGCTTGTAGATCGGCTATTTTCCAAAGATTGGAAATGGGACCTTCTTTTACTAGTATTTCTACTTCTACATTGCAGTATTGATACTTTTACTTATAGGTGAAAGATGCGAGTACTATGTCCACCACCGGAAACGATAGGTTGATAGGTTCGACCGCGGTATTGAGACTTTTACTTAAAGGAGAATTTTGGACTAAGGTTTTCTTTGACGTTATGATATCTTAGGATGAATGGTACAGTAGAAACATGTCATAACTCCATCTCGGGTCCGCCACAGCTTAAAACGTGCGCGGATAGGCCTTGCGCTAGATCGTGTATTTTAATAGTTGTTTTTTTTAAATATTTTTTAGATCTGACGTTCAGTGACAGAACACTATGCAACCAAAAAAAATAAAAATAAGTCTCGCTAGACGAGATTGAAATCTCGTCTAGCGAGACTTCTGTTTATTTTTATTTTTTTTGACAGTGTTCTGTCACTATGAACGTCAGATCTCACAAAAAAAGAAAAGAAAAAAGAAAGCTATTAAAATACACGATCTCACGCAAGGCCTATCCGCGCACGTTTTAAGCTGTGGCGGGACCCGAGATGGAGTTATGACAAGATATCATAACATCATAGAAAGATGAAAGAAAGAAAACCTTAGTCCAAAATTCTCCTTTAACTCATCCAGTGCCACATGACGTCAAAGACGTCACGAGGCCTGACGCCCCGTGCGCCACATGACGTCAAAGACGTCATAAAAAAATAAAATAAAAAGATTTTTTTTTTTTTTCTTTCTTTTCTTTTGGAAAAACATGTTCAGAACCCAAGATATGACGATTTGAAGATTTGCTGCTCCATTCACTCTTTGTTTAACTTCTTACTGAAAAAGGCTGTATCTCGGCTCCTGAGCACCTTTTTTCTACAATGAATTTTGGCTGTGGCACTCGGAGCCAAAATTCCATAAATAAGCTTGGCATTGAATGAGTTAAGTAAAACATATGAGTACTTTTTACACCACTGGGTTTAGGCATAGTTTTTATGAGATTATGATTAGGTGAAACAACGTTTTTGTAAGGTTATGGTTGGGGTTGCCGTCTTTCGGCCGTCGGACCAATTTTATTCCGGAACAATGGCCCGTCAGACTAATGCCACGGCACGCCTGTTATCGGTGTTATTAGCAGCACAAACAGCCTGGCCGAAACGAGCGTAAACACAGACTTCTCATGGTTGTATTAACCATTCAACGTCTGGAACGTAAATGACCGGGTTGTCAGACATAATCAGGAGGATCAAATGACCGGAGCTCCTGTCCGAGAGTTCAACTATTGTCTGCCTGAAGCTCCCAGGGCGCTGCCTGAAGCTCCCAGGGCGCCAAGCCAAGACACGCTGGAGGAGGAGCTCACCACTGTGTCTTTATCAGTGGTGGAAAAAGTACTCACATGTTTTACTCGAGTAAAAGTATCAATTCTGCAATGTAGAAATACAGTAATACATTGTTACAAGTGAAAGTCCGGAATTCAAAAATGTACCTGAGTAAAAGCACAAACATATTGGTATCAAAATGTACTTAAAGTACCAAAAGTAAAACTACTGAATGTCCCATTTCACAAGTTTTCAAATGTATACAAATCTTTTGAAAATAGCAGATCTACAAGCTCACAATGCGTCGTGATGCGACGCATTGTGAGCTTGTAGATCCGCTATTTTCAAATGGCCGAAATGTATATAGGGCTGAAGTGGTTAATGTATGTCTTGTAATATTAATCCAAATCTACAAAGTAACTAGTATCTAAAGTTTTCAAATAATTGTAGTGGAGTAAAAGTACAATATTTGCCTGTGAGATGTAGTGGAGTAGAAGTAAAAGTACAGAAATTTGGAAATACTCCAGTAAAGTAAAAACATCTCAAAATTGTGCTTAAGTACAGTACTTGAGTACATGTACTTGGTTACTGTACACCACTGGTCTTCATCATAGAAATACATGGCAGAAAGGCACTGGCAGCTGAACAGAAAAGAAATGCTTTGTGTCGACACGACCCCTCAGGGTCCTTTAGAAGGACCCTGAGGGTCCCAGGACCCCACTTTGAGAACCTCTGCTCTACAGCCGTGTTTCCCACACACACACACACACACACACACACACAGACCCTCTTGTAGTCCTGTAGTTGAAATTCTTTGAATTCTTCATTTTATGTTCACCTATTACGACAGGCCCCCAAAAATAGGGATGAAAGTGGTTAATGCAATAATTGCTCTTATTGGACCATTAGAGCCTTTACTTCTTCTGAGCCACTATGTCAGCTGACCAGCCCTCTGTGTGACCACATTAAGACTGAAGTGTCACATACATTCCTCCTGTTTGTGTGTGTGTGTGTGTGTGTGTGTGTGTGTGTGTGTGCGTGTGCGTGTGCGTGCGCGTGCGTGCGTGCGTGCGTGCGTGCGTGCGCGCGCGCGCGTGCGTGCGTGTGTGTTTTAAGTGACTGTGACTGACCAGTAATACCTTCAAGGACTTTCCCAGACAAAGCGGGCCAGCTGACTCTAACTGCTCTCTCTCTCTCTCTCTCCTTGGAAGTTAAAGTGCCACGATGCAGCAGTGCAGGACCAATGTTTGTCAGTATTGATGTAGCACGGCACGCTCTACGAGCTTGTAGATCTGCTATTTTATGAATAGCCCCAAAGTATAAAATAATGGCAAAAAAAATAATCGAAAATGACACAGTATGCGTTCCTGGATTCAATGGGTTAACATATTAGCTGGCATTTAGATTGTTGTCACCAGAGAACCTGATGGCCTTCATCCATCACTCATACCTTCATCCATCCATCCTTCATCCATCACTCATAACCCACTGATCTGATGGATGCTCGCTGTCAGTTAGAAACCTTGTGTGTTCAACACTGTTACTTTTCAGGAAATGTCTTCCAGTGGATAGACTTCCCGTTGGAGTCTGGAGGCTTTAAGATGCTTTAGAAGAAGAGGTCCCGCTCTCCCTGTCATCTCTTTCACTACAGCCCCCCCCCCCCCCCCTTTTTTTGGTTGAGGCCCCCAATCGTCATGACAACACCAGAGGGGAAACAGAGACTAAGAAGCGTAGAGAAGAGTGTTTAAGGTTCCGGTTGCTTTTCTCTAGATAAGTAGTATAGTGTGCAAGGCTTGGGTCATGAGCAGTCCTTCCACATGGATTAGAGCTTATGTTCACTTGATCTGTTAGACGCAGGCCCGGTGTTTCCCAAACACTGGGTCGGGACCCGTTTGTGGGTCGCTAATCAGATTCTGCTCTGCGTTTGAATCTGTCGGTAGCCGTGTTGACAACCCGTGCACATTGGCTACAAGTGGGCGTGCCATCAGATCAGGAAGCAGGGCGCGCTTTACCCAATCAAATGTAGTGGGCGGGATTTACGTGTGTGCCGCTCGTTCCCCACTGGAAACAAACCGAAACCCATTTAACAATAGCGTCCTCGAAGCCGACAAAACCACGGAAAGTTAGTAACATTTTAAATTGCTCTTTCATCATAGAAACAAGTGGGCTTATAACCAAAACCATCCATGTTCTCTGGGAGAAGTGGTGTTAGTGTTCCGTGGAGAAATATTGTTAGTGGGAATGAAAACATAGTCGCACCACCGGAAGTGAAAGGCTGAAGACAGACCAAAACCCCGGTTTCCCTGAGCACGGGTCGTCCGTTCAGCTCCGCAAACAGCAGAGGGCGCTGTTTTTCCTTTTTATTTGGCGATGGGTTCCCAGATTGGTGGGTCGCAGACACACTTTTCTCTTTCAATCTTCGGTAGGACGGTTTGGTCATTTCAAACAACTTTTTATTATTTTATGTATTTATTTGATCAATCCAAGAACAATGTCTTCTATTTCAGAATGCTATTCATTTGCATGAGGAAAGACAGTAGTTTCTATTAGCTTGGAAAACCCAATTGAGTCATTAGTGAGGACCAATTATACGAAGATAATGGTTGAAAATAGGTGAGGATAACAAACCTTATACATAAAGGAGATCCAGTTGTCCAGAACCGACAATCCAACCGATATGCCCATATCCATATATGGGCATGCCCGTGTATAGGCATAAAAAGGACACAGACAGACAAATACAGAGATCTCCATATATGGCGCATAAAAGGGACACAGACAGACAGACAGACAGACAGACAGACAGACAGACGGGTATAACAGGTATTGCATAACCAGGTGAGGCATGCATTCCCAATTTGCTTCGTTCCCGACTTGCATCGTCCCAGACCACTGCCACCGATTTAGTATATCAAAATAACATTTAAAGGTAGGGTAAGTGATTTGCAATTATTCAAATAATTGCAAAATGGGTCTATGTTCTGATAGTGCTCGTTACTATAGAGTGTCCTGTCCATATAAGGAGTGTCCAATGTCTCTCCAGCTCTTTATAAAACAGAAAAAGCATTTTCGTTTCAGTTTCAGTTTCATTTCCAATTTTATCCAATCAGGATAGAGAACTCAATCAGGATATAGATTAAACAAGTGAAATTGGAAGTGATGACACTAAGAAATGAGCAGGCAAAATTAGAACTGGAACACTATAAAAATGAAGCTTAAAAATGGGTACTTTCTCCTGATTGGCTGAGATTTTGACACCTACCAGAAAATGTATTTTCTGTTTATTAAAGAGCTGGAGAGACGGGGAGACTCCTGTTACTGAACAAACACTCTATAGCAATGATTACTATCAGAATATAGTGCTTTAACCTTTTAACAAAATACTTTTTGTTTTAACCCAAAAATATCACTTACCCTACCTTTAACTTCATTATACGATGAGCAGCAAACAAGTAATACAAAAAAATGTTATACAAATAAACTCAAATATTCAAAAACAGCCAGTCTACAAGCTCAAGTCGAAATTGCTTTTAAATTGTCTTTTAATGGCCGAAACTGTATGTATCGGTCAAAATCTAATTAAGACTTTGTAACTGTTCTACCTTTCATCTTGTTACTTTGTCCTTAATGCGTTGACCGGCAGGCAGCCACATGGAAGTGTTTCCAAACCCTGTGGCAGAGAGCTACAGGGTTGGACTCCCGACAGAGTGTGTGTGTGTGTGTGTGTGTGTGTGTGTGTGTGTGTGTGTGTGTGTGTGTGTGTGTGTGTGTGTGTGTGTGTGTGTGTGTGTGTTTGGTGTGTGTGTGTGTGTGTGTGTGTGTGTGTGTGTGTGTGTGTGTGTGTGTGTGTGTGTGTGTGTGTGTGTGTGTGTGTGTGTGTGTGTGTGTGTGTGTGTGTGTGGCACTGTCCCCTCCTGGGTGGGATGCCAGCCATGTGATCATTTGATTTAACCTTTATTTAAACCAGGAAAGTCCCCATTGAGATTCTAAGGCTCTCTTTCAGGCGAGACCTGGCCAACACAGGAGGCTGCATAATTAAAAACACAATTACAAACAGAACACACAATAGAAGAGAGAGAAAAAAACATCACATTTCAAAATATATCAATTACAAACACTGAAATATTAAAGGTGCTTTATTTCTATTTTTTTTAAAAGACAGGTGTAGCTCTATTGTGATAGTAATCATTGCTATAGACCATATTCACACGGCGGCCATATTGGAATTTAACATTGAAAGTGCCGCCACCCGGGGTGGCTACTTTCATTGACTTCATAGAAACATGGCCGCTGTGTGAATATGGTCTATAGAGTGTCTGTTCAGTAACAGTGTTAAAAAGATCTATTCAATGGTGGAAAAAGTACAATCTTTTTTTTTTTTTTTTTTTTTTTTTATTATTTTTATCCCTCGATTTTGTAACCCTTTTTTCACCCCGTGCCAATTTGCTAAGTGATCCTGGGCACTACACTCCCCCCACCAGCCTAGGGAGGCCAGGGCCGAGCTCATGCCTCCTTCAATGCATGAGAGCCAACTGACCTTCTTCTTGTCACCTGACAGGGGAGAGTTTCCCTGGTAGGACGTAGCGCGTGGAAGGAACACGTTATTCCAACCAGTTCCCTTCCCCTCCATCAGGTGCCCCGGCTGACCAGGGGGAGGCAGTATAGTGACCAGGATTACTACATGTTTTTGTGAGGGTATTAACTACCCTAGGAGACACGGGGAGAACGTGCAAACTCCACACCGAGTACTTTTTTTTTTACTTAAGTAAACATATCAATACTGCGATGTAGAAAGTCAATGTACTGTTTAATATATGTTTTGTTATAATAATCCAAATCTAGTATCTAGTAACTAGTAAGTATCTAGTAACTAAAGTTTTCAAATAATTGTAGTGGAGTAAAATTACATTATTTGCCTCTGAGTAGAAGTAAAAGTATTGAAAATTGGAAATACTCCAGTAAAGTAAAAGTAGCTCAACATTTGAGTAAATGTACTTAGTTACTTTACTAGAGCCACTGGCTCTATATTGTGATAGTAATCATTGCTATAGACTAGTGTTTGTTCAGTAACAGGGGTCTCTTCTCGTTTCTAAGGCTCTTTAGCAAACAGGAAATAGATTCCCGGCCAAACCGGCCTACTAAACATTTAGCTGTATGTTTTGGGCGTCTTTCCTTGGCATGGTATAATTTGGGAGCTCCCCCCTGGCCTAGCGGGCCGGTGGTCATGTTTTGGCACAGTGTTGGCACTGGACTCGGACAGCGCTGGTGTTTTCGTACCCAGGGTGACGGGGACCGGTAATGATGAATCATGGCTGATGGACTAACTACCGGCCTATCACTCAACCTCATTCAATACCCTGTCTGTTGATGGTATAGCCAAGGTGGGACCCTCCCCCCCCCCCCCCTCATGTATTTAGTCACTTTGACACCTGAAGGGAGGCTGGCCGAGGACACAAAGCAGCGGAAATGCACAAAAGACAGGAAGGACATGGTATTTAGATTTCCTTATAAAAGGAGGGGTTTGAACCGATATGAACTCCTAATGATGCAATTTGTTCACACTTCACATAATGTAGCCTATATCTACTTCCAGTGGTGGAAAAAATACAATTTTTTTTTACTTAATGTAGAAATACTCTGTTACAAGTAAAAGTCCGGCATTCAAAATGTACTTGAGTAAAAGTACAAAAGTATTGGTATCGAAATACACTTAAAGTACCGACAGTAGAAAGTACTCATTATGCAGAATGTCCCATTTCACAAAGTTTTCGAATGTATAAAATGTATACAAATCTTTTGAAAATAGCAGATCTATAAGCTCACAATGCGTCGCATTGCGACGCATTGTGAGCTTGTAGATCGGCTATTTTCAAATGGCCGAAATGTATATAGGGCTGAAGTGGTTTTGTAATAATAATAAAAATCTACAAAGTAACTAATAACTTCAAATAATTGTAGTGGAGTAAAAGCATAATATTTGCCTCTGAGATGTAGTGGAGTAGAAGTAAAAGTACTGAAAATGTCAGTCTTCCCATCGGGGTCGCCACAGCGGATCATCTGTTTCCATCTGCTTCTGTTCTCTGCGTCTTCCACGGTCACTCATCCACCTGTATGTCCTCTCTCGCTGCAAAAACAGATGATCTACAAGCCCACAATGTCGTGAGCTTGTAGATCGGCAATTCATCCAGAATATGGAAGCTAATGTTTCGTGCGATTTAAACTGGAACAAAAAGAGGACCAAGAAGAGGAAAAGGAATGAGTTCTGTTTTGCATTCACATTGTCAGCTCATTAGAAAGAGGACTCTTTCTCTCAACTTTAGCTGTGATGGGGCCTCAAGTTCTCTCTCTATTCACACTACTAGAGTTCATTTCTAGGGTTGTTGGCACAGCGGGTGATGTGTCTATGCCAAGCCTAGAGGGCTACGATACAATGGCAAAGGGTGAAGTGGAGTAGAAGTAGAACAGTATTCATCACAATGCTGTTCACTTCAGAGTGTCTGAGTCCTGCAATGTTCACTTCTTTAAAGGATCTACACCATGAATTAAAAATATATATTTGATATTTAATATCATATTGTTTATGTCCCTCAAACGTTTTTCAAAAAGGTTTGAGCCTAAATCAAGCCTCAGATATACTCATTCCAACTAACTTCTCTCTGGCTTATAAAGCACTTTCACCTGCAATACCACATTGTCCCGATTTGCATGTGGCGCTATTGAGCCAATTTGTATGCATGTTATCTCCTGGTTCTGAGTGGAAAAAAAAAATAAAAAAAAATAATAATTTCTTTTTTTTAGTTGGAACTGAAAAACAGGAGGGATTGTACCGCTAGTAACGTCACTTTCGGGGGCCAAATCTATTTGGCCTGTTTTGAGACCAATTTACATAAAACCCCAGATATGCTTTTTTTGGGATAGAAGAGAGGTAGGGGAGACCAAAAACACACAAAAAAAGAAGGAAAAGTAAAAATTCATGGTGTAGTCCCTTTAAAAAACGTAATCGTTCATTAATCGTAATCAAGGCAAGACTTTCAAATAATCGTGATATTGATTTAAAGTCAATTGTGTGTGTGTGTGTGTGTGTGTGTGTGTGTGTGTGTGTGTGTGTGTGTGTGTGTGTGTGTGTGTGTGTGTGTGTGTGTGTGTGTGTGTGTGTGTGTGTGTGTGTGTAGGGCTGACAAAAAAAAGAGCTGAGTCATAGTGTGTGAGTCCACTTCAGAGGCTGGACTGACGTTGCTATAGAAACTAAACCATAAACACAGGAAGACACCTGACAGGGTTTCCTGTCTGCCTCGGACCTTCATCTCTTGCCAGGGAACCACCCACTGTGACATCATCATCATCAAGTGGGTCCAGTGGGTTATTGTTCTGCCGTCAAACACAGGACCCCCCCCCCCCCCCCCCCCCCCCACACACACACACACACAAGTTGCATTCCCATTAATGCAACTTGCACAATAACCCCAGACATCTGACAAGTTGGTGATATACAGTATATACTTTTTGATATATAATAATTACTTGTGGCTATTCCTGTGTGTGTGTGTGTGTGTGTGTGTGTGTGTGTGTGTGTGTGTGTGTGTGTGTGTGTGTGTGTGTGTGTGTGTGTGTGTGTGTGTGTGTGTGTGTGTGTGTGTGTGTGTGTGTGCGCGCGTGCGCGTGCGTGTTAGAGAGAGCAATGTGTGTGTTCTGATGAGCTGTAAAATCTTTGAGAGTACTTCTCTGTTCTCCCAAGTGTAATGGTTAAAGGCCAATCCAACTCAGTGCCATTTTCAACATCAGCCTGGCTGGTCTGTGCTCATATGTTATCTGTTGCGCTGGTATGTGACGCGCGCGCGCACACACACACACACACACACACACACACACACACACACACACACACACACACACACACACACACACACACACACACACACCTCACAACCCTTCAATGACATTCCATTATGTTGACTCCTTTCTGCTCACTGTACAGTCTCAGTGGTTCTGTAAAGTTTTTAATTTCAAGAACCCCTACAACTCTGTGTGAGGGTACATTAGGGTACATGAGGGTACATTAGTGTACATGAGGGTACATTAGTGTACATGAGGGTACATTAGTGTACACTCTGGGAATACAGACCTGTAAGGGTCCATTCGGAACCCCCTCAAAGAACCCTGAGGGTCCCTGAAAAAAAAAAACTGTACTGGGTTTGGTGATGTTCTATATTGTCTTAAACAGCTTTGTTTGTGTTAGTTTATGTGCTAAAAGAGTGACTTTGAGAGGTGTTTCACCTACAATTGAAGTCAGCATGTTCAGGTTCTTTTTGTTCTGTACATTAAGGTCTTAAAGGACAACTTAGTTTTTTTTTACAACCAAGGTTTATATTTTAGCTTGTAATTAAAGTAAATACAAGATGAGTGTTACATTTTTTTCATTTACTGCTTTCTATAGTTTTAGCAATATTGCGATCTTTTTTACAGTGGCATTTGGGCAGGTGGCTAAATATGTCTTTTTTTTTTACACAATAACCCGTCGATTTCTTTATTATTATTTACAGTCGCTCTTCTAGCCCCCAATAACTCACATCTGGCCATCAAAGACCGCGGGACCTTTTTTATTGTGTAAAACAAAGACATTTAGCCACCTGCCCGAATGCCCCCGCCCACTGTAAAAAAAGATCGCGGAAATTGCTAAAGCTATAGAAAGCAGTAAATGAAAATGTTTTAACACATCTTTTATTTACTTTAATTACAAGCTATTATATAAACCTTGGTTGTAAAAAAAAACAAAGTTGCCCTTTAAGGACGCTTTTCAAATTCCCACTGTCTGCATGTGATGAACAACACGGTTGCTGTTATGATTTTAAAAAGCTGGTCCCGTGATAATGTTTGTCGCAGCTTAAGTCGCTCCAGGATCCCTGCACGGCGGCCCGGGCGCCCAAATGGCCACAACAACATGTAAATAATAAGACGTGAACCTAACGCTTTACCAGCGGGGATGATGAGATGCGTGGTGACAGTGGCCTTTGTCGGCGTCAGCAGGAAAAAGAGCCAGCATGTCAGGACGCATTTTAACCCATTAAGACCGGGAACGCATCTGTGTTGTCATTTTTAGATTTCTTTGGGCTATTCAAAAATAGCAGATCTACAAGCTCGTAGCGCGGCACCGAGTGCCGCGCTACGAGCTTGTAGATCTGCTATTTTTGAAAAATCGTGACAATTTGTGCAAATCTTTGAATATGTATATATTTTTATAACTTTTTTTACTCAAATCTTTACTTCTGGGGGATTCTACAAATGTCTTCTAAATCCTAACAGTTTTTTTTTTAAACTATGTTGCTATAATATCAGTGCTTCTCAAACTTTTTTCATGTCAAGGACCCCCCAGAATTATATATATTTGGCTCAAAATCTCAATCTCAAAATATGTTGTTCCAGGGACCCCCAGAAGCAAAGATTTGAGTTTTTAAAAAATCGCTTTAAAAAAAAAAAAAAAAATATATATATATATATATATATATATATATTCAAAGATTTGCTAAAAAAGGTCATGATCTTTTTGAAAATAGCAGATCTACAAGCTCATAGCGCTATTTTTAAATAGCCAAATAAATGTTAAAATAACACCGGTCTTAATGGGTTAACATGTTGTGGATGAAATGCGACCCTGTGCCCTGCGCTGTCGCATGCATGCATGCATGGCAGACAAGTAGCCCCCAGCACTGGTGGGAAAAGTACTCTGATTTGTCTTTTACTTAAGTAAAAGTAGCTATACCCCAATGTAGAAATACTCTGTAACTTACTGAAGCTGTCAAATACTTGTAGCTGAGTAAAACGTACAACATTTGCCTCTGATATGCAGTTGAGTAGAGGTATGAAATGTTGAAAAATACAATTCCTCAAAATTGCAGTACTTGAGTAAATATACTTAGTTACTTTACACCACTGGCCCCCCCAGCACACATTAGTGCTGCTTGAATGGGCTCAGTGAATGGTTCTGTACTGTGTGTGTGTGTGTGTGTGTGTGTGTGTGCGTGTGTGTGCGTGTGTGCGTGTGCGTGTGCGCGTGCGCGTGCATGTGTGTGTGGGCCCAGATGAACCCTGCAGGGTGTCTGTACACTTGAGTCTATATCATGTCTGCTCAGTCTGTGTGTGGTCTTTGCCCTGAAGGAAAGTCCTGGAGATGCGCCCTCTAGTGGAGTTGAATCACACTGCACCGTGTGTGCCTGAATAGGCTCTGCATGTGCATTTTACTGTATAGTTCCCTCAAAGATGGTGGATTTAAGAAAGATATGCCATCCCACTAGAGCAGTGGTTCTCAACCTTTTCAGGCCGCGACCCCCAAAAATAATCATATTTGAACTGGAGACCCCCCAAAATAATCATATTTGAACTGGAGACCCCCCAAAATAATCATATTTGAACTGGGGACCCCCCACCCTGACGAGCACTTGGAATTGTAGGTGTTAAGGCATTACAGTTAGTTTGACTAGGTTCCACAGATACATATTGTGAAAATAGCAGATCTACAAGCTCACAACGCCTCGCAAGATCTGCTATTTGCCAGACCCAGGGGGTCGGCCTACAGGAGGCTTTGTCGGTCTGTCCCTCTTTTCCTACCTGTCCCTCATTTTTCCTACCTGTCCCTCTTTTCCTACCTGTCCCTCTTTTTGATTGGCCAAGCTTCGCGTGACACGTAGTGCTCCGATCTTCAGATTTCAACCACTAGGGGTCTGGCAGTGCTCCGAGGAGCACCTTTTCTAGTTTCCCAATTGTTGCCTCTTTCTTATATTATTTGACAATTTGGCCAACGTTTGACCAGTTTTTACAGTATAGTTTGTTGATCACTTTTGATGCAGTAATGGTCTTTCTTTCTTTCTTTTTTTTTAAGTATTAAAAAGGTCTTAAAAGTCCTTATGTTGTCACTTCACTGTCATCTGGGGACCCCCCAAAATCATGTGGGGACACCCCTGGGGGTCCTGACCCACAGTTTGAAAACCATTGCACTAGAGGCGAGATGGCATACAAATGGTCTCCTAAGTAGGCGATCTATGTGTGTCCTATGTCCTATGTTTACTGGTGCTATAGGACAGAGAAATGTTGATAATACAGTCGATTTTCTCTTGAGTTGTCTCTCTGAAAAAAAGCATTAACATTTTTCCATCGGGGTTGAACCGGTCCCGTTATTTTTTCCCGCCTAATTTTGAACCAGTTCAGAGTGTTTCCACTGAAAATGAATTGGTTCAGAACCCTAAAAGTTGGTCTGAACTGGAACCAAAACATTACTTGTTTTTTTGCCCTGAACTGGGAACCAAAACAAAATAAAAATACACTTCAACCTGAATTTGATTGGTTCTCGCCATTGGTTCCGACAGAAAATCAATCGGTAGGTCTAGCAAGCAGTGGTGGAAAAAGTACCCAAATGTTTTACTTAAGTAAAAGTATCAATACTGCAATATAGAAGTACTCTGTTACAAGTAAAAGTCCCGAATTCAAAATTAAAAAAAAGTACAAAAGTATTGGTATCAAAATATACTTTAAGTACCAAAAGTAAAAGTACTAAAATGTTTGAAAATAGCAGATCTACAAGCTCACAACGCGTCGCTTTGCGACACGTTGTGAGCTTGTAAATCGGCTATTTTCAAATAGCCTATGTATTAAATAGGGCTAGTTAATGTAGGTTTGAAAATATCCGCAAAATATACGCAAAGTAACTAGTAACTTAAGTTTTCAAATAATTGTAGTGGAGTAAAAGTACAATATTTGCCTCTGAGATGTAGTTGAGTAGAAGTAAAAGTATTGGAAATTGTAAATACTCAAGTAAAGTACAAATACCTCAAAATTGTACTTAAAGGGATACTTCACTTTCACATAAAATAAACATTAAAAATATATATTAAAAAAAATGAAAGAAGTTATGGCAAAATAAAGGCCCCCTCACACATTAGTAGGACACTCTAATGCGTGAGGGGGCCATGAATTTTCCATTACTTTTTTCATTTATTTTTAATATATTTTTTAAATGTGTCCCCGGCCCTAAAGTGAAGTATCCCTTTAAGTACAGTACTTTACAATAGTAAATGTACTTAGTTACTTTCCACCATTGCTAGCAAGACAATAAAAAACGAATGGAAAATGTATATAATAATAACATATAATAACCTTTGGTCCTGTGTTTGTCTTCCAGAGTGCGTGGGCCCGTTGAGCGGCCATCATCATGGCTCTGGTTCAGCCTCTCCCCGCTGAGCACCACACCCCGGGCCACAGCGCCCGCGTCCGACACCCGTCGGGCCCTCGCTCCTCCCCTCCTCTTACCGCCGGCGCTCCTACCTCCTCCTCGTCCCAGACGGAGCCCATGGGCTCCGTCAGCAGCCTGATCGCCGCCCGGCCCGGCCACGCCCCCTACCACGACCGCCACTGCCGCGCCGGCGCAGAGACGCACGGCGACAGGTAAAGGGCCTGATATTAACGTAAACCGCCTGATTGCGATAAATTGAGGCGATCGCGTTTATTTTTTGCGTAATCTTCGAATTCGAATCAGAATTTTTGTGTTCATCTGTATGAATTAATGTTTTGAAAAATAGCGTTGTGAGGCGCTCGGGTGGTGCAGTGGTAAAGTCCATGCCCACCACCACGGAGGTTGTGGGTTCGAAATCCACTGTGGTGCAACCGGCTTTGTCTAGCATCTACGCAAACACAATTGGCCACAAATGTTTTAGAACTCAATGAAAAACAAGACGGAAGTAATCCTCTTTGGCTCCCACTCCTCCCCCCCCCCCCCCCGACACCCTAGGCCCCCTAAGCTCCAACATTCACCCTTATGTGAAGAATCTCAGTGTCACTTTTGACTCCAATTTTAAATTTGACAAGCAGGTCAGCTCGGTGGTTAGCTCCAGCTTCTTCCAGCTGCGCCTAGTGGCAAAGGTCAAGCCCTAACTCTCTCCTAGCGACCTAGCGAGAGAGAGTAATCCACGCCTTCATTTCCTCCAGGCTGGATTACTGTAATTCGCTTTACATCGGCATCATAGACCAATCGCTGCTTGCTTAGACGCCTCCAGCTCATCCAAAACGCCGCCGCCCGCCTCCTCACTGGTGCCAGGAGGCGCGAGCACATCACCCCTTGTTCTGGCCTCTCTCTCCATTGGCTCCCAGTCCGTTTCAGAATCGATTTTAAGGTTTTAATGTTTGCTTTCAAATCACGTAATGGACTAGCCCCGCCTTTTATCACGACCTCATCAACGATTACACCCCATCCAGACCCCTAAGGTCGGCCGATCAGCCTCTTATTGACTGAGCTCTCGACCGATAAACGCTCTAGAGGCGACCGAGCTTTTGCCGCGGCCGCCCCGAGGCTCTGGAACAGCCTTCCATTTCATATAAGAGCCGCTCAGTCCATAAACACTTTAAATCACTATTGAAGACCTATTTCTTCTCACTTGCTTTTGAGCAATAATCTGACTCTCCACAACCACTGATCCTACCTCACTGTGTTTCTGCTATGCACTTTTTAATTAGTTTTACTACTAATGTATAGTTTTTCGTATTTTTCGTATTTTTGTATTGTATTTTTCATTGTATGTATTTTAACATTGTTGTTCTATTGCTGTGTTGTACAGCACTTTGGTTGCTTCGGTCATTGTAATGTGCTCTATAAATACAATTTGAGTTGAGTTGAGAGTTGATAGTCCATTATTTACTTTGATTATTGGTACTGGTAATTGTCAGTCATGTCTTTGTATATTTAAAGGTAGGGTAAGTGATTGACTTTGGTTAAAATAAGTGTTAAATAGCTCTATATTCTGATAGTACTCATTGCTATAGAGTGTTTGTTCAGTAAAAGGAGTCTCCATGTCTCTCCAGCTCTTTATTAAACAGAAAATGCATTTTTATCGCTCTCTCCTGATTGGCTTAAATGTTGTCACCTACCTGAAAATATACTATATTCTGTTTACTAAAGAGCTGGAGAGACCCCTGTGACCGAACAAACGCTCTGTAGCAATGATTACTATCAGAATATAGTACTTTAACCTTTTTAACAAAACAAATATATATATATATATATAAGGTAGGGTATATCACTTACCCTACCTTTAAGTTATTTGTCATATCTGTCCTGTATTTGTATACACATGTCCCTGTAAACCTGTGGTGTGTGAATGAAGTTGATTCTGATCGCGAAATCGATGGTCAACTAAACATGTCTCATCGTTGTGTCACCCGTATAGGGAGAGGGTCCGGCGGCACACGGTGGGCTCTGATTCGCCCAGCCAGGACCCCCTGCTGCTGACCCGCGGGCGCACCCCGCCGGCCAATAAGAGGCTGACCTCCGGCAAGAGCCTGGACAAGGAGTGTCGGAACAACGGCAACTACACCTACCTGAACGAAGACTATGTAGGTATGTCAACCACCAGTGGTGGAAAAAAGTACTCGGATATTTTACTTAAGTAAAAGTATCAATACTGCAATATAGAAATACTCCGTTGCACGTAAAAGTTCGGAATTAAACATTTACTTGAGTAAAAGTACTTAAATGTACTTATTTAATGATACACTACTATTTAATGATACACTACTATGCAAAACATCTCAGCTAGGCTTTGACTTTTACAGGGGCCAGTTTCGAATTGCAGCCACCTATAAGTGCTCAAGGAGAGTAGGGATTTACACTCCTTTACGACTGTTGGTAGGGCGTTTTGGTGGCATAGCAGGAGAACGAATTTAAGCCCTTGTTTGAGCCAAATCTGGGCTGAACGTGATTAGTGGAGCTCCCTCCGGTGTTGTGATTGTGGACTTCGTTGACGTTTTTGAAGTAGTTTGACAGGTACATGGTCTTTGACAGGTCTTTGTGGTGTAGTGTATCACGTCAGTGGTCCTTTAACACTATCTATTTATTTTTGATTAATCCAATAATTGAGAAACCCTTTTTTTGTATTAACGAATTGACATAAGGGGTGCTGTGATTTTCAGTGATTTCCCCCCCCTAAAACATAATCATCAGGTATTATGGTTATACTAGAAGGAAGATTTTTTTCAAAAAAGTATACAGAAAGTGTTAAAATTATGTTTGTATATGGACACGCCTCCAGTTCATTAAGTCATTAAGTTACCTGGTTCTCACCTTAGAACCTCCTCCACCACCTTAGCACCACCCACCTGTCCTAGTCCCTCCTCCTCCTCATGCCCACACCTGTTGTGTTATGATAATGAGGGGGAGGGTATATTTTTACTGTGTCACTAAAGCGCTGTTTCTCTATTGGCACTTTTGACCCTCAAGGTTTCAGCCTCCAGGAAGAAACTCAAAATAGTCAGAGAAGACATAAAACACCATAAAAACACCAACAGGGGGCTTAATGAAGTTCTATCAACCTCATAGACACATGAAAAACAGAAAAAGTGCAAAACCATGGCACCACCACCTCTTTAAATTAGTTTGATTATGTCTATTCTATACTTCATTGTTCAATGGTGTCGTCGCACACAAATACCCAAAATAGCCGATCTACAAACTCTCATCAATTCCATGTTTTAATCGATTCAATGGATTAGTTGGTTTAAGCGTGGCGCCCCCTATCTGCAGGCGACTGGAACGACAACCACGTGACGCCCACCAGCCCAGTGAGCGACGCAGACGAGGCGAAGGAGGGGCCACTGGGTCTGGGCGGGGCCAACGTGGGAGGCCCGCCTCCCAGACTCATCCCTGTGTCTGGAAAACTGGAGAAGGTGAGATTACAACATTCAGCCACTAGATGTCACAGTTTTACAAATGTATGTATAAGAAAACCTTGTAGATCTGCTATTTTAAGCGAATGTCGGACGCAAATTTTAAGCGAATGTAGGACGAAGGCTCTCCTCCCGCTGGGGGCTCCTCACTGGCAGGTGAGTCAGAAGGATACGACAGCAGTGACAGCACAGACATGTGTGTGGGGAGGAATTAATTGGCATAACGACTAGATTGGGTAAAAAAAAGGCACACAGAACTATGTTAATTGTCCTTTTATGAACCCTCTCTTCAGAACATGGAGAAAACGCTGGTGCGTCCCACCGCCTTCAAACCCGTCGTCCCCAAGGGCCGCCACGCGGCCATGCAGTACCTGTCCCCGCGCCACGGGGGCGCCACCACCCTGTCAGAGAGCCAGAGCAACCTGAACCTGCTCAGCCCCTCCCACAGGGCGCCGTCGCCCGCCTCCAGCTCAGAGAAGTAAGCCTGGTCACAGTTATTGCATTAACACATTGAATGCCAATCGCGTAGATCTACGCGAACCTATTTAAAGCCGCAGCGTGCCAATCGCGTAGATCGATCTCCCCCCCAGGTGCACTTTCGGAATTTTTTGATCCATTTCCGGTTCCGGTTTGAAGACCGGAAACAGAATTATTTGGGATCCGGTTTTGCCGATCGCGTCGGCCCTCGTTCTAATGACGAAACTGAAACTCAATTCTCTTCCTGTAGTTTTTTCTCCTCGCATATCACTGTTTAACGTGAACCGCTCTAACTACAACCATGGAGCTCCGTTTGACATGTGGTTTTCACTGGTAGATTCAGTGAGATTTCGCCGAGGTAAACAGACGCACAGCTCAATCTTATGGATTTTAACAAGGTCTATGGCGACGTGAAAAAAACAACAATAACACGTTGGCACTGGTGAGTACATTATGAGATTAACGTCTGGCATGGAATGTGTTAAAGGAGGACTTCACCCATTTTCAACATTATCTTCAACGTCATCATTTCTGTCTATACTCACTCTGTAGGTGTGTTCGGAAATGCGCACCGGGAGCTCACTCACATATTAGTTATTGGCCAGTGCGCTCAGTGCTGTATATCCGAACGCACCCAGTGTCTTATTGGTGGGCTGTGGTAACTTCAGAAACCTGCCTGCCAGTTGAAAAACAGTGAAGTGGTCCTTGAATCACCTGATCACAGCTTTAAGATAATCGCAATGTTGTATAATCGTCAGTATTGTTTCCGCTCCTCTGCAAAAATTCATCTGTTGAAAATCTTCATACATTTTTTTTAAAAAACAGTAAAAATGGAAGACCTACAAGCATGTAGATGAGCTTGTAGATTGTCTATTTCCCCACAAACAAAAATGCATGACCTGGCTGAGCCAATTATTGGCATTGAACATTGGATGACGATACAAATATTAATTTTCATGATGGCGACAGCCCTGCGGAGAAGCACAGCTCCTACAGCGGAGGAGGAGGAGGAGGAGGAGGAGGAGGAGGAGGAGGAGGAGGAGGAGGAGGAGGAGGAGGTGGAGGAGGACGCAGCATGCAGACCTGCTCGATGTCTGACTCCGGACGCAACTCCCTGTCCAGGTTATTACAGTTTGGACATTTGTATATGTTTCACTTCATCTAGGAAACCAGAAAATGTGGGAAGCGCTGGTTTTTGGGTGGGTGGGCGGGGGGCAGGTCGCCATGCCGAACGGTAAGGGACGAGAACGGGAAGCCGACGGGCTGCCCGGGTCAGCATTTTACCCCGGGGGGGGGGGTTCCGTTTCCCTCGGGAGCCTCAAGGTGACCCGGCCGCGGTCTGGCCCTGGTCTCCCGCGTCGGAAAAACAAGTGCTCTTCGTTCCGCTTTTCCCACATGTACTGGTTTCCTAGCCTGGTAAACCCTCCCTCCGGAAATCTCATTTCTATTTGATTCCTGGAGTGAGTCTGGCATGAACCGCCTCTCTGCAATATTGGCTGTGTATGCCAAACGGCCGCGCCTATCAGCGTCGTCGCTCATTGTTCTGTGATTGACAGCTTACGTTGGCCAATCAGGTGGCGAGTTCGAGTGAGCCCAAAACACGAACGGCAGCCATCTTTTTCTTGTGCGGCCAATTCTCCGCTATTTTTTTACTTCAAAAAGCTCTCTAACTTCTATTTTGAGGCACGGAATTTACTTATAAGATATCGTTTGGATAGAATTTAGTTGTTTAACTTCATATATGTGGTCAATTAATCATGACAAAGCCTATTTAAAAAAAAATAATTAGAGAACCGGTAGGGGCGGGCAGTGACACCATTGTACCCGAAAAAGGCAACCCATTTTGGGTATGGCTGTCTCAAAAGTCCCGTCGCGTCACATTAGACTGGTGAACTGCTGATTGGCTGAAGGGGAAAAATTATCATTGGCTGAAGGGGTTGTCAGTCAACGGTATTACTCCCGCCCAACTCCAGCACAGCCAATATTGCAGACAGGCGGATCAGGCCAGACTCACTCCAGGAATCAAATAGAAATGAGATTTCCGGAGGGAGGGTTTACCAGGCTACTGGTTTCCCACTTGTACTGGTTTCCCACTTGTACTGGTTTCCCACTTGTACTGGTTTCCCACTTGTACTGGTTTCCCACGTGCACTGGTTTCCCACATGTACTGGTTTCCCACATTTTTGTGCCACCAAAATGTTTTGCCAATTCTAGTCTTAGTTAACTATAAGTTTTCTGCTCCCTGTCTAGCCCGCCGCCTTACGGCAGCGCCGCCTACGGCCTGGCATCCGCCGAGGTCCCCAGGGGCCACCTGGAGCCCTACGGCCTGACGTCCGCCGAGGTCCCCAGGGGCCACCTGGAGCCCATCAAAAACGTGCCGCCGCCACCGCACGCCACGGGCCACCACGGCCACTCCAACTCGGATAGCGGACGCTCCTCGTCAAGGTTAGTATATATACTGTAGGTTAACATCTTTCCATCAGTTATTTATTGTTTTTATTTCATTTTATTTTCAACTTCAGTTTAGTTTTGATTAGTTTTTAAAGCGGGTTTGCTAGTTAAGTTTAGTTTTTTCGTTTTTTAACTCTTTCACTGCCGGACTTATTTCTGGCTGCGTTTGCCCACTGTGAATTTTTTTTGGAAGTTTGTGCAAATCTTTTGAATATCTATATATTTTTATTTATTTGTAACTCACATCTTTGCTTCTGAGGGATTCTAATGTCTTCTAAATCCTACAGTTTTTAAAAACATATATTGCTGAAATATCAGTGGTTCTCAAACTTTTTTCATGTCAAGGTCTCCCAAAATTATATGTCATTATATTTTGTAATAGGTACCCCGAGAAGCAAAGATTTGAGTAAAAAAAAAGTTCCCTTTTATATTCAAATATTTGCACAAACTTTCACGACAAAAAAATAGCAAAATAAATCTTAAAATGTCACAGATGCTTTCCCCGGTCTTATAAATAAAATAAATAATTAAATAAATAAAAAACCTTGCTCCTCTCGCTCACAGTAAGAGCACGGGATCGGGCTCTCTGGGCGGGCGGGGCCAGCCCCTGTCGGACAGCGGCTCCATGGGGGGGCGGTCCCCCGCCGGCGCCGCCGTGGAGGGCTACGAGGGCGTGCTGAGAGACCTGGAGGACAAGCTCAGGGAGAGAGACCTGGAGCTGCTGCAGCTCCGAGAAAACCTGGACGACAACGAGGCCGCCATCTGCCAGGTAACAGCGTTAGTTACTATCACTATCACACATTCAGAGCTCCGCTAGCCTGGTTCCAGATGAATCTGCCTTTGCAAAATAGACCACCGAAGTCCTGACGTCATTCGTTCATCCCCAGGTTTGCGGAAGTAATTTCTCTATGGAGAATAACATTGGGTCATCTTAGAATCGTCTCATATAAGAATTGTGGTCCAAAAATAAACAAACTGTCCCGGCGTTATTGTCAGGGAGGAGGTTCTATATCGTTTATGATAGTCAGTCACTTATATTTGATACAGTCTGTTTCTGGCGAAAATGTAACTAATTCGGCGGAAGTAACATTATCGTTTTCTCACCGTCAGTTGATGCTTCATATCCATAAGAGTCAAACCGCCGGGGTCATTTGTTTATTTTTGGAACACAGTTCTTATTTGACGCGATATTAAATACGTCTATGGGATTCAGAATGGGGGTGGAAAACTGCGAACCAGGTAGACAAACAAAGGATGTGTAAATTACGTCAGACTTCGGTGGTCTATTGCATCGCACTTTAGCCCTCGGCAGATTAGGTCTGGCCCCCCTCAATAGAGATTTCATTTCTCTCCCTCCGAAGTCGTGAGGGTCCAATCAGGGCCCGGTATCCAAATGAGGGCGGGCTTATCACCTTATTTGGAGCAATGACGTACAATACAGGAGACTCATTTTCAGTCTTTCACAACAAAGATGGACGCCGCCATAGCATCGGTAGTAAACGCGTTAGAAAATGTTTATTTTCTAACAGACAAACAAACAATTGCCCTCAAAGCTTTTGTTGGAAAGAAAGATGTGTTAAGAATAGTTTCATCTGGTTACCAGACTAAATACGAGTGGAGCTAGCTTTCGTAGTTTACTATTTCAGCACCGGCGCTTGTGTGTGACGTAGCAGGAGGCACTGCTCTGAATGGTTTTAGGTCTAACTCTTTAAGACCTGAGAACGCATCTGTGTGTCATTTTTAGATTTCGTTGGGCTATTCAAAAATAGCAGATATACAAGCTCATAGCGCGGCACCGAGTGCAGCGCTATGAGCTTGTAGATCTGCTATTTTTGAAAAATCGTGAAAAATTTTGTGCAAATCTTTGAATATATATATTTTTAAAGCGAGCATTTCTAGCTAAAATGTTATTGCTTCTGGGGATTCTACAAATGTCTTCTAAATCAGTTTAAAACAGTTTTCTGAAACACTTATGTTGCTATAATATTAATGTCAGTGTCAAGGAGCCCCACAACGATATGTATTTGGCTGCGGACCCCCATCTAAAAAAAAAAATTCCAGGGACTCCCAGAAGCAAAGATTTGAGTAAAAAACAATTGCTTTATAGATATATATTCAAAGATTTGCAAAAAAAAAAAACACGATTAAAAAGCAAATAGCAGATCTACAAGCTCATAGCGCGGCACTCGCTGAGAGGGACCAGACTAATATCCACACAGTGTGTTGTGTGATATTGTTGATACGCAAGGCTAGAGCTCCGCAGCTGAATCTGTCGGCAACTCCCGTTACAACGTGTAGAGTTTGTTATTAGCTCTTTCACTGCCAAAGACGACTTTTACGACTTTTTCGTTTTCATCGGTCTTCCACCAGATGGCGTTGTTCTCTAACACACGAGTAACCATTTTCATCCTCAAGTCACACAGATCCAGGAGATCACGTGATCAAAAGATCTCCACCACCATTGACTTCCTGCTTAGCGTATTTAGGGAAATGGCTGTATCTTTTTTCTTTTTTTTCTCCCATTTTGTACGAGACATGCTATATTCAACGGCCTGTAACAAGCGACCGGGGGGTGGCGACGACTTTTTCTTTTTTTCTCGTGGAAGCACGGTGTAACCCTCCGCGTTTAGCAACCGTCAGGGTGATCGATCGATCATACTGGATATGAATATTTTGACAATAGAAGGAAAACCAAAAATCGCTGGCAGTGGGCGATTCATTTATGTATTTAATCTGGCAACATCTGACCAACGCTATATAATTGTTTTATCTCTGGGACGTCAATCTACATTGCAGTATACTTTGTCGTACGACGAATAGCGTAAATAGACGCCGGCCACATGACGTCCGACATCCGCATGACAAGTCATGCCGTCATGGCTGCCAGTTCCCACCTGATGTTGTGTGGGAGTTCAGACCACTCCAGATCGTACTGAATCACTGCTGCCTTGCACAACGTCTTCAGACTAGGACTTAAGTCCAAGATTTGTCCTGTGGGTCCGCCCCATCGGTTGTGTCCTCCAAAGAGGATGACGCGACTTCCCACCATGCAACAGCACGTATGAGGCATTGCACTGGTCGGTTTCTCCTTGGGCTCAACCTTTTTCACGGACAAGATCTTGCAAGGATTGATGCTCCACAGATCAACGATGTTCACGTCAAATCGTATCATGTACGGCTTTCCATTGTAGGCAACGGCTGAATGATCCAATCGTCTGTTGCAGGTGTAGAAGCTGTATTTAGCTGTGTTCAGCCAGCAGTTGGTCTCTGTGTCAAACGCGCTGATACTGCAGTTTCCCCCCTGCCCCCAGCCCCAAACTACAAACATCTTTGTCCCGATGATGGTGGTGTGACATGCTACAGCAGGTGGTGGAGAGCCTCTGGTATTAATGAAAGACCAGACCATTGTGTGGGTGTCCAGCTTGTACATGTCATCCGTGCGTCCAGTCAGCTGGTTGTCTCCTCCGAAGATAAACATGACCTTCCTCAGGACACAGGCCGAGTGGCTGCACCTCCCCTTTGGAACAGTCCCAGAATCCTTGATTGTGAACCATCTGTGGGTGTCCACATCGAATGCATAGAGAACGTTGCAGTTCTTCCCTGCGTTGGTACGCCCTCCCCAGATGTATACCGTGTCTCCTATCAGCACAGCTGTGTGGCCCTTTCGCATGGACGGAACCTCGACGGAATGTTTTCCCCTTCCACTTGTCACTGGGGGCAACTTCACCCAGCATAAAGACACTGTGTTGAGGACATGCACATCAATCTTACCTCTGTCGTTGGTGTCGGTCTCCCCTTCGCAGACCCTTCCAAAGGCGTACACCTTGTGGTCCACTACCACAGCAGGGGAGTCTATATGTAGTCGTCCTTTCAGATGCACTGTCCAGCTGATCATTTCGCAGAGAAACACCACAGGAGATAAAAATCTAATTGGAAAAACGTAGCTCTGTAAAGCAGTGGAATCCTATTGTCTGTGCTACCATTTATATGCGTTTGGCTGAACAGATGTCATGCACACGTTGGCCAATCAGCAGACTCGATTCCTGTTGATCGACCCTATATGGCAAAATGGTCATGATGACAACGTTTTGATGTCATTACTGTACATGATGAAGTTCAAAACTTTGTTTCATGGTTGTTTGTGCAGTGTGTTTGTGTGTTGTTATATGTCTCAAGGTGGATCATAATGGAAACAAGCTCCGGCTTTTTTGTGCGTCCATGTTGGCTTTTATTAACTCACGAGTGCCAGAATTATTTCCGGCTGTGTTGTCCCAGTGCCAGAGATTTTTTGAAAGTAAAAAAAAAGTGCTTAGGAAGCGAGATACAGCCTTTTTCAGTTATAAGTTAAACAAGGAGTGGATGGAGCTGCAAATCTTCAGATAATGATATCTTGGGTTCTGAACTTTTTTGTTTTAACTTTTTTTTCAAAAACACGTCAAACACGTCATTGGCACGTTGCGCCATAGCGGTAAAACACGTGAAACACGTTAATGGCACTCAATGAGTTAATGAATGACACTGTTGTGACTTGTCAACTGCCAATAAAGTATCTATCATGATGACATGGTTACGTGGAATACCCAGTAATGTTGCTCAAATAACTCACACAAATTGGTACAGATGATCTCTTGAGTCGTGTGATCAAGATTTATCTGTCGGATTTGTTTACGTTCCATTCCGATTGGCTACGATCAGCTAGCCTGGGATCCGGCCTGATTCACTACGTTCGGCTGATATTATTTCTCACTTGGCTTATCAGTCTGGCCAGCCTCCATTTGAGTCGTATTTTAATGACTTAGGCAAGTCAGGAAGTGACTTGAGTTTTACATTGGACAACACTGGTCCCCCCCCCCCCCCCCATAGACCAATCAGAAGCCCTGAGTCGTTTTCACGGAGATAGGAGGCTTTCCAGACTAGACTAGGATTCCAGGCTAACGATTAGCTTCCAAATCCATCCCGGTCGTGTCCCTTGCAGGTTTACATAATTTAACCCTCTGTTGCCTGGTCGTGTCCCTTGCAGGTTTACATCATTTAACCCTCTGTTGCCTGGTCACGTGCCTTGCAGGTTTACATCATTTAACCCTCTGTTGCCTGGTCGTGTCCCTTGCAGGTTTACATCATTTAACCCTCTGTTGCCTGGTCGTGTCCCTTGCAGGTTTACATCATTTAACCCTCTGTTGCCTGGTCACGTGCCTTGCAGGTTTACATCATTTAACCCTCTGTTGCCTGGTCGTGTCCCTTGCAGGTTTATATCATTTAACCCTCTGTTGCCTGGTCACGTGCCTTACAGGTTTATATCATTTAACCCTCTGTTGCCTGGTCGTGTCCCTTGCAGGTTTACATCATTTAACCCTCTGTTGCCTGGTCGTGTCCCTTGCAGGTTTACATCATTTAACCCTGTGTTGCCTGGTCGTGTCCCTTGCAGGTTTATATAATTTAACCCTCTGTTGCCTGGTCGTGTCCCTTGCAGGTTTATATCATTTAACCCTGTGTTGCCTGGTCACGTGCCTTGCAGGTTTACGATGAGAAGCAGAAGCGCTGTGAGCTGGAGTTGGAGGAGCTGAGGCAGGGCTGTGCCACCAGGATGCAGACGGCCTCTCAGAAGGCCCAGCGAGCCCAACAAGTTCTGCAGCTACAGGTCGGAACACATGTTTCTCAAACAGTGGGTCGGGACCCATATGTGGTTTTGCGGACACATTTTTATGGGTCCCGAGTATAAATACCCTTTTATTTTTTGTTTCCTAATTTTTCAATTATTATTATTTCAAAAGATCCCTTACTGAACCTCTTTCTACACAATATAAATGTGTGTGTGTGTGTGTGTGTGTGTGTGTGTGTGTGTGTGTGCGTGTGCGTGTGCGTGTGCGTGTGTGCGTGTGCGTGTGTGTGTGCATGTGTGCATGCTGCAGGTCTACCAGCTCCAGCAGGAGAAGAAGAAGCTCCAGGAGGACTTTGCTCAGCTCCTCCAGGAGAGGGAGCAGCTGGAGGAGAGATGCTCCTCCATGGAACACGAGAAGATCCAGCTGGGTCCTCGTCTGGAGGAGACCAAATGGGAGGTGAGATCCTTATTAACACATTGAGTGCCAAAGGACGTAGATATACGTCGGTTCAAATCCAACCGCCGAGTGTGCCATAAACGTAGATCTACGTCTTTTCCAATTTTCTTTTTTTAATTCCACAAGAGGGCGCTCTAACGCAACTTGGTGGGGGGCGGGGGGGATTTGAGGATGGGGTTGCCCCAAAAAATCCCTCATAACACATTCACTGCCATTGACGGAGATCTCCATCATTTAAAAACAATATATATATATATATAAAAATATATATATGTATAAAATATATATATATATATATTTATCAGCCACTATATGCCACTAGGATTTTAATCTGCCGGTCCTAATGTCCGGAATGATTCAAATTTATCGGACATCTGATAAAAGCAGATGCGTAAATACAGCCTAACACTTAGGCCTACAGCATTATATTTTGGATTGAGCTATTTGAACATGAACCATGATGAACGAGTAATATACACATTTTATATAGCAGCAGGGTCATCTGGCACAATTACATTAATTACCATTTGCGCATGCTGCGTCACTGCGTGCGTAATGGTTTCTCAATAATCAATTGCGGACTTTGAACGCATTTTCTAATCAGCTGACAGCTGACCTGTTAGGGCAATAAATGATAGACCACTACTCACTCACAGGAGGTTATACTGTATAGTTAGGCAGTGGATGCCATCGTGCGTCTGGCTGGGACAGCCGTGGGAAAGTTGATGAGTTGTGAGAATGTTGTCGTCTCCTCATAGCTATTCAGTTCAAAGTGGTAACGTTTTAACGTGTCCCCCTCATATAGAGTTAAAAATAGGTCCACATTTATGATTAACGTCGTGTTTCACCTGGATGCCACAGGTGCAGTAGCCTATAGCTGTTGTGGAGAGTATTTACGCATCTGTGTCAGATGTTTCATCATGTTAAACTGTAGTAGAGCAACTTGCCAACTTTACTTATAAGTGCCCTTGTAGTAGCCTACAGTACTACTAGTGTCTCTGACATATTCTAACTCGTAATGATACAACTTGTGCGTGACTGACTGTTAAATACACAACTTTATCAAACATAACAGGACCGCGGTCTCTGTCTGAGACCACAGAGTTAAAATATATTGCGACTGCGGCACTACGCAGCAGCAACAACTACACTCTTTTTCCGGTTGTACCTTCACAATAAAGTGTCTCCCATTTACTTCCCAATAGAGCACATTTTACACTGGTTATTGTTAACAGGAAATGGGTGTAACTTAACAGCGTGTGACACACTCTTTCTTTCTACCTCTCTCTATCTCTCTCTCTCTCTCTCTCCCAGAAACACACACGCTGTTAAGAGAGAGAGAGGAAAGCAGAGGATTTGAAATGTGCCTGATTTGCGGTGAAAATTAATGAACGTGCCGTGTCACTGTCAACCGGTCAGGATGTCCGGAGAGGTTTATTTTTTCCGGTCTTTTGTCATAAAAAATCGGTCAAAACCGGCAATTATCGGACTAACGCGACCTCTGATATATATATTTTTTTTCTTTTGTTCTTTTTCGTTTTTCACTCAGAACAAGGAGATAACGCAATCCAAAGATTTCCTGCTCCATTCACTTCCTGGTTAAAGTATTTGGGAAATATTCTGTATCTCAGCTCCTGTGTTTTACTATGTATTTTTGGCAAAACATGCTATTTTCAACTGGGTATAACAAGCGAACGGGAGGTCAATTTTTGTATTTTATTTTTTTCACGGAAGCACCGTGAAACCGTCCGTGTTTAGCAGCCATCAGGGGATCCATCATACTGGAGATAAATATTCTGTGGTTCTTGAAAGATTAGTCAGAATGCTTAAAAATGCTGGCAGAAGCTACAGCCTGTTTGGTCGATACCCCTGGCAGTGAATATAATATGGGGTTGTGGTATAAAAAAAAGTTTTAGAACCCCTGGTATAGACAGATGCCTAAATTGTGAATTGTAAATGGTTGTAGTCCAAAAAGCAGTGGTGGAAAAAAGTACTCAGATGTTTTACTTGAGTAAAAGTATCAATACTGCAATGCTACAAGTAAAAGTCTGGGTAATCAAAATTGACTTGAGTAAAAGTGCAAAAGTATTGGTATCAAAATGTACTTAAAGTAACAAAAGTAGAAAGTACTCATTAGGCAGAATGTCCAATTTCACAAGTTCTCAAATGTGTAAAACTGTGTAAAAATCGTTTGAAAATAGCAGATCTACAAGCTTGTGAGCTTGTAGATCGGCTATTTTCAAATGGCCGAAATCTATATAGGGCTGAAGTGGTTACTGTATGTTTTGTAATAATAATCCAAATCTACAAAGTAACTAGTAACTAAAGTTTTCAAATAATTGTAGTGGAGTAAAAAGTACAACATTTGCCTCTGAGATGTAGTGGAGTAGAAGTGAAAGTACTGAACATTGGAAGTACTCCAGTAAAGTACAAATACCTCAAAATTGCAATTAACTCTTTGACTGCCAGAGTATTTTCATAATGTACCAGCGATTTTCGTGTTTTATAACCTTTTCAACCGGTCACAGAATTGTTAAATCCATTATAATCGTTTGTCTGGCTGTGTTTATAAACAAACACGACAAATCGAAGTCTTTTCATTCTCTCTCCGTTCTCTCTCTCAGCCCCCTCCAACTAGTTTCCAAACGTCATATCCGCTGGTGTGATCGTATTTCCGCCCTCTGAGCTTATGATCGGGGTTCAGATCGTTGGTACTGTAAACACAACGACGATAACCGTTCGTCGTCCAAAGAAAAGAAAATGTTCCGGAGCTCTCTGCTCGTTTTTTATACTGTGTGAAAAAAATTGTTTTGCTATTTTTGGCCTAAAAATCAAATTTTTCAAGATTAAACCGAGAACCGGAAACGGAACCCAATTAATTCTGCATCCGGGTGAGTGGGAAGTGAAAAAAAAAAGCGAATCTGATGGTGGAAGTTACATAGAACAGCGCGATCGCTGATTAAACAATGAAAAAGCTATCAACGTGTCTCAACGCGTCGACGGCGTCGATGGATTAAGTAGCAATTGACTCGAAAACGCGTCGATGGCGTTCAAAGAGTTAAGTACAGTACTGGAGTACACGTACTTATAGTTACTTTACACCACCGTTACATCGTTTCCCCCCCCCCCCCCCCCTAGGTGTGTCAGAAGTCGGGCGAGATCTCTCTGCTGAAGCAGCAGCTGAAGGACGTGCAGGGCGAGCTGGCGCAGCGCGTGGGCGAGATCGTGTCGCTGCGCGGGCAGCTGAGGGAGACGCGCGGCGAGCTCACCAACGCCCAGGCCCTGCTGCAGGAGGCCAACGGCGCGGGCCGGACGCGCACCCTGGAGCTGGAGGTGTGCGAGAACGAGCTGCAGCGCCGCAAGAGCGAGGCGGAGCTGCTGCGCGAGAAGGCGGGCCGTCTGGAGGAGGAGACGGCCCGCCTCCGAGACGCCCTGGCCACCGCCAACGCCAATGCCTCCGCCCAGCAGGGGGCGACACACCCGCACCCGCACCCCGGGAACCGCCAGTGTCAGGTACGTAGGTATAGAGACACACGGGGACTACAAATTTCACGCCCACTTTTGAGACAGCGCCACTACTCCCGGTCCGTTAGAACGATGAACTGCAGCTGCCAATGCAATCCCTATGAGAGGATATGAGAATTAGCCTACTTTTGAAATATTCCTACATTAACTGGAGACGATATTGATTTAAATAAAAATATGTTTCCAAATGTATGGAGTGTCTTTGTCAACATATCTTCTTGTTTTCTTAATAGTTGATGTGTTTCACATTTAATTTGCCACTTTAACGAGTTACCCATAATGCTAACACAGCAGAGGGGAGACAGCAGACGGGCATTTCAGTGACATCACTGTCTTTACGAGCGCCGAGCGCCGACCTGTGGCGTACCCACTGTAGAGGCAGGAGAGGCGGTCGCGTGCCCAACTAAGATCTCGCCTCCCTTAAAAAAAAAAAAAAACCCGAAAATGTGTCATTGCGTGCTTAATGTCCTCAAAGTCACGCACCCAACAAGCTTTGAACTGAGCAGATTGGACCTTCTGTTCCAGAGATAATGACCAAAACCTATTGAAAACGGCCACTTTCGCCAGTTTTCTGGGTATTGAAAACCTCAAGGGATGCGTCCGTGACGTATATACCATGCGACCACTTAAACTCCGGATCTCCGATGCTAGCGGTTTTGACATACTGATGGAGTATATTATAGTATATTGTGGGTAGTATATCGAGATGAAAGATATGGGACATTAAAAAGGACAAATTAAACAAATGGGACAGATTATTAGAACACAAAAAAAATCGCTACAGCCTCAGTAGTTAACCAGTGAAATGACGGTATTTTACAATGCCTCTCATAGAGATTGCATTGAGAGCTGCAGTACATCGTTCTAACGGACCCCGAGTGTCAAAAGTGGGCGTGGATTTGTAGGCCTTCCGCTTCCGGCCGTGTGTCTCTATACCCTGCTGGACACATGTACTTGATCTTTTTTTACTTAACCCATTGAGACCGGGAAAACATCTGTGTCATTTTTTGATTTCTTTGGCTATTCAAAAATAGCAGATATACTTGTAGATCTGCTATTTTTTTTAAATAAATCAGTAAAAAATGTTGGTCCTGAAAAATAGACGATGCGACACGTTGTAGATCTGCTATTTTCAAATAGCCTAGGTATAAAATAGGGCTAAAGTGGTTAATGTATGTCTTATAATGTAATCATTTATATCTGCAAAGTAACTAGTAACCAAAGTTTTCAAATAATTGTAGTGGAGTAAAAGTACAATATTTGTGGAGTAGAAGTAAAAGTATAGACAATTGGAAATTCTCCAGCAGAGTAAAAGTACCTCAAAATTGTACTTAAAGTAATACAATGCAGGTCCACAAATAACGATTTTTAGCAGCCTCTGCTGGTCATTACCGTCACTGCAGGTCGTTCGTTTATTCCTTCGTTACCCAGAATTCCATTTGTTTTCACCGGAAGACGGAAGCGTTTCAAAAAGCGTTCTTTTAATTGTTTTATACGATCTGTGGAACGTTTCTCTAAGCCAGTGGAGCTTTAGTTACCGTGAGCTGTGTTTTCTTTTGCTGTGGTTTTTCGATCTTCAAATCCTGCAATCTCTTAAAAACAGCGTGAGATTCCTTTTTGTTATTAGCGCGGTAGTTCCCATGGCCAAACAGGAAACCGGTGCATTTCCGTTTCTGTTCTCCGGCCGGATGACGTCATTTTCGCGGGAAAGGCTCACAAGCCACCTTTTCAATAGAAAATATAATAGAAAAGGCTTTCGGGGGTGAAATTCATGGAGTGGGTGTTGTGAAACATTTGCCACTCACAAAAGATATACAAACTTTAACTGGAGTTTTGTTGAAAAAGTTACCTAGTATTACTTTAAGTACAGTACTTGAGAGTAAATGTACTTAGTTACTTTACACCACTGGTTTACATGTCCTGACTAAAACAAGTATCCAATCAATCAATCAATCAACCAGGTGTTCCAGGAAGCAGAGGAGCAGCTCCTGGCGTACCAGGAGACCACGGGCGGCGACGAGGCGGCCAACAACAAGGCCCAGCAGCAGCAGCAGCGGATGGGCGAGCCGACGACTCCCAGCCGCCGGCACCACGTGGAGCGCAGCATGCGCTCGGAGCTGGCCATGGAGCGGCGGCGGGCCGAGGAGCTGGCGGGCGGCTTCCAGGAGGAGCGGCGCGTGTGGCAGGAGGAGAAGGACAAGGTCATCCACTACCAGAAGCAGCTGCAGCAGAACTACGTGCAGATGTACCGGCGCAACCGCGAGCTGGAGCGCGTGCTGCGCGAGCTCAGCCACGAGCTGGAGAGCCGCGAGGAGGACGAGGGGAGCGGCAACGAGATCAACTTCGACGAGATCGCCGCCACCGAGATCTGAGGGGTGCAAAAAAATATACATTCGACGCCGTTCGGGCTGCTCTCAGAGTAGCGTTTTTTTTTTTGCACTGGCGTTTAAGCTTGAAACGTCTGGTTTCTTTTGGGGGGGACGGACGAACCCACGTGGAAGAAGCTGTTTGTTTTGTTTGTTTTAGAGCAGTGGTTCTCAAACCCTTTTCATGTCGAGGACCCCCAAAATGATATATATTTGGCCACGGACCCCCATCTCAAAATAGTTTGTTACAGGGACCCCCAGAAGCAAAGATTTAATTGAGTTACAAATGTTGCACATATTTTAAAGATTTTTCAAAAATAGCAGATCTACAAGCTCATAGCGCGGCACTCGGTGCCGCGCTATGAGCTTATAGATCTGCTATTTTTGAATAGCCAAAGTATAAAAGGTTAAAGTGGTTGAAATTATTGTGACGCTATATTAACAAAAACATTTTCTGGGGACCCCCCTGGAACTCCCTCTAGGACCCCTGGGGGTCCCCGGACCCCACTTTGAGACCCACTGGCTTAGAGTCTAAACAAATCCCACGAGGGCAACGAGATCAACTTCGACGAGATCGAGACGCCACCGAGATCTGAGACGCGAGCAAAATGAATCGACGCCGACCATTTCGGTACTGCTCTCTATGAGCTAGCGTTTCGCGCTGGCGTTCGATGGACCCACGTGGATCTCTGTGTGTCGAAGGCGGGAAAGAACCTGATTGAGCGTTTGTTTTGTTTTGTTTGTTTAGAGTCTAAACAAATCCCAATCTTTTGTCCTCGGAGCCCCTCATCTTACATCTCACAAAAGCTGAGACCATCCACACACACACACACACACACACACACACACACACACACACACACACACACACACATATACACACATGTGTTTTCTTCAGACATGTTAAAGGTAGGGTAAGTGATTTTCTTTGGTTAAAATAAGTGTTAAATAGCTCTATATTCTGATAGTACTCATAGCTATATAGTGTTTGTTCAGTAAAAGGAGTCTCCTTGTCTCTCCAGCTCTTTATAAAACAGAAAATGCATTTTCGTTTCAGTTTCATTTCCAATTTTATCCAATCAGGATAGAGAACTCAATCAGGATACAGATTAAACAAGTGAAATTGGAAGTGATGACGCTAAGAAATGAGCAGACAAAATTGGAACTGGAACACTATAAAAATGAAGCTTAAAAATTGGTACTTTCTCCTGATTGGCTGAGATTTTGACACCTACCGGAAAATGTATTTTCTGTTTATTAAAGAGCTGGAGAGACGGGGAGACTCCTGTTACCGAACAAACACTCTATAGCAATGATTACTATCAGAATATAGTGCTTTAACCTTTTAACAAAATACTTTTTGTTTTAACCCAAAAATATCACTTACCCTACCTTTAACCACCTAAGCCCTATATACAGATAAGACAGCCATGATCCCTGATCCTTCCCTGAGAGTTCCCCGAAAAGTCACAGTTTCCCCCCCCCCTATATTCACACCTGATTAGCCTTTGTTTGAAATGACACCATTTCAAACCTGGCACCGTTTTAACACCTGGCAAATAGCGATGACAGGTTGGAAAATGGTTTAGAAAACGATAACAATGTTATTACTGTGCTTCACAATGTGTGAGTTACTGTAGGCCAGAGTCCTGCACGGGTCCAATTTTGAGAACCCGCGCCCCGCCCCGCCCGTCAATACTCAGATCCGTGGACCGACCCGTCACCCCGTGATTATTTCGAAATACGAACCAGACCCGCCCCGCCCGTCAAATAAACGACCCGTTGTCCGCCCGTTTACCTGTGTAAAATGTAAATCCTATTGAAAAGTGTGTTGAAAAAGATAGCAGCCTTCAACAACAGCGCTACATTCAGTGGTCAGGTTTGTACAGAAATCAAGTGAAGACGGAGGAGCGAGCTTAAGCCAACGTGCGCGAACGCGCATCTACACAGCACACATGTGTCGTTGTTTACGTCATCAGATGCTTTTAATTTGAAGGTTTAACAGGATGTTCAATGTGTTTTTGTGAGTTAAGATAAGTGACCAGCATGCTCCATGCAGTTGTGCTGTGTTAAGTTACACAAGTGACGTGTGTTTGGGCGGAAACAGTGCTCTCTGATTTTCACAATAAAATGATACCCGCCCGCGATTAGTTCAGTACCGCCCGTCCCCGTACCCGTGATCTTATCAAAGTAAAATTTTCACCCGTCAAACGCGGGTACCCGTCGGGTATCCGCGGGTCCCCGGCCCGTTGCAGGACTCTGCTGTAGGCCCTGTTAAAGTGACTGTACGGGATGAGAAGAATCATTTTGAACCCGCCCCCTCTATGCCAGATATGAGACACGCTATAGGGCAGCCTACATTCAGTGTGTCTGTAACGCATGGGAAGGGACACCAAAATGCAAACATCTTATCGCCTCTGTCGGGTGGAAACCTCATTATGTCCAGAAACACATGAGGTTTATAAAATAGCAAAAGTAGCAGATCTAAAAAGCTCAGATCTAGATCTGCTACTTTTGATTCTTTGGTGAGACGCTGTAATATGATCAAGTAGACTCTACTTGATCACGTTTTTCTTGATAATGTTTTTTTTTCCTCATAAATGAACGCTCTACTAAGTAGAGCGTTCATTTATGAAGAAAAAAAAACGTTATCCGTTAGCCTAAAGGGGAGTCTCTCCTTGGCTGGGGGGAGATATGAGGTTGTGAGCCACTGTGCTACATGCTACATGCTACATGCTACATGCTACATGTCCTTATGGAAGGCTTTCTGTACAGCTAGGTTGAGACTGAGGACATGCACTGAATCAAAAGGGTCTTTCAGTCTCCTCTATCAAGTCACATCAGTAGTTAGAGCAGGGGTCTTCAACAAGGGGGTCCGGGACCCCTAGGGGGGGTCCTCAGAGTTACTACAGGGGGTCCGCCAAACTTTTTTTTTGGGGCGGTGAAACCGCCCCTATAAGTGAGGTTTGGAAATGTGTACAATTATCCTGCGCTGTGATTGGCCAATCACAATCTATTCAGGACTGTGATTGGCCAGTGTCACATGACACATGTGCATAGCCCTATATATAGCCCTATAGATCGGCTATTTTCGGCAAAGAGGTTCGGTGTAGAGCAGACCAAGTACAGGTTTTTAGGTTTTAAGTGGTTAACTGTCTGCAAATATAGCATGAATCCAACATACACTGACGACAGTCTATGAAATCTATGAAAAAGTTTAATCTGAAACACAATCGTAGTGGCTTCATTTCTCTCTCAGCTAGGGGGTCCTTAGCCTGAAAAAAACGTTGAAGACCCCTGAGTTAGAGACCATGACGTGACTGTTATCCTCCCATCAACTGCTTTAGTCTAGATCTGTCTCATGTCTGTTGACTTAAAGGCCGATGAAACTCTAGGGCTGGATTTGTAGTTAGTTTTCCAGTTCATGTTAAAGATTGGGTGAACTAAAATAGTTTATTTCAATTTTATTTGATGACC
The DNA here is from genome assembly GCF_963280865.1 of Gymnoscopelus braueri. Taxonomy (NCBI): domain Eukaryota; kingdom Metazoa; phylum Chordata; class Actinopteri; order Myctophiformes; family Myctophidae; genus Gymnoscopelus; species Gymnoscopelus braueri. The sequence continues at coordinate 48,635,456 of NC_137617.1, read as the reverse complement.
GGGTCATCATGGGTCAATAGGTGACTCTTTGAGTCTCTTTGAGTCTCCCGCCGGTCATCAAATTATTGGCTTAGGAATGCGACAAAAATATGTTTTTTTTTTGGGTGAACTACTCCTTTAAAAACTACAGCAGTGGGGAAAAAAACCTGTCAGGCAGCATAACGGTGACCGTATGGTACACCGTGATGTACCGTCATCAACACAGCTGCAGATAATCACATTAATAATGGCTACATTTAGGTCAAGTAAGTAGGTCGTAGAGACTTATTGTGGGCCGAGAATGTTGGGAGTCTATCCACGTTTACGTAATTGAAATACGTCCGATAGGAGGCTGGCCAGCCTGATAAGGGAAGTGAGAAAAAAATAATCAGCCGAACGTTGCTGGATCTCAGGCAACTAGACTAGAGGCACATCTAAATCTAGCACAAGCATTATTTAATTTGATGAGCTGCAGCTGCAGTTGCTTTACTAGCCTGCCATGTTTTTATTCTGCTGAAGTTATTTTAATTGTTTTAACCTGAACTGGAAAAACAAACCACACAATCATCCCATAGGGTTTGATCTCCCTTTAAACCTGAATTTTACTTTGTCGTCCAACAGAGACGGGAGCCAACGATAGCCGATACAGACGCTCGTTTGTGAGCTTGTCTGTCGGCTTTTTTTTCTTTCTTTTTTTCGCAGATTATGAAATTAAGCAATTATCTGTACAAAGGCACACAAAACAAAAAAGAAATAATGGTAATTCCTCACTGTAGATACTCCTAATACTGAAAAAAAAAGAAAACAAACTATAAATGGTGAAGTATAACAGATGTTAAAGCATCGCCACTGTGAGTAGACCAAAGCAATGTTGCACGTCCTACTTGCTTCTCTCTCTCTCTCTCTCTCTCTCTCTCTCTCTCTCTCTCTGTATATTGTGTGTGAATGCTTCCCCCCCCCCCACACCCCAGGATATGATAATGTTTTTTAATCCACAGTATTTGTATGAAGACATTAAATGTATATTTTCATGCTGTACATTTCTTGTACCAACTTATTATGTTTTTAATAAAATTACAGAAAACAGAAGGCGACTTAAATGTATTTTATTTTTTTACAGGAGATTGTGTTAACAGTGTTTAGCCTCTGCTCTAAATAACTACTAATTATTATCATCATCCCCATCATCCTCATCATCATCATTGTTGTTCTGGAATTGGATGTGTGTGTGTTGATTGATGTACTTTTATTTAGTAAGACATGAGAATAACAGTACATGGAAGTACAAATTCACAATACAAGGTCTACTAAACTGGAAGACTCATTAAGCACGTAGCTTTTTTAAGATGAGAACCCCATGCACACAAATCATGATGACATATAAGAGACAGACAGATATACACACTACTATACAGAATGTCATACAATCAGCTTTCAGTGTTGCAATCAGTGGTGTAAAGTAACTACATTTACTCAAGTACTGTACTTGAGTACAATTTTGAGGTACTTTTACTTTACTGGAGTATTTCCAATTGTCTATACTTTTACTTCTACTCCACTACATCTCGGAGGCAAATATTGTACTTTTACTCCACTACAATTATATGAAAACAATAGTTACTAGTTCCTTTGCAGATATAAATTAATACATTATAAAACATACATTAACCACTTTAGCCCTATTTTATACCTAAGCTATTTGAAAATAGCCGATCTACAAGCTCACAACAAGCTTGTACATCTGCTTTTTTCAAACATTTTAGTACTTTTGCTTTTGGTACTTTAAGCACATTTTGATACCAATACTTATATACTTTTACATACATTTTTAATTAATTAATTTACAGAGTAGGGCACTTGCACATTGCAGTATTTTTTTACTTTTACTTAAGAAAAACATTTGAGTACTTAGTCCACCACTGATCAAAATAGTAGACCAGCTAATTCAGGTATTTAAAAGAGAGTCCACCAATGCCATGACCCCAAAGGTGGGACAAAGACACTGTTTTGAAGAACAAGTAAGTCTCAAGTCTCTGCTCTCGAGTCCCGAGTCCAGACTGACTCAAGTCTTAAGCTTGTTGGAAAGGCATAGAGTGACTTGAAAAGACTTGGAAGTCGCAAGTCAAGAAAGATCTAGGGCTCCAGTCACGTGTCATTAGCGATGAAGTTGAGTCCAACTAAATTATCTTCTTTATTTGATGTAAGCCTAAAGTCATCAAATGTGTGACTCAAGTCCACACCACAGTTTTCTACATTCTCTCCAATGGAAAGCTACTGTACTGTACTGTACTGTACTGTACTGTACTGTACTGTACTGTACTGTACTGTACTGTACTGTACTGTACTGGGCTGGGCTGGGCTGGACTGGACTGGACTGGACTGGACTTTAACAACATAACAAGCAGGAATATGTAAGGCTTATAAAAACTAATCTCACCTCCTTCAAATGATAGAAGGATGAAGGTTCAGCAGTGCCATCTACTGGACAAGTTAGATCATCCAAGGATTTGTACTTTATGTGTATATATATATATATATATATATATATATATATATATATATATATATATATATATATATATATACATATACATATACATATACATATATATATATATATATATATATATATATATATATATATATATATATATAATTTACAAATATTTTAAAAAGTTGAAAAAACATGAAATTTATATTAATTAGATTGAATTATTATATATGAATTATATTATTTATGTATTTATTAACTGTTAATCCATGAATGATTTATGAAGAATTCCGTTTTCATGATGAGCATAACAACATAACCCACTGAGCATTTTTGGGGCTATTAGACGTCTAAAATACGTCTAAGGGCTAGGCTAAAACCGGGTTATAATTGGTCTAAAAGTGAAATTTTTTTCAACGTCTATTCTTAGCCTAGACGTTGATTAGTTGTTTTTTAAGCGTCTATATATAGACCGTCTATATCATAGCCGTTGAAATGACGTCTATAATATAGACGGTCTAAATATAGACGCTTAAAAAACAGCTAATCAATGTCTAGGCTAAGAATAGACTTGAAAAAACTTTCACTTTTAGACCAATTATAACCCAGTTTTAGACGGAGGTCTAATGGACGACTATGGCTCACTGGGAAGAGTTAGGCTATTCTTTAAATGGGTACACTATTTAATTATATTGATTAATATGTATTAAATACATGTTTATTTATTAGACTTTAAAAACTCAACATTAATAAACAATCAACCATATTAGTCTACTGAAATAGCCTCTATGCCCACATTAGCAGCCAATATGTAGGCTGCCACTAGGGCAGGTAAATAGAAATACTGACTGACATCTTGTTAAAAAACACAACCAGATAAATAAGATGTAATATCCCATACCAAATCGATCTCAGGAGATGTTTCAGTCATGAAGAACTGTGACACTTGTGCTTGGGTCCTGTTGGGTTCTTATATATTTGGAATGTTGTTCTCCAGAGGCATGATGTCAGCCAGTCCACCATGCGCCACAGAGTACATACGCTGACAATCATAGTTTGCTTTGTAAACATCTCCACTGACGCTGTCAAGCCAAGGGTTTGCCTCTTAGCTCTCACAAGCTGTGTTCCGTGAGCAACAATAACAGACCAACGATAAGATAAGAACGGTGGACGATCTCTTCAGAATAAGAGTACCCTCTAGAGCAAAAAGGAGCCATTGAAAAACGGTCAATTTAAAATTAAGCATTTAAACGAAGCTATTCAACACATATTTTTTAGCAAAACTGAACAATAAAAGCCTGGAGATCGAGGCTATTCAACACATATTATGTTTCTGTGTAACAAAAACGGATTTAAAACATTAATAATTTATCTAAATGGATAAATGCTGTTCAAAGGAGTGCATAGCCTATACAAATTGGACACTGGACAGGAGACAGTTGTTGGTGCCAGCACTTCTGAGGTACGCACGCGTTCGGGGAGACCCCCTCTACACCGCCACACTCTTCGCTAAGCGGCACAAGTGTAGAAAAAAGTGTGGCGGACCGTCTAGTGAGGTCAGAGGCCCGAAAAGTGCCGTTTTCAGACAATAGTGGACACTGGACAGGAGACGGTTGTTGGTGCCAGCACTTCTGAGGTACGCACACGTTCGGGGAGACCCCCTCTACACCGCCACACTCTCCGCTAAGCGGCACAGGTGTAGAAAAAAAGTGTGGCGGACCGTCCAGTGAGGTCAGAGGCCCAAAAAGTGCCGTTTTCAGACAATAGTGGACACTGGACAGGAGACGGTTGTTGGTGCCAGCACTTATGAGGTACGCACGCGTTCGGGGAGACCCCCTCTACACCGCCACACTCTCCGCTAAGCGGCACAGGTGTAGAAAAAAGTGTGGCGGACCGTCCAGTGAGGTCAGAGGCCCGAAAAGTGCTGTTTTCAGACAACAGTGGACACTGGACAGGCGCCGGCAGACGATGCCAACACTTCTGACATACGCACGCGTGCGGGGACACCTCCCCTACAACGCCACACTCCCCGCTAAGCCAGACAGGTGTATATTGAAAAGTGGCGGGCCGTCCAATGAGGTCAGGGGTCAGAAAAGGGCCATTTTCAGTGCATAGCCTTTACAAATTGGACGCTGGACACGAGACAGCTATTTGCCGTGGCACTTGTGACATGCGCACAAGGTTTATCATACCTGCCATTCCATCAGTACTTAAATGTTATTTCTGTTATCTATCATTTTATTTCTACTTCATTAATCATTACATCAGTATTGTTACTTGTTACTGACATATTTTGTTTGGTTGTGTTAGCACAGTCTCTGTAGAAACAGGTCTCAACATGTCACTGCTTGTACTGTACCTGTATTGAGTAAGTGACAAATAAATCCCTCTTTATTCTTGTTCAGATTAGTTCCAGAGTTCTCTTTGAAAATGTCACACATTTTGAAATGGCTCCACATCTATTGCCTGATTGATATTAAGCTGGTAGGTACACATGATGTAATAGACATGCTACTAAAAGTATGCACTTAAAAGTTTATTTTCATTCATTATTTATATTCTTTATAATTGTGAATGTTAAAAATGGTGGGGTTCTGCTATAGTCACTTACAAAACGTATAGGCCTACACTATTTTAACGTTAAATGATAGTGTTGTTTACTGTCAAATATACTGCAGTTCTCGCATTAGTTTATATAGTAGGCCTAATACCTATCACCGTCCTTTGACTTTATTTGACTCTTAGTGAGCAAGACTGTTACTTGAGTCAGCGTTTAATAGCCTACAGCCAGCAATTGTTTCTAATTATGACAAGCACAATAATACAAAATAATACTCCTGTGTGCGAGTCTGTTGAGAAGAAAATAACTCCAGAAGGGAGTGGCAGATTTTCATGGAACTTGGTAGAAATTATCTCCAGGCTGCCCTAGAAAAATGGCCACAGTCAATGTTACATCAGTCATATCTCAGGAACAGAGAGAGACACAGAACGAGATGTTGGTGTGTGCCTTTATTAATGGTCTTGAAATTTGATACTGATGTCAAACTGGGAAATTCAAATAGAAGCAAGGCTTGTCCATAGCCATGTCTGTTGTGTGGGAGTATCAACACATATCCATCAATAACTGGTCAACGCAACAGTACTGTATACACAGAAGATGCTTTAAAACATCCTGATGAGATTCTGTGGCACTTCCTGGGACTCGCGTCCTCTTCCAAAAAGCCAATGGGTAGGTTTGATTTATTATGGAGTCATAAGGAGGTGACATCAATAGGACTTTTTAAAAGGTATTTTATTTAATTTGATACGTGAAGTCAATGGAGAGGCAAACTCCATATTTAGAAGTCAATATGACTAGACTAAAAAAAAAACTTTCAGGTGACTAAAATATGACTAAAACCAAATTACCTTTTATTCAAAAGACAAAATGGCCCTTTTCTGACCCCTGACCTCATTGGACGGCCCACCACTTTTCAAAATACACCTGTCTGGCTTAGCGGGGAGTGTGGCGTTGTAGGGGAGGTGTCCCCGCACGCGTGCGTATGTCAGAAGTGTTGGCGTCGTCAGCCGGCGCCTGTCCAGTGTCCACTGTTGTCTGAAAACGGCACATTTCGGACCTCTGACCTCACTGGACGGTCCGCCACACTTTTTTTTACACCTCTCGGGCTTATCTGAGAGTGTGGTGTTGTAGGAGAGGTGTCCCCGCACGCGTGCGTCTGTCAGAAGTGTTGGCATCATCAGCCGTCTCCTGTCCAGTGTCCACTATTGTCTGAAAACAGCACTTTCTTTTCTTACCTCTGGCCGCACTGGACGGCCTGCCACTTTTTTTTTTTTTTTACAAATTATCTCTCAATGTTCACCAACAATCTGTACTAGTGGTCTGTATCAATTTTCTATCAAGTTCAGGGGCGCTCAGTTATGGAACAGTTCTCACAAACACACACACGCACACGCACACGCACACACACACACACACACACACACACACACACACACACACACACACACACACACACACTCACACACACACACACACACACACACACACACACACACACACACACACACACACATACACACACAAATTTTGTGTTAATTTTTCTGATTACATTCTTATTTGTATTGTATTTTAGTTTTTAAATAGGTGAGATCAACTTTATAAACCCCCCTTGCTTTATTTTTAAAATCTCACCTGCACTATCGACTATTATTATTTGTAGCATATTTTGTTGTTGCTTTTACCACTGTTTATTTGCTTCTGCAATAAACAATATTATATCATGATAATTTTCCAAGAGTGACCTGGCCTAGAGGCAGCATTATTACAATAATGGACAAACAATACAAAAACAATACAATACATAATAACAAACACAAATGAATATCCAGTTAAAGTGCAAAACAGGATCAGAAACTGTGCAAGTGCACATTTAATGGGGATCAATAGCCAGTTTAAATCAGGAACAACCTAGCACTTGGAAGTGATCTAGTATAAGCCATTTAAAAAGACATACATCATACATATATTTTTAAAATACATTTGTGTCTTTAAAAAGAAAATTGGCACTTAGAAGTGTTCTAGTATGCGTCATTTAAAAGACATACATCATAAATGTATTTTTTAAATAGATTTATGTCCTTTAAAAAACATTAGAAATATGCAATCTTATTTTGAAGGCAACCGGAAACCTTATTTTTGCTGTCTCAAAAACCGGATGTCCTATCGTTGCTCACGGAACGGAGCTGCGAAGAGACAGGATGGCAAATGAATCGCCCTGTCATTCATATGATTCCCCGACTTGCAAATACAGGACAAAGTGCGTCCATTATCAGTTCAATACGGAACGCGTCTTTTAGTTTCCAATTACGGGACGATTCCGTATTGAATATATTCCATTGTTTATTTCATTCCATTGCTGTGTGTTGTGGACGCTTGGTTGGAAGTCATTCCCTGTAGATTTGAAGCAGAACAACGAGGTAGGTTTATTTGAGCTGTTTTTCTGTTTGTTTACGTTTGTTTTTCTGTTTGTTTACGTTTTTTCTGTTTGTTTACGTTTGTTTTTCTGTTTGTTTACGTTTGTTACAGTACAACCAGCGTTGCCAAGTCTGTTTATTTCCCGCAACTTTTGGCCATAATTTGGCTTGTTTTTGTAGGTCGGCTGGCTCATTTCTCTCACTATACTTGGCAACACTGACTGACACCCGCACTGAGCTCTCACTCACACAGCGAAGAGACAGGACGGCACGCCCTGTCATTCATATTGATTCCCCGACTTGCAAATACAGGACAAAGTGCGTCCCTTATCAGTTCAATACGGAACGCGTCTTTTAGTTTCCAATTACGGGACGATTCCGTATTTTACGGGACGGGTGGCAACCCTAAGATGTTTCTATCATGTATATGTGTGTTATGAGCCTTATTGTTTATAGATGGACGTTGTATTGAGGCTGATATAAGAATAGTGTAGACACAAATGTTACTTTTCCTTCACCATTCTTTACTAACTAAAAGGAGGAAGCAGTGAGTTGTGTTTTACCAGGAGGAATGATGATGATGATGATGATGATGATGATGATGTGAGGAACAGTAGGACAAAGTTAGCCTTAGATCAAGACTATCGTAGTATGTATTTTATAGTCTGACCTTTACTTTCGTATCTACGAGAGTCTTAGCTCCACCCCCCAGTTTGCCCTGGAATGTCACCAGTAAAGCCCGTATTTCTCCAAACATGTACACATACAAAATATAAGGTGTTTACCCGCTTGTCTCAAATGTTAACTAGGTGTCCGGAGTGTTTGTGTAATGTATTAGTGTATATTTTACAATACAGAAGTGTTTTAATCTTGTCTGTGGCCGATTCTGTCGGGAGTTCCAAATGGGCGGTAGTGACGGGGCGATGAAAGCTGGAATTACACTCAATGTTATACTGTACTAATAATACTGGCTAGACATTTCAGAATCACAATTCTGCTTATTACAGCAGTACTAGAGTAGTAACTGTTTTATACTTAATCATACGGCGTGTCACACAGTGAAAATAGCTGATCTACAAGCTCACAAGGCGAGCTTGGGGCTCTGCCGTTCTTAGATTTTTTTTAATATATTTCTTATCGACATAATGTTTGCCGTGATGATGATTCTATGATCACAGATCAGATATGAAAGTGATCCCAACATCCAAGTCTGATCTACTCTTACAGGACCCGGCGATACAAAGAATAAAAAAGTGAATCATGTTCCATTCCATCAAGGTTCCATTTGTACCATCTCCATCCATCCATCTTCAACCGCTTATCCGGAGTCGGGTCGCGGGGGCAACAGTTCCAGCAGAGAGCTCCAGACCTTCCTCTCCTGAGCAACATTAGCAACTTCCTCCTGGGGGATCCCGAGGCGTTCCCAGGCCAGTGTGGAGATGTAATCCGCCCATCTGGTCCTTGGTCTGCCGCGGGGTCTCCTCCCAGTGGGACGTGCAGCGAGGACCTCCCTAGGGAGACGCTCGGGAGGCATCCGTACTAGATACCCGAACCACCTAAGCTGGCTCCTTTCCAAGCGAAGGAGCAGCGACTCTACTCCGAGTCTCTCCCGGGTGACCGAACTTCTCACCCTATCTCTAAGGGAGATGCCAGCCACCCGTCTGAGAAAACTCATTTCGGCCGCTTGTACCCGCGACCTTATTCTTTCGGTCATGACCCACACTTCATGACCATAGGTGAGAGTAGGAACGAAGATTGCTCGGAAGACCGAGAGCTTTGCCTTCTGGCTCAGCTCTCTTTTCGTCACCACAGTGCGGTACAGCGACTGCAATACCGCTCCTGCTGCTCCGATTCTCCGGCTGATCTCCTGCTCCGTCCTCCCCTCACTCGTGAACAAGACCCCGAGATACTTAAACTCCTTCACCTGGGGCAAAGCCTCATTCCCTACCCGGACAGCACAATCCACCGGTTTCCTGCTGAGAACCATGGCCTCAGATTTGGAGATGCTGATTTTCATCCCAGCCGACGCACACTCGACTGCGAACCGATCCAGTGAGAGCTGAAGGTCCCGGACCGATGGTGCCATCAGGACCACATCATCCGCAAAAAGCAGTGACGCAACCCTTAGCTCACCGAACCGTATACCCTCTCCGCCACGACTTCGCCTCGAGATCCTGTCCATGAATATCACAAACAGGATAGGTGACAAGGCGCAGCCCTGTCTGAGACCAACCCCCACTGGAAAAGAATCCGACTTACTGCTGAGCACACGGACACAGCTCTCGCTTTAGGCGTACAGAGATTGGATGGCCCTCAACAAGGTCCCCCTCACCCCATATTCCCGCAGCACCTCCCACAGAAACTCCCGGGGGACCCGGTCATATGCCTTCTCCAAATCCACAAAACACATGTAGACCGGATATGCATACTCCCAAGCCCTCTCCAGGATCCCTGCCAGAGTAAAGAGTTGGTCAGTTGTTCCACGACCAGGACGGAAACCACATTGCTCCTCTTGAATCTGAGGTTCGACTATCGGCCGGACCCTCCTTTCCAGTACCTTGGCGTAAACTTTCCCAGGGAGGCTGAGTAATGTGATACCTCTGTAATTGGCACACACCCTCTGGTCCCCCTTTTTGAAAAGTGGGACCACCACCCCAGTCTGCCACTCCCTCGGTACTGTCCCAGACTTCCACGCGATGTTGATAAGACGTATCAACCAAGACAGCCCCTCAACACCCAGAGCCTTCAGCATTTCTGGACGAATCTCATCAACCCCCGGAGCTTTGCCACTGTGGAGTTGTTTAACTACCTCAGTGACTTCCTTCCGGGAGATTGACGCCGATCCCCCATCATCCTCAGGCTCTGCTCCTATCAGGGAGGGTGGGTCTGATGTCATTGGATTTAGGAGTTCCTCAAAGTGTTCCTTCCACCTCCCTACGACTTCCTCACTTGAAGTCAGCAGAGCCCCATCCTTGCTGTATACAGCTTGGATGGTTCCCCGCTTTCCCCTCCTGAGGTGCCGTATGGTCGTCCAGAACAACTTTGGTGCCGCCCGAAAGTCCTTCTCCATGGATTCCCCGAACTCCTCCCACACCCGCTGCTTAGCCTCCGTCACAGCTGTGGCTGCCGCCCTTCGGCCCTGTCAGTACCTTGCAACTGCCTCCGGAGTCCCCTGGGATATCATACCCCGATAGGCCTCCTTCTTCAGTCGGACGGCTTCCCTGACCCCCGTTGTCCACCAGGGTGTTCGAGGGTTACCGCCCCTTGAGGCACCTAAGACCTTCTGACCACAGCTCACAGCCGCAGCCTTAGCAATAGAGGCCTTGAACATTGCCCATTCCTGTTCAATGCCCCCAACCTCCACAGGGATGCCAGAGAAGTCCCGCCGGAGGTGGGAGTTAAATTCCTTCCGAACAGAGGTCTCCTCCAAACGTTCCCAGTTCACCCGCACTACACGCTTGGGTTTGCCAGGTCTGTCCAGAGGCTTCCCCGCCATCTGAACCAACTCACCACCAGATGGTGATCAGTTGACAGTTCCGCCCCTCTCTTCACCCGAGTGTCCAGAACATGCGGCCTCAGATCAGCTGATACGATTACAAAATCGATCATTGATCTTTGGCCTAGGGTACTCTGGTACCAAGTACACTTATGAGCATCCTTATGTTTGAACATGGTGTTTATTATTGTCAGTCCATGACTAGCACAGAAGTCCAATAACAAGCCACCACTCTGGTTCAGATCAGGGAGACCGTTCCTCCCAATCACGCCAGTCCAAGTATCCCCGTCATTGCCCACGTGTGGGTTGAAGTCCCCCAGCAAGACTATGGAATCCCCCACCGGAGCCCCATGCAGGACCCCATGCATCCATTTGTACCCTCTCAGAGTTAAATGAGCACTGGGTATTTTCCTGTGTAACCACATGTAACAGTAATGTTGTGTGTTCTCTCTCCACCTCACCTCACCTCAGACATGGCTGACAACATCCTGGATGCTGCTGCCTGCCAGAAAGAATCACAGGCTGCCAAGAGCATGAGACTGGACTGCACTGACAATGTGTGTGTGTGTGTGTGTGTGTGTGTGTGTGTGTGTGTGTGTGTGTGTGTGTGTGTGTGTGTGTGTGTGTGTGTGTGTGTGTGTGTGTGTGTGTGTGTGTGTGTGTGTGTATCTGGGACTCCCTCTTTCTGTGGTGTTTCGCCCTGGTGGGCGTGGTTATATGCCTATATAAACTTAATCCTAACCTCACAGAAAATATGCCTGAACTCACTGGTTCCCAAACCTTTTTTGAGCTTGTACATCTGCTATTTTCACTACTTCTAAAGTTTAAAAAAAAATGAATTTAGATTTTTTTAATTAATAATTGTAAAAACATTTACATTTACTTAACCTAACCTCAAAACCACACCCACCTGGGTGAATCACCTGGGAAAGAGGGAGTCCTGTGTGTATCTAATGCTGGGGTTCGATATAGAAGTCCAGCACCACACCTAATGGCCTTGCACGGCCCAGCACCCACAATATCTCCTGATTCCACAGCACAATAGCACCCCCCCTCTCAAATCCACAGCTATGCGTAGCCAACCCGATCTCCAGAGATTACCGTAACATTGCACGGAACGAGTGCACTTCATTCCGTGGATAGCCGCCTCGGAACTCCCGAATTGCGTGCATATGGTACGGCGCTGCCTTTGTGACAAAACCATTTCGGAGGCGCGCAGTCACAGGCGAATTGTCACCCCGTGAAGGACCACCGAGGGAGCTAAGGCGACCGAGTTGCCGTCCTGAACGGTGTGACATTCGCCTGTGCCTACTCAGCGCCGTTTGAGTTATGTACCGATAGGCACAGAATCGTAAATTTTATTGTGCGGACTGCTCTGCTTCCGGGTTTTTCCGTGTTGCGAGTAGTAGCCTCCTTTAACAATGGCATACAGGTTTTACACGAGTCGTTCCTCCCGCCCCCCCCCCAACCCCATCAGTCTGTCTCACAGCTGTGCTAAATAAATGGCATGAATGTGTTAGACCTCAACAAACTTGGTGTGAAATTCGAGAGAGAGAGAGAGAGAGAGAGAGAGAGAGAGAGAGAGAGAGAGAGAGAGAGAGAGAGAGAGAGAACAAAATGGTTCGTTACGAACAAAATGGACCCTTACAGGTCTGTAAGTGTAAACCCAGAGTGTAAAAATGGAACCAAACAGAGAGTCGTTGTAAACAAATCACAGCAAATCCAGCCCAAAATATATATACAAATAAAAACAAAGATCACAGCAAACTATAATGAAGTGTACATGTTCTGAAGTCCTGGAGGAGAGCAAATACAGTCCAGTTTGGAATTGCAGCCACCTGTAGGTACTCTTTTAGAGCGCTTTAGAAGGAGAGTAGGGTTTTACACTCCTTTACGGCTTTTGGTAGTGCGTTCCAAATCTTTGTGGCATAGCAAGAGAACCAATTTGAACCCTTGTTAGTGCCAACAAGGAGTTGGCATTAGCCCAAGGAGTGGTTTTGGTGCAAAACAAATGCTTGCAATGGATTCAGAATCATATCAATCAAAAAACCTAGTTTGACCCCTCACATGCTACTTAAAGCAGAATTGAATTATTTATGTATTTATTTATTTCCTGCATAAGGTTAAGGGTACCCCAACTTTCAGCAGCTGTCACAAATTCCCCTAGGGAAATTGAATTAAAATCTTTATGAGATGTGTTTCTAGACACCTTTACAAACACATTGGTGAAGACATTTCTTGGTAAGGAATTTATTCCAGGTTTTGACATTATTCTGATAATATTCCCTGACTAATAGTTGCTAATACTGTCTCATGATGTGCTTGATAAAGATGTGATTATGCTGTCTCTCTGTCATACGTGTTCATTACAGGTAACATACTAACAACCATAACTATATGACCATGTATTCATTACAGGTAACATACTAACAACCATCACTATATGACCAGTTATTCATTACAGGTAACATACTAACAACCATAACTATATGACCATTTATTAATTACAGGTAACATACTAACAATCATAACTATATGACCATTTATTAATTACAGGTAACATACTAACAATCATAACTATATGACCATTTATTAATTACAGGTAACATACTAACAACCATAACTATATGACCAGTTATTAATTACAGGTAACATACTAACAATCATAACAATATGACCAGTTATTAATTACAGGTAACATGCTAACAATCATAACTATATGACCATTTATTCATTACAGGTAACATACTAACAATCAGAACTATATGACCAGTTATTCATTACAGGTAACATGCTAACAATCATAACTATATGACCAGTTATTAATTACAGGTAACATACTAACAATCATAACTATATGACCAGTTATTAATTACAGGTAACACACTAAAAATCATAACTATATGACCATTTATTCATTACAGGTAACATGCTAACAATCATAACTATATGACCATGTATTCATTACAGGTAACATACTAACAATCATAACTATATGACCAGTTATTCATTACAGGTAACATACTAACAATCATAACTATGTGACCAGTTATTAATTACAGGTAACATACTAACAATCATAACTATATGACCAGTTATTCATTACAGGTAACATACTAACAATCATAACTATATGACCAGTTATTAATTACAGGTAACATACTAACAATCACAACTATATGACCATTTATTCATTACAGGTAACATACTAACAATCATAACTATATGACCAGTTATTAATTACAGGTAACATACTAACAATCACAACTATATGACCATTTATTCATTACAGGTAACATACTAACAATCATAACTATATGACCAGTTATTAATTACAGGTAACATACTAACAATCATAACTATATGACCAGTTATTCTATTCACTCCTACAGGCTGGTCCAACAAAGGGAGCCTGCAGTTCAGCCCCCTGTCCTCTGGGTGGTGACGTTGCTCTTCAGGAGGACACCTCCAGTGTACCTCGACTCTACCCACAGCAGACTCAGGGGCTCTCCAACCACTACAAGTTCTTAGAGGGTCTCAACAGGCTGCGTCTCAACAGTTCCTTGTGTGATGTGATCCTGTGCTGTGAGGGACAGGAGGTCCCCTGCCATCGTTCTGTACTGGCCTCCTTTAGCTCTTACTTTGAGGTAAGTAATACACACATCTAATTGACCTGCTGGCATTGTTAAGGGAATGACATTTTAATTCTGCCTTGGCTTTCATATGATCCGAACATCATGCTATATCCAATCGATTCATTGTTGTCTCAATGTAAACTATAATAGTACGCTCCTCTGAGTGCAAGTCTTACAAATTATTGACCCAAGTCATAGCCAGTCATAGCCAATATCCCATTCCAGGAATGGAATATGAAAAATCTGACTGATACATCTTGATCACATGACCTTAGAGGTAATGTGTACCGATTTGCCCTATTAGGAATAATAGGGCATAGAAGTGGTGGCTTTTTTTGTGTAGTGCCATCGATAGAAAACCCATTGATTTTTGAAAATATTCATATAAATTGTTTTAAGCCTGGGACCAAGCCATCCAGGCTCCTGGTGAATCATGACCATAAAAAAATGTGATTCTCTGTCAAAATTATTTGAATATTTAATTATGTTATAATATAACATCATTTGAAAAACGGCAACAAAAAAAGGGTATTTATTAAATATAGTATATAACAGTTATATACTATATTTAAAAAACCTTTTATTGTTGCCGTTTTTCAAATATGTTTCGAAACAGAAGTGCCTGGATTGCTTGATTCCAGGCTTAAAATATTTTATATGAATATTTTTGGAAATCTCTATAGACGCACGTGCGCAGCTCGTGGTCCAAAGAAACCGACCGCTCATTAGATGCAAGGTAAAAGTGGTCACAGCACTCACGTGTAAAAATGCATCCCATCAAACTTTCAGATGCTGTTTTCCTCCCAGTGTGGAGGAAGAATTGGTTTATGATGGATGTTTACTGTGATCTCACGCTCTTGAAACATATATACCTTGGTTTATGTCAGGGGTCTTCAACAGGGGGTCCGGGACCTCTAGGGGGTCCTCAGAGTTACTACAGGGGCTGTGAGCTTATAGATCGGCTATTTTTGGCAAAGAGGTATAGGTGTAGAGGGGAAAAAAGAGCAGACCAAGTAAACCAAAAAAAGTTGAATCTGAAACACAATTTTATACAATATCCTGTTTCATCGCTCTCTCTCCCTGCTTCATCTCTCTCTCAGCTAGGGGGTCCTTGGCCTGAAAACGTTGAAGACCCCTGGTTTATGTTGTGTTTAAACAATTATAGCGATTCTCAAAGCAGTTGTCCCCCAAACCCCCCCGCCTCCAGTCGCCCAGGGAGCGCTCGCTTCGATCATGCTCGCTACGATCACACCACCAGAGCCTGCTTGATCAATTATGCTGCAAAGTTTCACGCCGATGGTTCCAACGGAGATTAGATAGGACAGACAGGGGCAAGAACACCGTCTCTGGCTTTTTGGCCTCTGGCCGTCTGGTCTGGCGGCCGCGAATACATTAAAGGTTCGATGACATTCATTTTCACTTTTTTAATTTGTTATGTTTTTTTGGGGGTTTTATGACCTAAATTACACCCAAAAAATCTGAACTTTGAACATTCAGTGGATTTTCTGTGGTCTGGGGTTTTCTGAATAATTAGGCTGAAAAGTAATCTGAGCTTGGCCCTTCGACAGTGAGGTCACAGTCAATTAATCCCGCCCACTCTCCTCCTCGCCCCTCCCCTCCCCTATCCTTTCCTTTGGGGGGGGCGGAGCAGAGGCGATGATTGACAGGCAAAATCCCTCACCAGCGACACCCGCAGGCAAAGATTTCTTTTTTCATTGCAGTTGAAAAGGCTTTAGAAATGTGAGACAAAAACACCTACAGTGAATCACTGGAGTGGAATTTTCAGTTAAAACTTTTTGTACACGTTTGAAGGACCAGGACAAAGACTCTGAATGTGGTGTAAACATGAATGTCATGATACCTTTAAGTAAGGCCTAAACCAGTGGTTTTCAACCAGTGGTCCTTGGGGGGGGGGGGTACCAGGGGGTCCCCAGCAAAATTAGTTAACATAGCGTCACAATCATTTTAACCGACTTAGCTTTGGCTATTCAAAAATAGCAGATCTACAAGCTCACTATGAGCTTGTAGATCTGCTATTTTTGAAAAAATTTGAACATTTTTGCATATCTTTGAATATTTATCCTTTTTTAAAGCGAACATTTTTAACTCAAATCTTTGCTTCTGGGGGTCCCTGGCACAAATCATTTTCAGATGGGGGTCCGCGGCCAAATGTATATCAATTTAGGGGTCCATGGCATGAAAAGGGTTGAAAACCACTGGCCTACCAATGAACACTCCAAGCCAACCATTCTGTTTTTCAACCTTCACAGGCCATGTTTACATCAGACATGGTGGAGTCCACAGAGGAAAGGGTGACCATCAGAGGAGTGGAGCCTCAGATGATTGGATTGCTGGTGAACTATGCCTATACATCAAAGGTGTACATCTCTACTGATAATGTTCAGGTAACGTATTATCATCATAAACCATATTCATCTTCTCCATGTTTGTCCTATACATCAGTAGTTCTCAAACGTTTTTGTGCCAAGGACCCCCAAATTGATATATAGTTGACCCCCATCTGAAAATGTTTTGCGCCAGGGACCCCCAGAAGAGAAGTATTATGGAAAAAAATATCCTAATAATTCAAAAGTTTCCAAATATTTTCGATATTATTCTAGAATCTTCAAAAACAATAGCAGATCTACAAGCTCACAGTGTGGCACGTGTAGATCTGCTATTTTTTAATGTCCAACATATAAATGGATACACATAAATGCTACATTAAACTACTCTTGCTGTGGACCCCCTGGAACCACCTCAAGGACCCCACTTTGAGTAACCAATGCTATACATCACAGCAGACATTTTGTTTAATTTGTTCTAGAACCTGCTGGCAGCATCAGACTTGTTGGACGTCAAGGCTGTTGGAGAGGCCTGCGATGGATACATGAAGCGGCAGCGTCACTGGAATGCCACTACCCCTTCGGTAAACAAAAAAGGAAACATTATGTATATTTTGTAGGGGTGTCAGAAAAAATCTATTCGAATATGAATCGCGATTCTACTGTTGGACGATTCAGAATCGATTCTCTCATGCCAGCAGACTGGAGTAGATCCTGAAATCCTATGTTTTTGAATCAAGAATCGTTTTGAATCGAGAATCGTTTTGAATGGAGAATCGTCTGAATCGGAAAAAAACGAGAATCGTTTGTTTTGAAAAAATCGGGAAAGAAACGGAATCGTGACCCCAAGAATCGGTATCGAATCGTGAGATAGCAGAAGATTCACAGCCCTAATATTTTGCCCCCCTCTGTTTTCTTTACTCTGGGGGCACCACCTCCTTTTTTGTGTAGAAACCAGAGGTGTAAAGTAACTATGTACATGTGCTCAAGTACTGTACTGTAGGATTTTTTGTTTTGCTTTACTGGAGTATTTCCCATTTTCTGTACTTTTTACTTCTACTCCACTACATCTCAGAGGCAAATATTGTACTTTTACTCCACTACAATTATTTGACAAATGTAGTTACTAGTTACTTTGTAATTATCAATGATTATATTATAAAAACATACAGTAACCACTTTAGCCCTGTTTTATACATAGGCTCTTTGAAAATAGCAGATCTACAAGCTCACAACGCGTCGCATCGCGACACGTTGTGAGCTTGTAGATCTGCTATTTTCAAACATTCTAGTAATTTTACTTTTGATACTTTAAGTACACTTTGATGCCAATACTTTTGTACTTTTACTCAAGTACATTTTTAATTCTGGACTTTTACCTGTAACAGAGTATTTCTAAAGTGCAGTATTGATACTTAAGTAAAATATCTGAGTACTTTTTCCACCACTGGTAGAAACAGGAACTCGGTTTGATGACATTTCACAAGGTGCACAAGGACAGCTTTCAAGCCACAGTAACCAGATCAGCAACATGACTCACAGATGAAGATTTATAAATCTCTCTGGATGTTGTCGTTGCATTTCAGGATTACGGCAGCAGTGGAATACCACAGAACATTAAGTTTGTGGACATGAAGGACATCTACCATCCCAAGAAGGTCTTAAAGGGTCTCAACAGGCTGCGTCTCAAGAATATCTTGTGTGATGTGATCCTGTGCTGTGAGGGACAGGAGGTCCCCTGCCATCGTTCTGTACTGGCCTCCATTAGCTCATACTTTGAGGTAAACACACATCTATTGACCTGCTGTTCTGCCTTGGCCTTTATGTGAACCGATTCTATATCCAATCAATTAACCCTTTAAGACTGGGAACGCATCTGTCTAACCACTTTAACCATTATTTCATACTTTGGCTATTAAAAAATGGCAGATCTACAAGCTCATAGTGTCCTATCTACAAGCTATCTACAAGCTCAGGATTTCAAATTGGCAAGAGTAATCCCTCTGCATAAAAAAGGAAGCAAATTAGAACCTGGCAACTATAGGCCTGTTTCCATCCTTTGTTCCATCTCAAAGGTTGTAGAGCGATTAATTTAAGAACAAATCAACAGCTACCTCAGCGAGCATAAACTGTTGTTTGAATTCCAATCGGGCTTCAGAACCTCCCATTCCACTGACACATGCCTACTGTATCTGACCGACTACATCAAACGTGAGGTAGACGCAGGCAAATACTGCGGCATGGTCATGTTGGACCTCCAAAAAGCGTTCGACACTGTAAACCATTCAATTTTACTTGATAAGCTGAGGGCGATTGGTTTTGACTGCACATCACTAAACTGGATGAGATCTTACCTGGAGGGAAGAGAACAAGTGGTTGACATCAACGGAACCATGTCCTCATCCCTCCCGGTGAGCTGTGGGGTTCCTCAGGGTAGCATTCTAGGACCGTTACTGTTTCTTCTATACATTAACGACATGAATGCTGCCTGTAACTGCAAATTGTTCCTGTTCGCTGATGACTCGGCACTCCTGATCTCGGGAGAGGACAAGTTGCAAGTTGAGGAGGCGCTCAGCTCCGAACTCTCAAAAATCCGTACTTGGCTTACCGATAACAAACTGTCACTACACCTTGGAAAAACTGAATCCATTCTCTTTGGGACCAAACATTCCCTCAGACAGATGGATGTAAATGATTTCAAGGTCAAAGTCGATGGCACAATTATCTCTAGCAAAGAAGAGATTACCTATTTGGGTTGTATTCTTGACAAATACCTGACAGGTGAAAGCATGGCTACAAAGGTGGTCAAAAGAGTTAACCAGAGAACCAAATTTATGGGCAGAGTTTCCTCTTTTGTCAACCCTCAGGCCCTCAGGACCCTCTCTGGGGCCCTGATTCAACCACTTTTTGACTATGCTTGCACCTCCTGGTACTCCAACACCTCAGTGTCACTGAAGACTAAGCTTCAAACCTCCCAAAACAAACTGATTCGGCTACTCCTCGGATTGGGGCCCATGACCCACCTTTCTCCCACCCATTTTGCCAGCCTAGGCTGGCTCAGGGTGGAAGACAGGGTTAAACAACTAAAAATGGGACTGGCCTTCAAAATTGTAAATGCAAATTTACCCGATTTGCCCCCTATTCCCGCATATCTGAGTACATACCTCCAAAAGGTTAGCGACACCCACAGTCACAATACCAGAGGGAGCGTTAACTGCTTAACTGCCAAAGACGTTTATAAACGTCTTTGGGCATTCAGCTATTGCCTGCCAAAGACGTTTAAAAACGTCATGGAAAAAAAAAGAATAAAAAAACTTAAAAAAAAAAAAAAAACAATCTAAAAAGATTCTCTAATTATTTAGTATTGACACTCTTTCGATATTCCAAACGAATAAGGAGATAACAATTTCCAAAGATTTGCTGCTCCATCCACTTCAATGTTAAAATTCAAACGGACAAACAATTCACGTTGTTTTTTGGTTTGAAACTACTGGTTTTGAGCTATTTTCAAACATCAAACAACACATGACAACAAGGTCATAATGACCTCGTTGACATTTGTGAAACCACACCTGAATCTCATCTGTGATTAGAAATTATCTGGGATCAATCATACTGGAGAAAAATATTCTGTGGCTACGCGAAAAGGTACCAAAATCGCTCAAAACCCTGGCAGAGGCTACAGACTTTTTGAAAAAACTCTGGCAGTCAACAATTTGGTACCACCCACCCATAAATCAAACATGGGCAAATTCTCCTTCTACAGCACTGCCACCCAGGATTGGAATAGTCTAACTCCATCCCTCAAAAAATGCAGTTCGCTGGGCTCATTTCAAAGAGTCTTAAAAAATCACCTTTCAGGTGGCCAAAGGAGGAGGTAGTACCATTTTCCCGTTAGACAGCAGACCCCCCCCCCTGTTCTTGTACATATATTTTTCCCCCTCTTTTTATTTTTTTGTTGTACATAGTGATATTTGTTTTGCTGTTTTTTTTTTTAATGATATTCGAACTGTGGTGCCACTATATATGTATATGAATTGAATGCCAAGGCCCTCATTGGAAACAAGTCTGCAAGGACTTTTATGAACAGACCTGTTAGACAAAGTATTTTAAATGTAACTGTGCTGTTTTACATTTTTTGCCTAATAAAATATTCAAATATTCAGTGCGGCACTCGTATGAGCTTGTACTGTAGATCTGCTTTTATTTTATTTTTTATCGTGAAAATGTGTGCAAATCTTTGAATATGTATGTATGTATGTTTGTATAAGTTTTAAAGTGAACAAAACTCAAATCTTTGCTTCTGGGGGTCCCTGGAACAACATATTCTGAGATGGTGGTCCGCGACCAAATACATATAATTTTGGGGGTCCTTGACGTGAAAAAGTTTGAGCGCCACTGATATAGAAACATAGGTTTTTTCAGAAAACTGTTAGGATTCAGAAGACATTTGTAGAATCCCCCAGAAGCAAAGATTAGAGTTACAAATGTTTGCTTTAAAAGAAATAATATATATATTCAAAGATTTGCACACATTTTCACGATTTTTCAAAAACAGCAGATCTACAAGCTCATAGCGTGGCACCCGGTGCCGCGCTATGAGCTTGTAGATCTGCTGTTTTTCAAAGATATCGAAAAAATCATATCACACAAAGATTTGGCGGACCCCTGTAGTAACTCTGAGGACCCCCTGTTGAAGACCCCTGGCCTAAACCATGGACACTCTAACCTCCTTAAGTCTCCTTTTCAACCTTCAGGCCATGTTTACATCAGGCATGGTGGAGTCCACACAGGAAAGGGTGACCATCAGAGGAGTGGAGCCTCACTTGATTGGATTGCTGGTGAACTACGCCTACACTTGTGATGTGTGCATCACAGAGACCATCACAAAGACAGGTGTGATCAGCTCAAATGTGAAGGTAATGTATTTTCATCATAAACCTTATTATCAACACTATTGTCCTATATCGGTGCTTAACTCATTGACTGCCAGAGTTAAAACATCATCTATAGCCAGGGGTGCACAATAACTGGTGCGCATCAGTGTTGATTTCGTTAACGAAAACGAAAGGAAATATGTTCGTCAACGCACATTTTTCAAAGGACGAAGACGAGACGAGACCACCACCCACATGAATAAACAATAACTGGGACTAAATCATTATGCAATTTCGTTGACTAATAAAGACGAGACGAAAATGTAGTTCACTAAATAAAGACTGGGCTAAAATGTATGGTCATTTTAGTTCACGAACAAAGATGAGACGAAATATTGTATTATATGATTTTTTCACTCCCTGTCTCCTTTGATGCGCAGCGCAGCGCATGCTGTTCCTCACTCACACACCCCCTTTCAAAGTTGCAGCCGCGTGCACACTCACACACACACACACACACACTCACACACACACACACACAGAGTCACACACAGACACACCACCGTCAACTGAATGGCAGCAGGAGGATTCAGATTTTAGAGCGAAACTTTACAAAATAAAACGGTAAAATGCTTTGCACAGGGCTCAGGAGAAAGAGAAGAGGTGATATATGGACACATTTTTGCTACATCGATGTGGAGAACTAAACAATGCGATTTTATCCGAAGGCAAGCAATGTGTTCACAAGATAGCTGGGAAAAACACAACAAACTTGAAGAGACACAAGCGTTCACCACAAATAAATCGAGTTAAGTTAACAAAAGGTTTGGTGGTGGTTGTTTACAACAATGTTCCAACAAAAACACTAATCCGACCCCAAAGTGCCCAAACTAATGCTGACTAACTTACGTTAGCTTCTTAGCATGTAGCGATAAACTTACACCTGGTGTTTGCACTTTGTCCATCTACACAAACGTTCAGATTTCAAATATAAAGTGCTTACCTCATGGCCAGGGATGTTACAATTCTGTTCGGGTAACCCATAAGTACCCATATTTTCCGTATTGTTCAATAAAAAACATTTTAATCCGATCGGTTGCCAATTTCTCCGTATTTTCTCCACGCTTTCAACTACGTGACCCTATCAGTTGGGAGGTGTAATTGCACTCTGATACACTATAACTCTATGAGAAAATGACCGCCAATCGGATTAAAATGCTTTTTATTGAACAATACGGAAGATACGGGTACTTATACCCACCCGAAGTAAATTGTAATATCCGTGGCCACGGAATATTTGAAATCCGAACGTTTATGTATGAGCTGTAAATGGAGAAAGTGCAAAAAACAGGTTGAAGTTTCGTCATGACTGTCATGATATGACCGTCATGTAATATGTAGTTTGCTGCTATAAATCTGGTAGCAGAAAGCGAACTATAGTAACTTGTAAACAACCCAGTGTGCAGACTGTGCACAAAACACGTGGGCAGTTATACATGGATGCAAACAAGTAATCTTTAGGTGACACACTCACCATTTCCAAAATAACATTAGGACACAAACAAGCCATTTTTTTTTTTTTTTTTTAATTCTTTTTAGCTGACCTTGTATTGGAACTGTACTATCATGTGCTTTGTTTCTGCAAACTTCTAAATACAGTATTTAATCAATCAATCAATCACACTGCTACTAGTGAATGATTTGTGAGTAGTTTATATTTACCCTGGTATCTGTCACCTTTTTCATTCTCAATGAGAACCACTTACTGGTAAATGAGAACCATTTACTGGTAAACTTGACCTGAATTGGCTCTGTCTGTACTTAGTTGGAATGCTTTTTCCTTCTACTCCAAATCTCTTTGCCAGAAATAGCCAATCTACAAGCTCTACGGCTTATGTGTTCCCCTTAGAATATAGATGCTGGTCCATGAGGCACTTTATTTTATTTTATTATTTTTTTCATCTGAGATGTATTTTATTCATTTTAATGCAAGCATTGGTGTGTCTGTGAATTGTTATAGTTTAAAATAAATATACAAGTTCAGTCATAACATGTTCCATGTCTGGATGTATTCCTTAAAATTGCGTTTTTCATCAAAAGGATGAGAGGAAATGCTATGTGAAATATTTTTAGATTGGATGGAAATGTTCTATATTATCTGCTGACAAAATGTGACATGACTAAAACTAGACTAAATAAAAAAAGGATGAGTTTGACTAAATGTGATAAAAACTAACAAACGTCTTTGAAACTGGACTAAAACTGGACTAAGACTAAAAAATTGCTGACGAAATCAACACTGGTGCGCAACTGCGCATGCGTCGTCAAAATGCATGCTGCGCGGCACATCAAACGAAGGGAGGCGCTCTCGCGTACCAACAGCTGGGACCGCTGGGACAGGAATTTACTTCTTGAAGCCACACTCACACATTCACGGTGAAGCACGCGTCCCCCCCATACGCGCCCCATACACACCCATGGGGCGGAGGCGGAGGGGGAGGGGACGCATGCTGCACGTGAATGTGTGGGTGTGGCCTGGAATCCTGACACAGTCAGTCGCACACGGCAAGCTGCTGGCTGCGTTACAGGCACTTGTCACCGATGATGAACGCACCGGGATGTGGTGCGAAATAGCACTGTGTAATATATTTCTGTTGGCCTTCCACAAAGCGAAACATGCACGTCCTATATTGGTCTTAAAAATTGGCAGATATTCGAATATATTCGAATATTATTATTATTAATATTATTAAAAAATATATTATTTTTTATAAAATAAAAAATAAAAAGAAATTGACAGGAACAGTACAAAAAACAATGTATCGAGTGCTCGGATCCAATAAAACATATCTTTTGTTTGTTTTTATAACTTGAGACATGAGTTTTTTGTATTGTCCCTGTCAAATAAACATACAAAAAAATGTAATTATTATTTTAAATATTCAAATATAAATTTTCATATTCGAATATACATATTTTCCCAATATTCGAATAATATTCGAATATCGAATATTCGTTTGACTGCCCTACGTCCTATGCTTTAATTTGAAGAGGACATTCCACCATTCAAGAGGCTTGGAGTTGATGTCGGGAGTGCCTATCATTCACGAGAAGGGGGGGTCCCGCATCATGCAGACCATTGCACAGACAAGTTATCCATGTATCCCTCTTTTATCCATCCTGCGAGACGTGTCGTGGCAAAATGTATTTATTAGTAACATATCCAGTAGGGCTGTCAACTTTCCTCAGAAATGAGTTGCCCTTACCAGCAATTCCGAGCGTTTTCACTTACCTTTGAAAAATCACAGAATATTATTCTTCGCAACGATCCAGCCGCCGATCGCTTCAAAAGACGTAGGGGGGTCTCGTAGAATCGGAGGAAAGAAGTGTGTTCATTTTCTTCAAAAAGCAAAAGAAAGCAGAGAAAATTTGATTTTTATAAAACCTATCCACCTGTTTCCGCGGGAATTTACTGGAGCAAAAATCCTGTGTGGGAAACATCCTGCGGACGGACCGGAAGTAGGAAGTAGCAGCTCAGTGTGTTTACATTTGCCAGCAGAACGTAGCTGTAGCGTCACTGGTCGCATAGCGATTCAGACTCCAAGAACGTTAAGACTCGGCTTTTCTTAACGTCACAATGAGCTCGGGGACAACGTGTGCTGTGCGTGGCTGTCATAACAACCGAACCAAACTTCATGAATGGCTTAAACTAGAGTGCTTCGTCCACCAACCGAAAACAAAGTTCGAATGTTCATGTCAACGTTGGTATGAATTCCATTGCATCCCAAAGGACGCCGATGCGAGAAGAAGTTGGCTAAGGAACTTGAACTTACAACAAACTCCCAAAGCTGTGGATGTATGTTCATTTCACTTCGTGGACAAGAGACCTACACGGGACAACCCATATCCAACGCTGCTGTTGGGTGAGAGACCTCCAGAGGAGAGTATCGTTCAGAGACATTTAACGGGTAAGATTCATTTCTACAAGGCCTGACCTGGCCTGGTCCACGGCAGGGCTCATTGTGATTGTGTCGCAAGCGATTCAACCTATCGCAAACAAAAAGTTGCCACGCAATTATGATCACAAACACATGTACTAATGTGTCATTTGTAACGTCACACACACGCGCGCCGTGTGTGTGTGTGCGTGTGCGTGTGTCACCCACGCACAGCACTACTAGTCTTTTTTTTCTTCTCCACGCACCTTGACATTGATGTTGTAATTACCATCGTCAATGTAATAAGGTGCTAATAAGATGCAGTTGCAAAAATCTCTTCTACTATCGGTAGCCGCCAAATATGGCGAAGACGCTGTTATTTGTACCCCTAAAGGGTGTGGGAGTATTTGTCCATGATTTGCTGACTGTACATTTTTTGACAGCACCTTGTAATATTTATGTCCTTGTATTGTATCTCTTATGTGGACATAAATAAATGATTAAATGTGTGTGTGTGTGTGTGTGTGTGTGTGTGTGTGTGTGTGTGTGTGTGTGTGTGTGTGTGTGTGTGTGTGTGTGTGTGTGTGTGTGTGTGTCACCCACGCACAGCACTACTAGTCTTTTTTTTCTTCTCCACGCACCTTGACAAAATAATGGCCATTTCCAGAAGCAAGCAACTCTTTTGACAAAAATATCATTTCCCAAAAAGAATGATGTAGGCCATTATTTTAGGAAGGTGACGGTATAACCTTAAAGTCCAAAAAGAAAAACAAGTATTTTTTTTAAAGACAAAAAAACTATAATATGTTGTAATCATATGTTTAATTCAGTGCCTTAAGCATGGTGGTGTGTTAAACATGTAAAATTACATCTGTCTCAATCGATAACAACTACTGCAATACATCTCATTGTACACTAAATATGTCTGTACCCGCAGACGACGAGCCAGTTGCAATGGAGGCTTCAGAGGAGCCAAATCCCGTGGCAAAGAGCTCACATGATGTCCAGACACAGTGGTCAGACCCAGGAATGGAGGACCACATCTATGCCAAAGCTCCACCTGCCAGGACATCTAGCGTGCTGCCTGAACCATCCCCTGAGAGCTCACAGTCTGTTGCAGAGGATCTCCTAAAAGACGATGAAGACTGTCTTCTCTACACAGGGATTCCTCTACTTGAATTCAACACTCTTGTGTCATGCTTACAAAGCTCCAGGAAAATTCTCCAGGAAAACCTGTGGCATAGTAGCTTTTATGGTTTCACAAGGCAGCCATGGAATCAGATCCTTAGTGTGCTCAGCAATTACATCTATCCAGAATGACAATGTTTTACCAGCCTGACTATGTGACCTTTTGAAGCGTTTTGTCAAATCAAGTTTCATTAATGTCATTAAAAATTGATCTTTGATTGATTGAAGATTTTATTAGGCAAAAGAATGTAAAACAACACAGTTACATTTATAATACCTATGGTGGGAAATGTAGCCACACATTCATAACCGAAAACTCTGTGCCCATTAATATTGTCCCTAAAATGGACAAAATACTTAATTCAACTTGATTATCTCATTGGAAATTAGACAATACTGTTTCTGGATTATCTCATTAGAAATTACATAAGCATTTATTCAGGCCTCTCAAAACAGAAATACATAAAATACAATTAACAGTGATGTGATTGTGATCTAAATTGTGTCTATTTGCTTTACATTAACTCTCCTCTCAGATTTACAAGGGCTGCACAAAACATGAAAGATGATTTGTGTCCTAGGACAAATACATTGATGAAAGATTTCACACTGTGTTTGTGTACTGTAGGTTTACGTGTGTGTGTGTGTGTGTGTGTGTGTGTGTGTGTGTGTGCGTATGATCCATTTACTTAAAGTTGTACAATGCAAATTCACAACTAACGATTTTTAGCAACCTCTGCTGGTCACTACCGTCACTGCATACAATTTCCGTAGTCCTCGATTACCCAGAATTCCATTCGTTTTCACCGGAAGCCGGAAGCGTTTCAAAAAGCGATCTTTTAATTGTTTTATACTATCTATGGATCGTTTCTCTTAGCCAGTGGAGCATTAGTTACCATGAGCTGTGCTTTCTTTTTCTGTTCTTTTTCAATCTTCCAATCCTACATTCTCTTAAAATCAGCGTGAGGTTCCTTTTTGTTATTATCGCGGTAATTCCTGGCCAAACAGGAAACCGTTGCGGTAATTCCTGGCCAAACAGGAAACCAGTGCATTTCCACCTCCGTTTTCCGGCCAGATGACGTAATTTTCCCGGGAAAGTCCCCCCCTTCACCGTTCAATAGTAAATATATAAATAAAAGGCTTCCGGGGGTGAAATTCATGGAGTGGGTGTTGTGAAACTTTTGCCACTCACAAAAGATATACAATTTAACTTTAGTTTTGTTGAAAACGTTACCTAGTATGCCTTTAAAGAGAGCCATGTACTTTTGGCAGAGATGTAACTTTTTCTCAGTGAAATCATCAGCCAATTTAGGTAGCATGTGTAAGAAGTAGAACTTCTGCAGTTGCTGCACATGTCCATCAGTGTAGTCTTTATTAAATGAGACATCCACTTCTATGTGCTCACTTGGTGTCCAGACGACCAGCTGGCAACTTTGTAGGCCAAGGCACATCATGGTCAATTGTGTCTGAAAGCACATTGGCACTGGCGTTAACTGTCATTAGCACGTGTGTTCAATACAATGTTAATTACTTGTAGTAATAATTCAAATTTTTAAATTTTGTTTAACCAACCTGGAGGTACCCATCTTTTCCATTGGTGCGCATTAGGTACTGTCCATCATCCAAGGATTGGATGTCACTATTTGTCCGACTCAGAAAGTCTGACATAGATGTCTTGTAGGGGCACTTGATCTCAAGGAGCTGTGTTCCATTAAGGATTCCATCTGGGCTAGCTCCCAACCAAGGATGTTCAGGGTGCACAACCAGGCCTCTCCTCTCCACAACTTGCCCTCTGCTCTCCAGAAGAGCAATTACATTGGCCTCATTATCTTTGCCGTGTTTTGTTGCTGTATTGCCAGTGAATGTTGGGTACACATGCTCATTTAAAAATGTCTTTGGGTCTGTGGTCTGTCTTTTGGGGACTCGTTTTGCTGTGCTGGCTGTTAGACGCAGCTTCCTAGCATCATGCCATAGCTGTGAAGCACTTTGTGTTTTGGTTTCTTCCGTCAGTGTAGCTGCTTGGATTGGAGATAGTTTAATGTAGGTTTCATAAAAGACCCTACATTTCCTACAGGTGAGTGTAGTGCTGTGTTCAGTGTGACAGAGTGTGCTCAGGTCTGAATCATGTAGGCTTGGGATTGCCTGGCCCTGCCTGTTAACATCGGCTCTGCAACTGAGCTGAAGAAGACCATCTGTCTGGAGGTGAAATAGTGGGGCCATTGCTGAGGTGTTGATGTGGCTTATGTATTCTGAATGGTTCCGAAAAAGTTGGGGGGGTGGAGTGGAATCTTGCTGTGGTGTTGATGGGCCTGCATGTGTGTGTTGGCGTCTATGGTGTTTGAAATGTATGTGTTTTAATTTCTTCAGCCGTTGATTCTTCTTCACACCAGAGTTCCATGTCCGTTGGACATCAGTACAAGCCACATTTGCCTCACGCTGCCTGACTGCATTTTCCACCTACAATAAGGAAATATCTAGTTATTAACATAGCGTTTCGAATCATGCTGGAATCACCAGTGGTGGAAAGTATCTAAGTACATTTACTTAAGTACAGTACTTGAAGTACTGTACTTAAGTACACATTTTAGGAATCTTTACTTTACTGGAGTATTTTCAATTTGCAGTACTTGTAGGTCTAGGCCACTACATCTCAGAGGCAAATATTGTACTTTTTACTCCACTATAATTATTTGAAAACTTGAGTTACTAGTTACTTTGTAGATTTTCATTATTACAAAACATGCATTAAACACTTTACCCCATGCTTTCGTTGTGAGCTTGTAGATCGGCTATTTTCAAAATAATTTTAAACATTTTGAAGAAATGGAAAACTTTGTATAATGAGTACTTTTACTTAGTTACTTAGTTATGGTAAGTGAAAGCCGTGTTTGTGCGCATCTCTCTCACAGTAAAATCCTCAGTGTTCATTATCCAGACCAGTTGTAATTGTGAGTGTGCAAATAGAACCATGCTTTCGTTTGTACAGTCATAGTTATATTAAGGTGAGAATAGCCACCACACAATACAATACATGTCCTTTCCTTTGTTGACAGTGGGATAATATGAAGTCATATATGCAAATTAGCCATGAGGTGGTCTTAGAATGTCAACAGACAGCACGTGTTTCCTCACCGACCCAAATAGACTACCCAAATAAAATACTGGAGCACTTGGGCCTGCACGTTTTATTATATTGATCTACCTATCTGTGTTGCATTTTTACTGCTGTTGATGATATGACCTCAGCACAGGGACTGTTGTTTACCTTAAACGATAACGGGTTCATAAATGACGTATTGTTTACGTGAATCAGCTGTGTCTGGAGATATCTAAAACATTCAGGACAGGTCGTAATAATGGATGCGTACATTTACATTAGCCTACTTAGACCTACCTTCCACAGAATTGCAGCAGCGTGACTGCATGAGCGGCCCGGCCCTGCAATGCAGGAACAACCTGCTGTCTCTATGACACCTCTCTTTGTTGACAGAACCCATGCCTTATGGTGCCTCACATGCAGACTCTGGCTCGGTTCTACGTCTGCTTTTAAATAGAGGAGGTCGTTTCCGACCTCCTTCAGGGACACTACACCGACCTTGTTGCTGTGAAGATACTGGTAGGCCTCAGAACTTTTCAAGTTCTCCATAGCTTTACCGTCACTAGCAATAGAGTCCACAAAGTAATAAAAAATGCTACAGTATGTGATACGAGGCCACTTCTTGACGTCATCTTCCCAATTATCTATTGCAGTAGGCAACACTAGGCTAATATCACCTTTTTTTAATTCATTGAGATTGTGTTCCCACATTATTAATTAATACGTTCTGTTACAACAGCTCATACAATATGACTCGCAGGTGCTTGAGGGCTAATTATAATTATAAGACATGTCAAGCAGCTGTAGCCTGGTAAAGCCCCTCCCTCCGGAATTCTCATTTCCATTTGATTCAGTACTTGAGTAAATGTCCTTAGTTACTTTCCGCCACTGGTGATTCCAGCATGATTGGAAACACTATGTTGGGTAATAACTAGATATTTCCCTATTGTAGGTCGAAAATGCAGTCAGGTAGTGTGGAACAAATGTGGCTTGTAGGCTACTGATGTCCAACGGACCTGGAACTCTGGTGTGAAGAAGAATGTGCGGCTGAAGAAATTAAAACATACATTTCAAACACCACACATGCCAACACACACATGCAGGCCCATCAACACAACAGCAAGAGTCCACTCCACCCCCCCATTTTTTAAAGAACCATTCAGAATACATGAAGCATAGAAGTGGACGTCCCATTTAATAAAGACTACACTGATGTGTGATGACATGGAAGTTCGACTTCTTACACATGCTACCTAAATTGATTTTACTGAGAAAAAGATACATCTCTGCCAAAAGTAAACCCACAGTACACAAACAGTGTGTCTTTCATTGATTGATTGATTGAAATTTTTATTAGGCAAAAGAATGTAAAACAACACAGTTACATTTATACTGGTTTTGTCTAAAAGGTCCGGCCAAAAAAGTCCTTGCGGACTTGTTTCCGTTGGGGTCCTTGAATTAATTTCATAGACATATATAGTAGCAACCAAACAGTTCAAAAATCAACATGAAAATACAGATAATACAGAAAAAACTACAACTATGTACAAAAAAAAAAGGAGCATGAAAAAAAATTAAAATAAAAAATAAATGTACAAAAAAAGGGGGGGGGGGTGAAGCATGGAAAAATAACGATTATATACAAAAAATGCATGAGGAAATACAAAATATGTACAAAAAAGAGGAGGGGGGGGGGTCGTCTGTCTACAGGGAAACTGGTACTATCTCCTCTTTCGGCCTCCAGAAAGATGAGTTTTTAGGGCTGTTTTGAATGAGCCCAGCGAACTGCATTTTTTGAGGGATGGGGTTAGACTATTCCATTCCTTGGTGGCTGTGCTATAGAAGGAGAATTTGCCCATGTTTGTTTTATGGGTGGGTGGTACCAGATTGTTGTTTACGCTCCCTCTAGTTTCGTGGCTGTGGGTGTCACTAACTTTTTCGAGGTATTTATACAGATATGCGGGTATACGGGGCATTTCGGGCAAATCTGCAATTTCGAAGACCAGACCCATTTTTAGTTGTTTAACCCTGTCTTCCACCCTGAGCCAGCCTAGGCTGGCAAAGTGAGTGGGAGAGAGGTGGGTCATGGGCCCCAGTCCGAGAAGTAGTCGGATCAGTTTGTTTTGGGAGGTTTGAAGCTTAGTCTGCAGTGACACTGAGGTGTTAGAGTACCAAGAGGAGCTAGCATAGTCAAAAAGGGGCTGAATCAGGGCCCCCGAGAGGGTCCTGAGGGCCTGAGGGTTGACAAAAGAGGAAACTCTGCCCATAAATCTGGTTCTCTGGTTTACTCCTTTGACCACCTTTGTTGCCATGCTTTCACCTGACAGGTATTTGTCAAGAATACATCCCAAATAGGTAATCTCTTCTTTGCTAGTGATGATTGTGTCATCGACTATGACCTTGAAGTCATCTACCTTCATTTTACTGAGGGAATGTTTGGTCCCAAATAGGATGGATTCAGTTTTCCCAAGGTGTAGTGACAGTTTGTTATCGGTAAGCCAGGTACGGATTTTTGAGAGTTCAGAGCTGAGAGCTTCCTCAACTTGCAACTTGTCCTCACCCGAGATCAGGAGTGCCGAGTCATCAGCTAACAGGAACAGTTTGCAGTTACAGGCAGCATTCATGTCGTTAATGTATAGAAGGAACAGTAACGGCCCTAGAATGCTGCCTTGAGGAACCCCGCAGCTCACCGGGAGGGATGAGGACATGGTTCCGTTGATGTCAACCACTTGTTCTCTACCCTCCAAGTAAGATCTCATCCAATTTAGTGATGTGCAATCAAAACCAATCGCCCTCAGCTTATCAAGTAGAATTGCGTGGTTTACAGTGTCAAACGCCTTTTGGAGGTCCAGCATGACCATGCCACAGTATTTGCCAGAGTCTACCTCACGTTTGATGTAGTCGGTCAAATATAGTAGGCATGTGTCAGTGGAGTGGGATGTTCTGAAGCCCGATTGGAATTCAAACAACAGTTTGCGCTCACTGAGGTAGCTGTTGATTTGTTCTTGGATTGATCGCTCTATAACCTTTGAGATGGAACAAAGGATGGAAACAGGCCTATAGTTGCCAGGATCTAGTTTGCTTCCTTTTTTAAATAGAGGGATTACTCTTGCCAACTTGAATTCTTGTGGGACGTGACACTGACTGATGGATAAGTTTGTAATGTGGGCAATGTATTTGTCCTAGGACACAAATCATCTTTCATGATAGAAAAATAAATACAACTGGATTACCTCATTGGAAATTAGACAATACTGTTTCAGGATTATCTCATTAGAAATTACTAGGCATTTTTCCAGGCCTGTCTAAACAGAAATACATAAAATAGAATTAACTCATTCAGTGCCTGACTTATTTCTGGCAGTTTGGCTCTAAGTGCCAGAGGCAAAATTCATTGTAAAAAAAATATGCTTAGGAGCCGAGATACAGCCTTTTTCAGTAAGAAGTTAAACAAGTGAATGGAGCAGAACATTTTCAAATCATGATATCTTGGGTTCTGAACATTCTACACCCCCCCCCCCCCCATCATTTATTTATTTTTATTTTTTACACCAGTGGCACAGGGCTTATGATACAACGGACGTCGAGTGGCACTGACATGTTGATTGTGATCAACATTAATTGTGTCTATTTGCTTGACAGAAGCTCTCCTCTCAGATTTACAAGGGCTGCACAAATTCTAAGTATTTTGTCCATTTTAGGGACAGTATTAATGGGCACAGTGTGTGAGAGAATTTTGTAAACCTTAATATGCCTTATTGCTCGTTCCACATGGATGCGGACATTAGCAATGCGTCGCGTGCGAGTGACCTGCTCAGTTGTCAACTGGGCTTTCTTGCGTGTAAATGCTGGTAAGACCAAGCGTACTTTACGCTCATCTAGCAAATCTTGAATTGTGAAGCCACGGTCTGCCATCACCTCATCTCCAGCACGCAAATGACTTAGAAAGCTTGAGTTTTCGGTTATGAATCTGTCGCTACATTTCCCACCATAAGCATCTGAAATGTAGGCCTACATAATGACTCCAGATGGAGCAATTGCAACTAGATATTTAACAGTATTACAAGCATAGTAGTGACTGTAAGATTCAGTTCTTGAGTCCAGATTTTTTGCTTTCTGCAAAACACTTTCTGTGCAGTCAATTACACATGTAGTGTTTGGAAAATTCTCCAGGAAAGCCTGTGGCATAGTAGCTTTTATGGTTTCACGAGGCAGCCATGGAATCAGATCCTTAGTGTGCTCAGCCATTACATCTATCCAGAATGACAATGTTTTACTGACCTGACTACGTGACCTTTTGAAGCGTTTTGCTAAATCAGCTAGTACAAAGTTCTGCCTAAGTTTCATTAATGTCATTAAAATTTCATCTACAACGAGCATTGTTTATGTGCGGGCAAAGCTTTGTAAGCATGACACAAGAGTGTTGAATTCAAGTAGAGGAATCCCTGTGTAGAGAAGACAGTCTTCATCATCTTCTAGGAGATCCTCTGCAACAGACTGTGAGCTCTCAGGGGATGGTTCAGGCAGCACGCTAGATGTCCTGGCAGGTGGAGCTTTGGCATAGATGTGGTCCTCATGTGAGCTCTTTGACACGCGATTTGGCTCCTCTGAAGCCTCCATTGCAACTGGCTCGTCGTCTGCGGGTACAGACATATTTAGTGTACAATGAGATGTATTGCAGTAGTTGTTATCGATTGAGACAGATGTAATTGTACATGTTTAACACACCACCATGTTTAAGGCACTGAATTAAACATACGATTATAACACATAGTTTAATGTCTTTTGAAAAAAGAAAAACTTTGTTTATTGCAACTTTTTTGTCTTTAAAGTTGTACGTCCTTCCTAAAATAATGGCCTACATCATTCTTTTTGGGAAATGATATTTTTGCCTAAAGAGTTGCTTGCGGCTAGAAATAGGCCATTATTTTGGCAAGGTGCGTGGAGAAGGAAAAAAAAGGCTAGCACTGTGCGTGTGTGTGTGTGTGTGTGTGTGTGTGTGTGTGTGACGTTACAAATGACAGATTAGTATTTAGTAGGCTACACATAATCAGACAGGCCTACCATTGAGTGTTTACAATAGCACGTTTTAAATAGATTGTAATAGATTTCAGGCCAGGTCAGATTTGTTTTAATGCCTTGTAGAAATTAATCTTACCCGTTAAAGGTCTCTGAACGATACTCTCCTCTGGAGGTCTCTCACCCAACAGCAGCGTTGGATATGGGTGTAGGTCTCTTGTCCACGAAATGAAATGAACATACATACACAGCTTTGGGAGTTTGTTGTAAGTTCAAGTTCCTTAGCCAACTTCTTCTCGCATCGGCGTCCTTTGGGATGCTATGGAATTCATACCAACGTTGACATGAACATTCGAACTTTGTTTTCGGTTGGTGGACGAAGCACTCTAGTTTAAGCCATTCATGAAGTTTGGTTCGGTTGTTATGACAGCCACGCACAGCACACGTTGTCCCCGAGCTCATTGTGACGTTAAGAAAAGCCGAATCTTAACGTTCTTGGAGTCTGAATCGCTATGCGACCAGTGACGCTACAGCTACGTTCTGCTGGCAAATGTAAATACACTGAGCTGCTACTTCCTACTTCCGGTCCGTCCGCAGGATGTTTCCCACACAGGATTTTTGCTCCAGTAAATTCCCGCGGAAACAGGTGGATAGACGGTAACTAAACCATCTTGATTTTGTTGTGTTCACGTGATCTTTGGCTGTACGCTTCATCATCATCATAATCATCATTTATCACAGGCTGCGGAAGAGCGCCCGAGTTGAATTGAGTTAATGAAGACATCTTGTTCATTTTGGTCTCTAGGCCCTGCTGGCAGCGTCAGACTTGTTCGACGTCACGGCCGTTCGAGACGTCTGCTGTGAAGTCTTGCAGAGTGATATGAACATAAATAACTGTGTAGAGATTTACTGCTTTGCCGAGGCGCACTCCTGTGAAGGGTTGAAGAAACACAGCATGGACTGCATTCTGGAAGACTTCAGTGTCATCCACCAGCAGGTCAGTGATTGAGGGATCATATATTTCCCCAAGTTGTTTGTCTGTTGTTGGCTTTTTTCTCCTAATCAGCAACATCCCACCTCCACAACTGACCCAGACCTGGGCAGAAACATTCAATCAGTCAGTGATTGGATATATATTAAAGCAGGGGTTCCCAACCTTTCTGTTACCACGGACCTGCTGACGGTTCATAAAATGTTCGCGGACCGGCAAACTTGTAGAGTGACGCATTACTTCACCTGAGTTACATCTTCTGATAGTTGTACTTGAATGTTGACATGAAATAATAATCCTGTTTAGTGTTTCATTAGCGTGAAAAAAATCAGCGTGCAGTGACGCTGCTGGTAAACACGCGTTGAAAGGCTAGGATCAAGATACCAAGGATTCGACAGTGATGTCACTACTATGCGACACGGAAGTAGCACGGCATAAAGATACCAAGGATTCGTCAGCGATGTGACATCGCTGACGAATCCTTGGACATGTGACGTTGAGTTGCCACAGAATTAATTAATTAGGCAGCGTTGAGTCTATAACCTTGGTTATAGACTCAACGCTGCCTAATTAATTAATTCTGTGGCAGTGAATGAGTTAATAAGCTATAGTCCATTTAACTAAACAAACCAATCCAATCTATCACCAGTGAGCACTTCAGAGGAGAAAAGGTTACTGTACTTCAGTGTGAAGTGTGAGAACAGTCTTCTCCGTCTATCAGCTAATCTACTGTACTTTTCTTCTACCAATAGGAAGGGTTTCTCTCTCTCCCTGTGGAAAAACTGATAGAGATTCTCTCCAGTGACCATCTGAATGTTCCCAAGGAGGACATGGTGTTTGATGCTGCCATGCTGTGGTTAGACAGGTGTCCTACCCGCAAGCAGAGCTTTGAACAGGTCAGTCATTTCTTAGTCTCACCTTGTAAGACGATCAGAGGTCTCTGCCTGTCAATATGTCTGGGGTCTTCTAAATGCAAGGTAGTTTCTAGAACAGAGCCAACTGCTTGACATCTATTATCTCTGCTGTCAGGCAGTAACCAACTATGTCCAAAATATATATCTTTTTTTATAAAAGTAGGTATTGTGAGGTATTGTCAGATTCTTGCATGTGTTCTTATATTATCATCACTTTGACTTCACCCCAATCCAGCTCAAGTGGAGTTAGGAGGTTTTTGACCAGTGAGTGTGGAGATAGTTGAATTGATTCAATTAAAGAAAATGAAAGAGTTGAAAAACAGAGATAGGAGGTTAGAAACGATATGTTATATCCTGGTATTACGCATGATTTTATTTGACTATATTGGGTGAAAAACATAATGGTGTTCTGTGTACTTTAAAGATCCAGTGCAATGACATTTTCGGTTATTTTATTTTGAAGTTTTAGTCTGACATACACCGTCTACTCTAAACGTCATCTTGAATGAGATTCAAAACAGAGTAGTTCTGTAATTAGAATCAGCTGTGTTGGAGGAACGTGCAGCTATGGGAATCACACAGGTGAACGAAATCAAGATACATGTATATTCATGAAAGTTGATCTGTCATCACGCAGTACGTTTTACTGGAAGTATTAAGATTGGCTTTATAGGGACTTTTGATATAAATATACATACAAATGGGTTAAAAAAATATATAGTTGGCACCTATTGTTAGGAATGCCCATATGATGACCATGGATATGCTCTAAAATTGTGAAAAACGTATTTTTCATTTCACTAGATCGTTAAGGTGCTAGAGCACATCCGTATGCCTCTCATGAGTCCCTTGGGACTGATGAGAGGGACTGTCGGAGGTTGTCAGAGGTTAATCTCTTGGGCCGAGGAGCGGGCCAAGGAGCCGCCCAACTGTAACACGGCACGCCCACGCAGGACCGCAGGTAGGTACCCTACTGCAGTGGTTCCCAAACTTTTCAGCCCGTGACCCTTAGGGAACCCCCCAAAATAACCACATTTGAACTGGGGACCCCACACCCTGAAAAGCACTTGGAATTGTAGGCATTACATTTAGTTTAGACTGGCTTCCACAGATAAATATTGTGAAAATGGCAGATCGTTGCGAGGCGTTGTGAGCTTGTAGATCGTCTATTTTCTTAATTTTTGCCTCTTTCTTCTATTGTTTGACAATTTGGTCAAGGTTTGACCAGTTTTTGTAGTATAGTTTGTTGATTATTTTTGATGCCATAATCTGGGGACCCCCCCGTGACCCCCCCCAAAATAATCATATTTGAAATGGGGATTAGGGGTGGGACGATATATCGATATTGCGATATATCGCAATACTTTCTCCCGCGATAAATAAGCGATATTCTGCCGAAAAATATCGATATATATATATATATTTTTTTTTTTGTGATACGTTGTTTTTCCGACTCTGTATTTGTGTAATGATGATTTTGAACTGTTTGGTGCTATTTTATGTGTTTATGAATTGAATACAAGGACTATCGTGATATATCGTTGGTGAAATTTCATGCAATATATCGTGATATCGCAATATATTGAATATCGTGATATTATTGTTATCAAGGGCCTAATATCGCCACAGATATCGTATCGTGAGATACCCATATCGTCCCACCCCTAATGGGGACCCCCCCAAAATAATCATATTTGAACTGTGGACCTGCCACCCTGACAAGCACTTGGAATTGTAGGCATTACATTTAGTTTAGACTAGCATCCACAGATTAATATTGTGAAAATAGCTGATCTACAAGATCACAACGCCTCGCAACGCAAGCCGTTATGCCATAATCTGGGGACCCCCCAAAAATCATGTGGGGACCCCCCTGGGCGTCCCGACCCACATGTTGAGAACCACTGCCCTACTGTAACACAGCACGCTTGTTTAAAATGTGACAAGCTGAAACTCACAGGCCACCATGCCTCTTTTTATGAAATAAACCGTTGATGAACTCTTAAATCTACTGTTGTCTGACCTGCTCCTTCTCCACCACTGGTTGTAGTGATCGTGACGGTGGGAGCAATTTCCCGATGTATCCGTGTCGACACATTTGAGAGCTTTGATCCCCTGACAGACCAGTGGAAGACAGTTGGACGACTGCCCATGAGAGTGAACATTCCTGTGGTGTTTGCCTTAGGTGAGAAGTTCATCAACTCATGCATGTTATTTTCATTTACAGGTATCAAGCCATTAAAACTAGAATCGTGTTTTAGAGGTGCAGTAAGCAATTTGGGATTCATTAGCAACAGTGATCATAGGATAGCTAGCGTACATTGCTACATTTATTGTCTCCGCCAGGCCGAAAGGCATGGCGAGAGAGTATGTTTTACCCCCTGTCCGTCCGTACAGTCATGTAATCAACACAGATCTGTCCGATTTCCCATATTCCATCCTCATTGCCTAACTTCCAAAGTTTGCCTCAAACTCTGCAAGCAGCTTGCGATTTCCGTGAAATTTCACACGCACATTCCCACTAGGCTATAAGTTAATAGTGCTATCATTCGGTACTCTGTGGATGTAAACATATAACCGCGCTTAGCTTGGGCTCCATACATTTGGTGGAAGCTGACTTTACAGCCATTGTAAACGTAGTGTTGCCCACTTGGCAGCTTATGTCACCACACACTGGAACTATTTTGATGAATTTCTGTGAATTTCTTGGCTTGAAAAGTGAACCATCACAATAATATTATAGAAGAAGAAGAAGAAGAAGAAGATATATGAAGTAGAGTTCTCCCGATACCTGGATCAGAAATGTGTCCGATACTCTTTTTTATTTTGGTCGTATCCGTCATTCCTTCTCTCAGAGTCAAGGGATCCTTCCTAAGTTGCGTTAGAGCGCCCTCTTTTGGAATTTTCAACAAATGTTTTTGTTTTGAATTGACGGAGATCTCCGTCAATGGCGGTCAACGGTTGGATTTGAAATGACGGACATCTCCGTCAATGGCAGGACATGTGTTAAAATATGTATTTATTTTAACAATCAAGGCATTTTTTCAATTCTGCTCTTCTTCCACCATAGGCTCTACTCTGTATCTGTCCGGAGAGAGACGTGACGGTTATAGTCCATGGTCGCTGTGGCGCTATGATCCTCATTGCTCATGGTTGGAGACAAAGGCTCACACGAAGTTGGTACGCTGTCACCAAAGTAAGATGTCAAACAATGCCAATTTAAAGATATTTTTTATAATTAAAATAAGTGTTAAATAGCTCTATATTCTGATGTTCTATGTTCTCATTGCTATGGAGTGTTTGTTCAGTAACAGGAGTCTCCATGTCTCTCCAGCTCTTTATTAAACAGAATATTTTCCGGTCAGGATACCAATGTTATCCAATCAGGATAGAGAACTCAGTTAGGACACAGATTAAACGATTGCAATTGGAAGTGATGACGCAAATAAATGAGCAGACACAATTTGACCTGGAACACTTTAAAAATGAAACTGATAATGGGTACTCTCTCCTGATTGGCTGAAATTTTGGTAGTCGGTGATGGGGTCGCAAAAAAAAACAGTGGGGTTAATTTATTTTGGCAAGCTAGAAGACTTGTCTAGGTCATTGTAGACTGACGGTTGAAGTTTGAAGTTTACATTTAACAGTGATACAGTATTTTTTAGCGTCCTTTATCCCCGCATATTGAAAATAGTGGTTAAATGCATATGGCGAAGATCATCACTTTAATGATCATTTTTATTTTTCCCCTGTTCAACCCCACATGGTCAATAGGCCTGGTGGTGCTGGATGGATATCTGTTTGCAGTGGGGGGCCGGGACCGGGATGATGACAAGACTCGAGACTCGATGGAACGCTACGACCCCAACACAGAGACCTGGCAGCTGATGGACTCTGTCGGTGTGGGAGCACATTACTATATTGACAGCTGTTTGGTCGCACTGGATGGACATCTCTATTCTATTGGTATGGAACAGATTCATGCACCTGCAGGTTCAGCCTGCTGGGTTTCATGAGGTTGTGTTTTTGTATAATGGTATTAGTGTATGTCAAGCATAATGGTTAACTGAAAAGATACAAATCCTTTGGTATTATTGTATGTATTCATGCTTCTCCTGTTGACAGTGAATAATATTTTGTTTCCTGGACCCTAGGTGCTGCTCGAGAGAAACATAGCCAGGTGGCCAAGTTCAATCCTAAAACATCTGTTTGGACAGAAGTTGCTCCTATGCAGATTCCACGTACTGAATTGGCTGCCTGCACTCTGAATGGAAAGATCTATGTTACAGGTAACATGCCGGTTCTTAACTCACTGAGTGCCAGAATTCTTATTTTTTTTGTTTTTTTTTTCAAAGTAAAAAAAAAGTGCTTAGGAAGCGAGATACAGCCTTTTTCAGTTATAAGTTAAACAAGGAGTGGATGGAGCAGCAAATCTTCAAATGATGATTTTTTCTTTTTTACATTCTTTTTTTTCAAAAACACGTCAAACACGTCATTGGCACGTTGCGCCATAGCAGTGTTGTTTTCGTCAATGATGACGAAGACGATATGATTTAGTCAACGCCCCTTTTTTTTCATGACGAAGACGTAACGTTGACCTGCTAAACATAGCTCTTTGATGACTAAAATATGACGAGACGAATGTGTGTTTTCGTTGACGAGACGAGACGAAAATGTTATTGGGTGGGACGTTGCATGAAGAGATCAAAATATTATAGCGATATTATTTCAATGGGGGAATAGTGGCCAATCACAGGGAGGGTTCTAGGATGCATAGCAACATCCGGCTCTGTGATTGGTTTCTTTTCCTTTTTTTCTCTTTTTTGGCTCTGTGATTGGCCAGGATACCGGCATGGTCCGGCCAGTGTTGCCAGGTTTATTATTATAAGTTTTCACCAAGAACTTTATTTGAAAATAGCAGATCTTCAAGCTCACAACGTGTCGCTCTTGATGCGACACGTTGTGAGCTTGTAGATCTGATATTTTCAAATAACCGATGTATACAGTAGGTTTAAGTTCTCAGTTGTAAGTGCTCATGTGGCCCATAGTTGCTTCTTTTGGGCTTGTTTTCCTAGACCTGGTTGCTTGTTTCTTTCACAGAATCTGGCAACACTGATACCGGCTTCACGTGTAGTTGTTGTTGTTGTTATGAACGTGAAGACGCGAGTTGCCTAGCTGCCTTAGGTTATGATAGTGGGCATGTTATTAGGTTTTAATGGGTTAGGTGGTCTGAAAAGAAGAATGGATATATGGACATAGGCTACATACTAAACCAATGCACTATGCACCTAACGGGAGAGGGAGATAAGAGACACCAGAAGGCGTGCCACGCTACTATTTCTGCAACGGTAAGCTAACGGCAGTCCATTTACTGACATAATAAGTCGATGTTACTCGATAATTGGCCCGTGGTAATGTTTTTCCGACTTCCTAAAACTTTTCCATAACATCCGACGCTAGCTTCAGGCTAAAGCTGGCGTGCTTAAGCCAGTGGTTCTCAAACTGTTTCATGTCAAGGACCCCCAAATTGACACTTATTAGCCCTTAGGACCCCCATTTGAAAAGATATGCCACGGACCCCCTCATAAGAGATTATTTTTACAGCTCTATAGCAGTCAATTCTCAACCATTTTAATTGAAGGACCCCCAGTTTGGCATGCATAAGGCTACAGACCCCTATTTTATGGCATTTCTATCTCTGGGACCCCAATTCATATTGTAAAATCAATGTTCATTTAACTCTGAGAGTGTACAAATAGAACCAAATGGACACGTTAGGGTCCATGTGGTTCCATTTGTTCCCCAGGTAAATGATGGATAGTTTGGAACCAAATGGACCCTTATGGGTCTGTAACTCTGAGAGTGTACAAATGGAACCAAATGGACCGTTAGGGTCCATGTGGTTCCATTTGTACACTCTCAGAGTTACAGACCCATAAGGGTCCATTTGGTTCCTAACTATCCATCATTTACCTGGGGACCCCCTGGAACTCCCTCAAGGACCTGAGGGTCCCCGGACCCTACTTTGAGAAACAATGGCTTAAGCTAACTTGGATTGTTTAGCCTTGTATCAATGCTATGGATTGTTATGAGTAAAACATGCAGGCTTTTTTGGCTGGACAGGGGCAAGTGAAAGCAAGTGAAAAAGGGGGTACGTCAGTGACGTAGGGGTTCAATGGTTGTTTGCATCATGCCTATGACTGTGACGTGA
Organism: Gymnoscopelus braueri; assembly: GCF_963280865.1. Lineage (NCBI taxonomy): Eukaryota > Metazoa > Chordata > Actinopteri > Myctophiformes > Myctophidae > Gymnoscopelus > Gymnoscopelus braueri. The sequence goes on along the minus strand of NC_137617.1, from coordinate 48,592,301 downwards.
CGTAAATCCTTGGAATTCAACAGTACAGTAACTTAATATACCTAGTTCTTACATACACTATGTACAGTACAGTACATGTACATTCAAATGTTTCCATTGCTTAGAAAGAGGGTACCATGTGGTTATTAAGCTATTAAGACGTTTTTCTTTCAACTGCATAGTTTAAGTGCCAGTTTAGTGCTACCATAATGTACACAACTGTCAAAAATACATCGTTTTTTGTAGGAATACATTTGCCTCCTGTGTGAATTGTGCATATGAATAGGATGGGGTAGAGACAAATATTTTCTGGGTGGTACTGGTATAAAAAAAAAGGTTGATAATGAGAACCTGATCTAGGCTATTCTTTTTTCTGAACATGCAGTATTTTGTGTGAATTACAGTATGTGTTGTATCACACGTTGTATCCTATTGTGTTATCCCCTAAAAAATTGGATATTTTATGATAATACTGTTAGCAGTCATATCTTAAATACAATATCTATATTGACCTAATTAAATTAGTTTAAATACATTATTTTTATTATTTTTTTGACTAAAACCAATGACTAAAACTAGACTAAAACCATTTGAGTTTCCGTCGACTAAAACTAGACTAAAACTATCAAGGATAGAAATGACTAAAATGTGACTAAAACTAACAAGCATTTCGTCCAAAAGACTAAGACTAAGACTAAATCTAAAATGCCTGCCAAAAACAACACTGCGCCATAGCGGTAAAACGCGTGAAACACATCAATGGCATGAGTTAAAGGCTCTTAGATAGTGGTGGAAGAAGTACTCAGCTTTTTTTTTAAGTTTCGGAAGTTCAGCATGTTGGGAGCTGGAGTTATGGCTGTTTAATGCCCAGCCAATAGGAACACAGAGGGGGCGGGGCTTAAGCAATTACAGCACACATGCTGTAATTGCACCCCCCTGGCAGGCCCTGGCGGGTCCCCTGGGTGCCACACGTGGTCCCTGGTGTAACTATTGTGATGGCAGACCCCTGACCAGTGCTGGTGGCAAGTTTGGTGCGGATCGGAGCAACGGTGCACCTCACAGGTCTGCGTGTGTGTGTGCGCGTGTGCGCGTGTGTGTGTGTAACACACACACACACGCAGTGCTGGCTCACACGTGTGTATCGTTGGCGTGTGTGTGTGTGCACGGTGCGCCTCGCAGGTCTGCATGTTACGTGTGTGTGTGTGTGTGTGTGTGTGTGTGTGTGTGTGTGTTTGTGTGTGTGTGCGCACACATGCGTGCACGTGTGCTGAGCCAGCATGTGTGTGCATGTCTTTAAGTGGCGCCATGTGACTACTTGCATCTTTATGTTGCAATCAGCTGCAACTGTTGAGGCCGGTGCTCGAACCGACGGACAGACACACACACACACACACACACACACACACACGGTCAAATGTATGTTTTCCTCTGAGATGTAGTGGTGTAGAAGTAAAACAATTCAAACACTAAAAGTATCTCAAAATTGTACAGTGCTTGAGTAAATGCATTTAGTTACTTTCCACCACTGATTACCACTTATTTCCATTATACCCACTTAAACTTCACTGTAGTTTGGGCTATAATAAAACACACTAACAGTCACTACTTGTTTATCTATAGGTGGTCTGGTCTGGACTGATGACAGAACATGGAGCAAGACGGGGGAAAATACGATGGAGTGCTACAACCCCAAGACCAACCAGTGGACCATGTGTGCCCCCATGGACGTGAAACGCTACTCGCATAGTATGGCTGTGGTGGCTGGAAAGATCTACGTGCTAGGAGGGAACGATGGAGACTATGTTATCGATGATAGGTAAGACACCATGAATGTCTGGGAAAACGTGTCTTCTGCTCCATACCAGACACTCTCACTGCTGTTGGTCTCTCTTCATGCAGATATCATTATGCCATCGAGTGCTACTGTGAAGAGACGGACACGTGGGACACTGTGGGAGAGATGCCTGCTGCTCGCTACGGTCTCCAATGTGTGTCTCTCAAGCTGAGGAATGATCATGGTCAACCCATAGATCATTCATATCGTTATGATTCTGATGATGATGATGTATATTTTCCATAGTGTAAGGGCTGAAACACCAGTCTCCCTGGAGGAGTCTTAAAGAGGAGAATCCAGTCAAAGTGTAGTTTGTCAGAGCATATTTTTATTTCCGCCCGACTGGCTAACTGCCTTTGGGTCTAATAAGCAGCGCGCAGCATTCACATTCAAACGGCGCATATATACTGTAGATTTCAAAAGGCGCTCCTAGTTTCAAAGCTCCTCCTGTCCTCATTTTCAACCAATCACAGGCTGATCCGTCGTGGCCCGAGCGGACAGCTTACTGCGCATATTATAGTAGGGTCACACAGTACATGGAAATCAATTCAACAATATCTGCTTTCAGTACAGAACCATATTTCACAATGAAGTTTCGTTATGAGATTATTACTTTGCACATTATATACTTTAGGATGATACCAAGAATCCCATCCCCATTCATCTGTAAACAATAGTTAACTCAGTGAGGCTTTTAATGACACAGAAATCAATTCAGAGTGAATAGTTTTTACCTCTCCTGGCTTTTACTTTAGTTATCAAGACTTTGTTCCTTTTAACTTCAGTATATGTTTTCCCAAAAGATAATACCATCTTTAAAAGTAACTTTTGTGTTTTAGCCCAGTGATTTAATTACTCTTGTAAAGGCTGCTCAAACAGGTAGGCCTATGCTAAATGAATCCTTACCTGACACTATGTCCCCCATGGGGCCAAGCCTCAAACGGAATGAATACAATAGAACAAAGGCTTCTCTTCTAGAGGTAAACACAAGTTTCTTTTGTCAATCAATTTGAGGTGTTGTCTCTGTACCTTCCCGGACCCCCACTATGTAACTGCTTACATTAACTGGCAAGGACAGCCGAGCCCACACAACCAGTTGGGTGATGTTTGTGACTCCCTGGCTTACAGTAGTCGACCAAAAGTCAAACACAGTCCTAAATACAAACCTTCAAGTGTTTACCAATTCAAATGGAATATCGTAGTTATACTCTCTGTGGATGTTCAAATTGGGCTCTATAAGTCCATAAATGTGTATCAATATACCACATATGTAATCATTTATAGAATTTGTGAAGATCAAAATCTTCAATAATTTTTTGTTGTTGTTTGTTTTAACTATGCAATGGTAGAATTACATTGTATTATGTATTAATTGTATTGTGAAGTGTGAATGTTTGGAAGAATAGTCTTCACTGTGGTGAGTACTAATGGGGATCCGTAATAAACTAAAACTAAAGATCAGGCTTGTGACATTCATCTTCAAAATCATTGTGGTATCATTTCAAACATGAGAACATAGTGGTCTACAGCGCACATTCCAGAGAACCTACAATTGTCCAGTTCAAAGGATGCTTCCCAGAGGGCATCTGACCTTAGCTGACCTCTAGGATCTTGGGGTGTTGTTCTTCTGCACAATGGACACACACACACACACACACACACACACACACACACACACACACACACACACACACACACACACACACACACACACACACACACACACACACACACACAAGAGATGTAGCACAGACACCTAGCTCCGTGCACATCCAACACACACAAAGTCAATGTATGCAAGTACATAGACACACATGTGAAGTCTGCATATAAATACTGTGAGGACAAAGAAACCCTTTGCCCTCCTCCTTCTTCTTCTTGTTCTGTTCTGTTCCGGCCACACCATGTAGCAGCAAGGCTGACTCCTGTGCTCTGTACTCTGTTTTTGTCCAATAAATCGACTTGAGGAACATTACTGGTCTGGACCTTTCTTCCTTTCAACTATATGTGACCCACCGCGATAAAGGATAAGTCATCTAGGCTTTTTTCATTTTTGTTTTTTCATGTCATATGAAAGCAGGGAATCATAGCAAAATAATGATATATTGGTTAATAAGATTGAGTGAATAGTTTTGAAACTACAGCTTATAGAACTGAAGTCAAGTTAAAACTCTTCAGTAGAGAAAAGACCAGTTGAATGGATCTCATTCAGAGATAGTACTACTGGGCTATCAATCCCATCATGCATAGCGGGATTTACATAATCCTTTGTTTAAAGGGTTAGGGTCATAGATATATATATAGGCTAGATGGCTCAAGGGGGCGTCGCAAGCGTAGCTCAACTGCGGCCATCTTGCGACGGTCATTCATAACATTATGTCTATGGTGCATATACTTTGAAATAACCATAGCGTGCTCAATTTTCATCCGATTTTCACACGGTTTGGATGTAGTTATGACACTGCATACTTATAATTATAATCATGTTTTTTTTTTTTAAATAACATTAAGTATGCCAGATATGAGACACGCTATGGGCAGCCTACATTCAGTGTGTCTGTAACGCATGGGAAGGGACACCAAAAGGCAAACATCGTATCGTCTCTGTCGGGTGGAAACCACCCGAGGTCCAGAGACATATGAGGTTTATAAAATAGCAAAAGTAGCAGATCTAAAAAGCTCAGATCTAGATCTGCTACTTTTGATTCTTTGGTGAGACGCTGTAATATGATCAAGTAGACTCTACTTGATCACGTTTTTCTTGATAACGTTTTTTTTTCTTCATAAATGAACGCTCTACTTAGTAGAGCGTTCATTTATGAAGAAAAAAAAACGTTATCCGCTAGCCTAAAGGGGAGTCTCTCCTTGGCTGGGGGGAGATATGAGGTTGTGAGCCACTGTGCTACATGCTACATGCTACATGCTACATGTCCTTATGGAAGGCTTTCTGTACAGCTAGGTTGAGACTGAGGACATGCACTGAATCAAAAGGGTCTTTCAGTCTCCTCTATCAAGTCACATCAGTAGTTAGAGCAGGGGTCTTCAACAAGGGGGTCCGGGACCCCTAGGGGGGGTCCTCAGAGTTACTACAGGGGGTCCGCCAAACCTTTCTGTGTTGGGATCTTTTTTTATTTTTTTTACATTAGCCACTTGAACCCTAGCATCCCTATTCTGAAGGGAACATTATCCAAAACATTGCAGATCTACAAGCTCACAACGGGAGGCGTTGTGAGCTTGTAGATCGGCTATTTTCAGCAAAGAGGTTCGTTCGGTGTAGAGGGAATATAGAGCAGACCAAGTACAAGTTTTTAGGTTTTAAGTGGTTAACTGTCTGAAAATACGGGGTCATACCTATGTTCCCCGGGTTCTATGTTCCCCACTAAGGTTATGGTTAGGGTTAGGTTTAGGTTAGGTCCTATGTTCCCCGCTCTCCTAGGAAAGCGGGGAACATAGAACCTGGGGAACGGGTCCGCGTCAATATGCCGACGGTTCATTGTCCCGACGGTCCATTGTTCCGAGGGCCCATAAGGTCCATAGTTCCGAGGGTTCATTGTTCCGACGGGCCATTGTACCGACGACAGGGGTCCCCAGGGACCCCCGGGTTAGTGATGCGCAGGACGACCCAGAGCGGAGAAAAACAAGAAACACACGTCTCTCTCTCTCTCTCTCTCTCTCTCTCTCTCTCTCTCTCTCTCTATATATATATATATATATATATATATATATATTTATATATATATATATATATATATATATATATATATATATATATATATATATATATATGTTGAAAATAGCAGATTGTGTCGTGAGCTTGTAGATATGCTATTTTCAAATGGCCAAAATGTATAAAGGACTGAAGTGATTAATGTATGTTTTGTAATAATGATCAAAACAAAGTAACTAGGGACCCCCGGGTTAGTGATGCGCAGGACGACCCGCAGCCCCCGGACGGACTGGTCGTGATTTCAAACGCAATTATCGTGGGTGCAGGCAGAGCGGAGAAAAACAAGAAACACACTTTCTCTCTCTCTCTCTCTCTCTCTCTCTCTCTCTCTCTCTCTCTCTCTCTCTCTCTCTCTCTCTCTCGCACACGCGCACTTGCACGTGCACACGTGCACTTGTACGAGCACACACGCACACACGCACACACACACACACACACACACACACACACACACACACACACACACACACACACACACACACACACACACTGAAAGTCCGCAACAGCCTGCCAATTCTGAAGCTAAATTCTATCATTTAGAAAATGATAGAAATAATCATCACCACTTCCCCTTGTGGGGCAGGGGTCTTCAACGTTTTTATGATGAAGCAGGGACCCCCTCTATATTGTATGACATTCAGATAAACTGTTGCTGCTCTTTTTTCCCTCTACACACCTATAACTCTTTGCAAAAAAAATGCCGATCTACAAGCTCACGTGAGCTTGTAGATCTGCTATTTTTGGCTAAAGTTCTCCTCAGAAACTCAGAGGACCCCCTGTGTTGAGGTGACTTTAAATATTACAACGTTTCACTGTTGAAACTGTCGGCTTTGCTGTAGGCTATTATGATCCATATCCATATCCATATATATATCTAAAATGTCAGTACCTGCCGACTTTTGATAAATTGCTGACTGTGCCAAAATCAAGGATCCCACATCATCATCTTAGCATCAGGTGGAGACGGTTTTGCATTTACAAAATATATTTATTTAATTTCATATTTAATTTACAATGTCAACAATCAGGGGAAAGGGGAAGGGAAACATATTTCTTTGGATGGAAAGAGATCTTCCTCCAGAGCGCAGGCCCCTAAATATGAGGCATGGGCATGGTGATGCAAAGGGTAGCAGTATGCAGCCATTGCGCTCTCCATGGTGCTGAATGTGGGGAGGTCACCCTGACCTGCAGCGCTGTCCAAAGTGCTGAACGAGGAAAGATCAGCAATTACTCTATTTAACAGTCAAAACTGCCACATCCAAGTCATTTCTGGTGAGAGAGATACTCTCTGCCATGCCAAGTTTCTGACCCGTCGTCTACACACTGAGGGAAGGGGGGGAGTCTTTATTCTACACAAAAAATAAGTGATTTTGTGAGCTTGTAGATCTGCTATTTTTGGGGAATGTTCCCTCCAGAATCACAAATCAATCAACGCACGTTTATTCAATCACAAACTAGAGGGGTGATTAATTTGATCTTCTTAATTGGTGGTTTCTGATTGGTCAGCATAGGGCAATATATGCCAGTCCCGCACCTTGGTAGGCCTCTCGTCTCCACACAATCTACAGATATCCCGCCGAGAAAATGGCCTACCTGCAGCTAGGTAACCGTGGAGGAAAGGTGTTAATACACGAACAGTTTAGGTACCAACTAAATAAAAAGACCCCCGGAGGCAAGATTCATTGGCGTTGCTGGAGAAAGACATGCAATGTATTCTTGACAACTGCCGCCTTCAACATGGATGAGCCCAACGTGGTCATCCATGTTTTAAATACCACGCCCCATAACCATCCCGAGGACACAAATTTGATAGCATCTGGTGCTATCAAACAGCAGATGGTGGAAGCAATACAGGCTGACCCATCAAAACCCATTAAAAGGGTATATGACGAAGTCTCTAGAGATGCCGATTCAGAGGCTGAGGTGCCTGAATTCTCAAATGTGAGGTCAAGGCTGCAGAGGAAACGGGCGTCCCTTCTCCCCCCAATCCCCGATAGCGTGGATGATGTGGCAGTGCTTGACGAGTGGGCACAAACGTGGCATGGGAGACAGTTTCTCACCCATCAAAGCAATGACTGGGGTGTCCTTGTTTTTGGCACCTCCAGTAATTTTGCTAAACTCGGGAGGTGCCGGGACGTATACATAGATGGCACTTTTAAAACTTCGCCCCATCCATACTACCAGTTCATGACCATTCATGGTAAATACCTGAACAGAGTGGTGCCCCTGGTCATGTGCCTTGTGACGGGGAAAACGGTGGGCCAATACAGGCACATCCTAGCGCAAGTCAAGCGGAAGGTACGGCGTGTAACTGGGCACCAATGGAGACCAAATCGGGTCATCACTGACTTTGAAAGCTCCCTCCTTCTGGCTATCCAGACGGAGTTACCAGGCAGCCGGTCCTTGGGCTGTTACTTCCACTTCACCCAAAGTTTGTGGAGACGGGTGCAGGAGTTGGGCCTTGCAGGTAACTATATCTTTCTTACTCACAATTCTTTTTTAATTAGAAACGTCTGTCTGAAATTTCACAATTTCACGCCAAAATTGTGGGAAAAGGAAAAATATGTGTCAGTTAAGCAAACATATTTGGGCACTTTGCCATAAATGACCTTTCCATCATCCTCAATCAATCTAATAAATAAATAAATAAATCCATAAATAAATAAGCTATTATTAGTCAGATGTCACTTGATTGACAGTACTTTATTTTATTATTACTATCATTATCATTATTTTTTGTTACAAATCAAAACTTTCATTTATTCAATAAAGAAATGAGTGCATAGTGTGGCTAAATAAGAACTAATTATTGCACGTTCCTAAACTAACGAATTATCGAATGAATAAATAGATAGATAGATAAATAGATATATCGTTTTTATTGTAATTCAACATGAAATGCATAAATAAACGACATGTCATTCCACTGGCTATGTGATCTCAAAACTACTCCTAGTTAAAAGAATGCTAAAACTACAATACTAAAAACAAAAACACTAAAAAGAGACACCACCATTAAAAATGAAGGATACAGGTACATACAAGTATTCAATATTAAATATTGACTATTTAAGTAGTTACTAAGTAAGGAACTCATAATTAACTAATAATTAGTCACTAGTCACTAGTTACTCATTAATCCCCATCATTTCGTTAACTAATAATGAATGGAAGCTTTTATATCCTAATTTTTTATACAGTATAGGTTACTTTTAATGTTTGAGAGGTTTCTTGTTATTATTGGCCTGTTGAGTTGTCTAAGCCTACCTCTCCTGGATTGACTTTTTGTTTTAAGTAGGCCTAGTAATAGTTACATGTGTGCCTAGTAAATTCATTCATTCATTCATTCATTCATTCATTCATTCAGGGCATTATCGGAGACATGGCAGGCTGCGGGAGTGCATCCAAAAGTTCATGGCTATAGGCTTTCTGCCATTGGCTTTGGTGCGCCAAAACTTTCGCCTCCTGGAAACAGCAAGAGAGACAGTTCGTCTCACAAGACGCTTCGGTGGTCTTACTGACTTCATTCGGTACATGATGCGGAACTACATCGCGGACGGTTGCCAGTTCCCACCACTGATGTGGAACGTGTTCGACAGGCATAGCCGTCGGAAGCCATTCCCAGTTGGGGGGGACATATTTGTACCGGCCCACGAAGTCGCGTGCGTGCGCAGCGCGCGTGCGCAGCGCGCGTGCGCAGCGCGCGTGCGCACCCCCATCCTCGCGCGTGCGCGAGGATGGGGGTGCTCTTTTTATAACTCTTAATAAATGTGATTGTGCCGCTCTTCCACCTTCAAGCAGCTCACAGCAGCTCACAGCAGCAGCCAGCAGCCCTCCCTTCCAGGCAGCGGCCGCAGGGTCCTAGTGCCGGCCTCATTTGAGGCTTTTTTTTCCTCCTCTTTTTCCCCGTGGCCTCGCGGCCCAAATACCGGTTCGCGGCCCACGAGTCCCCCCCGTCCCCCCCGTCTCCTACGGCCCTGTCGACAGGAACAGTGATAACAGGACCAACAACTTTGTTGAATGTAAGACATTATTTATTGTTCATTTTGTGAAGAAAGCAATTAATTGTCTGACATTGTTAACATAATTATTCATTTACAGTAACTATAACATTTGTGTACCATACCGCAATATCGAGTGGTGGTCAAGTTCAGCCCCCATGGTCGAGCACAAAAGTCAGCGCCCCTGGTGATGATTATTTTCCTTTCTAAATGATAGAATTTAGCTTCAGAATTGGCAGGCTGTTGCGGACTTTCAGTTGTGTGTGTGTGTGTGTGTGTGTGTGTGTGTGTGTGTGTGTGTGCGTGTGCGTGTGCGTGTGTGTGTGTGTGTGTGTGCGTGCGTGTGTAGTGGGGAGGTGTTATTGGCTCTAACGCATTGTTATGCCATGCATGCAGGTGCAGGTCAGAGGGTCTTATTTTGTTTTGAGCTTAGCCAATTATTTGTTCTTTTTTATAACCTAGGCCTACTCATTTTATTGCAGCCAGAGAGCCCATTTTGACTGTCACAGGTTATGTCCATACACGGACACAGTGGCAAGAATTTTCCTTGTCCATGTTATATGTTCTAGATTTTGTTTTTTATGTTTTTCTTTTTAAGACCCAATTGGTGTATATTGGAGTCCTGGCAAGCCTATGCGGTTCTCAATCGTTTTATTTTCAAGGACCCCCATAACTCTGAGAGTGTCCAAATGGACCCATATAATAAAAACACAATTTATTGACACAAGGAATGTTGTTAACTTCTTTCATAGTTTTTCGTTTTCATATATGTCAAATATTATTTTGGAATATTTTGGATTAGGTTATAATTATTTGAAATTTAGAAGCCTTTACCTCTAATTACACCTTTTGGAATAGCATTTATTTAAGTTTGGAGCTTTTATGGGTTAGAGTTGGGTTAGGGATAGATACAGAGTGGCCTACAACACAATTAAGGGACGTTCAAATAAAATCGACGTGCAGCGGGGATATCATTTTTCGGCAGCTGTGCACAATTGACAGTGGCGTAAAGTAACTAGGTACATGTACTCAAGTACTGTACTTAAGTAAAATGTATTTTAACTTAAGTAAAATGTATTTTACTTAAGTCCCGTCCGCCCGCAGGCTGCGGATCGGCCCTCTATTTTCGGTGAAGAGGTTTGGTGTAGAGGCGAAAATGAGCAGACCAAGTTGTAGCTACTAGGCCTACTTCTTCCCAATAATTATTATAATGAGGAGACACTCAACAACAGGAGCTAATCAATCAAATAAAAAAATAGACATCAAAGCAAAGCATGTGAAAACCAAACAAAATAATAAGCACAAGAAAAATATCTTTTGGCTCCTATACAAGTTTTGACCTACAGGCTTTCTTTTATTTGTGGTTAAATGTCACATTAACATGACTCCAACATATGAATAGAAAAGATAATCGGTAAACAAACAAACAAACAAACAAACAATATAGGCTATTTTCTATAGCATATATATCTGATTGATCGATCGCTCTCTCTCTCTCTCTCTCTCTCTCATATGCTCTCATAATAGCCTACAGCAAAGCGACACTTTCAACAGTGAAACGTTGTAATATTTAAAGTCACCTCAACACCCCTAGGGGGTCCTCGGAGTTTCTGAGGAGAACTTTAGCCAAAAATAGCAGATCTACAAGCTCACGTGAGCTTGTAGATCGGATTTTTTTTTGCAAAGAGTTATAGGTGTGTAGAGGGAAAAAAGAGCAGCAACAGTTTATCTGAATGTCATACAATATAGAGGGGGTCCCTGCTTCATCATAAAAACGTTGAAGACCCCTGCCCCACAAGGGGAAGTGGTGATGATTATTTTCCTTTCTAAATGATAGAATTTAGCTTCAGAATTGGCAGGCTGTTGCGGACTTTCAGTTGTGTGTGTGTGTGTGTGTGTGTGTGTGTGTGTGTGTGTGTGTGTGTGTGTGTGTGTGTGTGTGTGTGTGTGTGTGTGTGTGTGTGTGTGTCAGTGGTGCGTGTTCTAGATTTTTTGGGAGGGTATACTATAACAATCCCCCCGTTCCTCCCACACGCACGGCACGCACGCGCGTATAATAAATTAATGTAAACAAAAAAAATCTGCCCCGCACAAACTCGGCCAGGCCCACTCAGGCCCAGTTTCACAGTAACACTGAGTACACTTACCATATGCTTTGTACTGATTTTCTACTGTTTCTAATGTTAATCACCCTGTAACTCAACCACTTCGGAGCTGCTTTTAGCCTTGGATGCATTTTTTTTGATTACCATAGAAGTGCAAGGATTGTTATACATAAATGCTGGTTAGGCTTATCAGATCAGATATAATAGCACTGTTAACAGCGAGCCTTCCTGTATCTACAGAATAGTATTAACTTGGCATTGAAGACACAAACTGTATTGAAGATTCAAGATTTTGCTATGACGCGCAATTTGAATACTAATGAGGTACTCAATTCAGTGACGTTCAATGAAGTGAATGGCAGGTCGTTGAAATGTGTGAATTCCTTCGCCAGTAGCCATTAATTATCACCTCAAGAACAATAGCCACGCACATGATAAGCCTTCACCTCAGAGTTAGACTAGTCAGATGGTCAGACCACATTCTTGCTGTTTGTATTGCTGCACCCCCCCAGCCCACTGAGCCCAGCCACACCTGGCTGCATCAGATTCGTATCAACGTATCAGATACGCCGTTTCGAACTGTTTTTGAATGTATACGGTGGTGACGCAAAACATCTGCAGGCCATACTGCATATACAGCGTACCATGGTAGAACACATCACTGGTGTGTGTGTGTGTGTGTGTGTGTGTGTGTGTGTGTGTGTGTGTGTGTGTGTGTGTGTGTGTGTGTGTGTGTGTGTGTGCGCACGCGCACGCGCGCAAGTGCACGCGAGAGAGAGAGAGAGAGAGAGAGAGAGAGAGAGAGAAAAGTGTGTTTCTTGTTTTTCTCCGCTCTGCCTGCACCCACGATAATTGCGTTTGAAATCACGACCAGTCCGTCCGGGGGCTGCGGGTCGTCCTGCGCATCACTAACCCGGGGGTCCCTGGGGACCCCTAGTTACTTTGTTTTGATCATTATTACAAAACATACATTAATCACTTCAGTCCTTTATACATTTTGGCCATTTGAAAATAGCATATCTACAAGCTCACGACACAATCTGCTATTTTCAACATATATATATATATATATATATATATGAACCGTCGGCATTATGGGTGGACCCCCTGGGGAACATAGGTACGGTCCCGAAAATACTCATTAGCATGAATCCAACATACACTGACGACAGTCTATGAAATCTATGAAAAAGTTTAATCTGAAACACAATCGTAGTGGGGGTCCCTGCTTCATTTCTCTCTCAGCTAGGGGGTCCTTAGCCTGAAAAAAACGTTGAAGACCCCTGAGTTAGAGACCATGACATGACTGTTATCCTCCCATCAACTGCTTTAGTCTAGCAAGAGCAAGTGGTGGAAGTAAACGGCACCCAGTCCCCCCCCCTCCCTGTGACTTGTGGTGTCCCACAAGGAAGTATACTAGGACCTTTACTGTTCCTGATATATGTGAATGACATGTCATCGGCCTGCGACTGCAAGCTGTTCCTGTTCGCAGATGACTCGGCCCTGCTAGTCTCGGACAGGGACAGGCTGCAGGTTGAGAAAACTCTCAGCTCCGAACTCAACAAGATCTGCATCTGGCTCTCTGACAACAAACTTTCATTACACCTGGGTAAAACTGAATCCATCCTCTTTGGGTCCAGTCCTAACCTTAGCAAGGCAGAGAGTTTCACGATCAAAGTGGGTGATAATGTCATCAAAAGAAAGGATGAAATTACCTACATGGGCTCCATCTAGGAGGCAAACCTCTCTGGTAACAAAAACGCCGAAAAAGTGATCAAAAATGTCAACCGAACAACACGCTATTTGTGGAGGATTGATCGCCTAGTCAGTAAGAATACTCTGAAGATTCTTGCAGGGGCCCTCATTCAAGGTCATTATGATTATGCATGCACTTCATGGTATCACAACACCTCCAAGGCCTTAAAAACAAGGCTCCAAACATCCCAAAACAAACTTGTAAGGCTACTTCTTGGCCTCAATCACAGAACCCATCTAACCCCTGCTCATTTTGCTAGGATTGGATGGCTTAGGGTTGAGGACAGAGTACAGCAACTTGCTATGGGCCTGGTCTTCAAGATACACCACAACATTGGGATCCCCCTGTATTTGTCAAAATACTTCAAAAATGTTAATGAAGTCCATGATCATAACACCAGAGGCAGCTCCACTGATCATGTTCAACCCAGATTTGGCTCAACTAAGGGTATGAACTCATTCTCATGCTATTCATCAAAAATGTGGAATGCCCTACCAAAAGGAGTAAAGGAGTGTAAAACCCTACTCACTTTCAAAACTGCCCTAAAGATACACCTTCAGGAGGCTGCAATTCGAAAATGGCCCCTGTCTAAGTCTTAACCTACCCCTCCCTACCCCCCCCCCCCCCTCCTTCATTTTCCTCTTTTGTATATATATATATATATATATTTATTTTTTTTCTCTCGTCATACCAGTAACCTGAAAGCTGATTGTATGACATTCTGTATAGTAGTGTGTATATCTGCCTGCCTCTTATATTTCATCATGATTTGTGTGCATGGGGTCCTCATCTTAAACAAGCGTAATGCTTAATGAGGGTTTCCAGTGCTGTATATTTCCATATGGTTGCTTCACAGGTAGCCTACAGACAGGGGAGCGTATTCAAAGAGGTGGCTGTTGGCCCTGAGTGGGGGTTACAATCAGCATTGCCTTTTGTTCTACCTGAGAGACAGGAGGTCTGTCTCCATCCCCTTTCCTGTTTCATACAGGTGCAAATTGAATCAGGGAACTCAGAGGGGGATCTATTGTTTGTCTGGGTGGGTCTCACTTTTGGAGGCTGACCCCCACCCACTTATTCAAAATGTGACCACTGCTATAAAGAACCATACTGAAGTGTATCTAACTGTGTGTGCCACTCCAGGCCGTTGGGCTGTGGAGATGGTTGGCTGTTCTGTACTGTCTGTACTGTCTGAATAAACTGGAAGCAACGAAACCTCACTAACTAGTGATGACTCCTTCATTCTACAACCATTCATTCTCATCTCTGGGACAACAAACTTATCTCCAATATGGCGTTGTTGGCAACTACGAAAGCAATAGAAACCTTTAAGTCTGTGGTTTTTAGATACCACATTATGGCGTCAAGTCGGCAGTAGCGTTGGTTTGTTTCTTTGGAGGCGCAAGTCTCCAGGGATACTGAGCCAGGCGTCGAAAGAACGTGCGGCGGGACATCGGGACGACATGACGACGACTTTTCGAGAATCTACAAGGAGCGGACTTCATGACCAGATCTAGGACGGCTGCACGACTCATCTGGCTGCTCAACATATCTTCTGCGATCGCTAAAGGAGCGCGCTGCGGTGCAGACGGCGGTGCGGGGGACCTGTGAATGGAAGGGGTTCTTCGTAGCGGGTATGTTGTGGGGAGAGGACAGCGGGTGCCGGCAGAGTGGAGAACTTGCGATGAAGGGGTTCTTCGTGAAGAGTGTGGTAACACATCTTCAGCGGTCGCTAGTGGAGCGCTCTGTTGTAAACATGCAGCTATCTGTTGGAAAATCTGGGTACGGCGTTGGAGCACGGCTGGGTGAGAAGATGACATTGAGGGAGGCTGCAAGAGAGACATTATCGAACGGGACACTGCGCATATGGGACCTGGGGTTATGTTTTTGTGATGAGCGTGGGTTAAACTGTGGGGCTATGGCTGCCATGGGAAGTGGTGCGAGGGTATTTTTTTTACTTTCTGGTCTCCTGTGTTTAATGTGAGTTTACTTTGTGGATTATTGTTTCATTGGGGGGTACGCTGCCTTCTTTTTTCCGTGTAGACACTTTCGTGGTAGTTGTCATATATGCTTGATGGTACGGTGTAAAACTTAGGGATAAGAATTAGGCTATCTTTGAGTATATTTTGGTGACTGGGCGAGGGGGACATTGATCTTGGGGGGTGGTGCTATCGCTTGGTGGGCGTGATTCGACTGTGTGCTGTCAGCTTCCACTGGGTGGGGGCTGTGTAATGTTTTATCCTGGAGTTTAAAAGGCTAACAGAGGGATCCTGCACGCTAATTAGTTTTGGGGGTGTCTATTTGATGTATTCACCGTGTCGCTGTACTATGTAATCTTGGTTTTTGTATGTGCATTGTTCTGTGTGATGTTGTTTGCTGTTTTAGTTTTCCTGAATGTTAACTTTTTTTTCCTGGTTGGTGTTCCGGTCGCTTTTCATGGGGGGCGGATTCTTTGTGTTTCTTTTGAAATATACGTGTTTGTGGAAGACGTTTGAAGTCTCCCATGGGGGGTCTGCTGTATATTTCCATATGGTTGCTTCACAGGTAGCCTACAGACAGGGGAGCGTATTCAAAGAGGTGGCTGTTGGCCCTGAGTGGGGGTTACAATCAGCATTGCCTTTTGTTCTACCTGAGAGACAGGAGGTCTGTCTCCATCCCCTTTCCTGTTTCATACAGGTGCAAATTGAATCAGGGAACTCAGAGGGGGATCTATTGTTTGTCTGGGTGGGTCTCACTTTTGGAGGCTGACCCCCACCCACTTATTCAAAATGTGACCACTGCTATAAAGAACCATACTGAAGTGTATCTAACTGTGTGTGCCACTCCAGGCCGTTGGGCTGTGGAGATGGTTGGCTGTTCTGTACTGTCTGTACTGTCTGAATAAACTGGAAGCAACGAAACCTCACTAACTAGTGATGACTCCTTCATTCTACAACCATTCATTCTCATCTCTGGGACAACAAACTTATCTCCAATATGGCGTTGTTGGCAACTACGAAAGCAATAGAAACCTTTAAGTCTGTGGTTTTTAGATACCACACCAGTTTAGTAGACCTTGTATTGTGAATTTGTACTTCCATGTACTGTTATGTACTGTCATGTACTATTCTCATGTCTTTCTAAATAAACGACATCAATCAATCAATCTAGATCTGTCTCATGTATGTTGACTTAAAGGCCGATGAAACTCTAGGGCTGAATTTGTAGTTAGTTTTCCAGTTCATGTTAAAGATTGGGTGAACTAAAAGAGTTTATTTCAATTTTATTTGATGACCGGGTCATCATGGGTCAATAGGTGACTCTTTGAGTCTCCCGCCGGTCATCAAATTATTGGCTTAGGAATGCGACAAAAATACGATTCTTTTTTTGGGTGAACTACTCCTTTACAAACTACAGCAGTGGGGAAAAAAACCTGTCAGGCAGCATAACGGTGACCGTATGGTACACCGTGATGTACCGTCATCAACACAGCTGCAGATAATCACATTAATAATGTTACATTTAGGTCAAGTAAGTAGGTCGGAGAGACTTATTGTCGGCCGAGAATGTGGGAGTCTATCCACGTTTACGTAATTGAAATACATCAAATAGGAGGCTGGCCAGCCTGATAGGGGAAGTGAGAAAAAAAGAACGTAGTGATTCAGGCTGGATCTCAGGCAACTAGACTAGAGGCACACCTAAATCTAGCACAAGCATTATTTAATTTGATGAGCTGCAGCTGCAGTTGCTTTACTAGCCTGCCATGTTTTTATTCTGCTGGAGTTATTTATTATTTTTAACCTGAACTGGAAAAACAAACCACACAATCATCCCATAGGGTTTGATCTCCCTTTAAACCTGAATTATACTTTGTCGTTCAACAGATATGGGAGCCAACGATAGCCGATATAGACGCTCGTTTGTGAGCTTGACTGTCGGCTTGACTGTTTTTTTTTTCTCGCAGATTATGAAATTAAGCAATTATCTGTACAAAGGCACACAAAACAAAAAATAAATAATGGTAATTCCTCACTGTAGATACTCCTAATACTGGAAAAAAAAGAAAACAAACTATAAATGGTGAAGTATAACAGATGTTAAAGCATCGCCACTGTGAGTAGACCAAAGCAATGTTGCACGTCCTACTTGCTTCTCTCTATCGCTCTCTATCTCTATCTCTATCTCTATCTCTATCTCTCTCTCTCTCTCTCTCTCTCTCTCTGTATATTGTGTGTGAATGCTTCCCCCCCCACACACCCCAGGATATGATAATGTTTTTTAATCCACAGTATTTGTATGAAGACATTAAATGTATATTTTCATGCTGTACATTTCTTGTACCAACTTATTATGTTTTTAATAAAATTACAGAAAACAGACGTTGACTTAAATTAATTTTATTGGAGATTGTCTTAACAGTGTTTAGCCTCTGCTCTAAATAACTACTAATTATCATCATCATCATCATTTTACTCCACTCCAATTACTTGAAAGCAATAGTTACTAGTTACTTTACAGATATAAATTAATACATTATAAATGTATTCATAGTGGCTCATAGGAATTTATAGACTACGTGACAACCAGGAATAGATTGGTGACCACCGGAGAGACGGGTGACAGCCGTAATGTAGACGGCATCCGGGAGCAGTTTGGGTTGGCGCCCCAGTCTGTGTCTTCCGTGAGGAAGAAGCCCAACAAATCCACGGTGAGGCCTTTAGGAGGACCATTCAAGCAAGACGCAAGGGAGCCTGCAGTACCACCACGGGCCAAGACACCATCACACCAGAATGAAATGTTTGGAGCGGGGGAGTCTGGTGCAACGCTCAGGTCCTGGACCTGATGAGACGGAGGAGGAGCCCGGCCAGGAGGCCATCCACAGAGCCTAGCCCCTCCACGTGCCAGAGCCTCCGCTCTCCCCCATTCCTGGCAGAGTAGTTTCGGACAAGCGTATTGAGTGGCCCCGTCTTTCCCTATTTAGGACTGACCGTGGGTAGCTACCTGGGACGTAAGTCGGGGCTTGATCAACCCTGGCTGGGTCACCTGGGTGAGGGTGTATGTTGCGAGACCCGAAACATCCTATGACCCCAGGCTACAACACTGATGATACGTCCCAGGTGCATCCATGTGATGTTTTTTTTCGTTATAAAACATACATTAACCACTTTAGCCCTATTTTATACCTAGGCTATTTGAAAATAGCCTATCTACAAGCTCACAACGCGTCACATCGCGACGTGTTGTGAGCTTGTAGATAGGCTATTTTCAAACATTTTAGTACTTTTGCTTTTGGTACTTTAAGCACATTTTGATACCAATACTTGTACTTTTACGCACATTTTTTATTAATTAATTTACAGAGTAGGGCACTTCTACATTACAGTATTTTTACTTCAGTATTTTTACTTTTAATTAAAGGGACTACACCTTGAATTTTAACTTTTTCTTCTTTTTTGTGTGTTTTTGGTCTCCCCTACCTCTCTTCTATCCCAAAGAATACCCCAGTTTGAGCACTCAGGCTTTCACAGCAAATCTGGGGTTTTCTGTAAATTGGTCACAAAACAGGCCAAACTGATTAGCACCCTGACGTGACGTCACGTCAGGGTGCAATCCCTCCCGTTTTTCTTTTTTTTTTCTTTTTTCTTTTTCCACACAGAACCAGGAGATAACATGTATACAAACTGGCTCAATAGCGCCCGTGCCAAACAGGACAATGTGGTATTGCAGGTGAAAGTGCTTTAAAAGCCAGAGAGAAGTAAGTTGGAATGAGTATATCTGAGGCTTGATTTAGGCTCAAACCGTTTGAAAAACGTTTGAGGGACATAAACAATATGATATTAAATATATATATATATTTTAATTCATGGTGTAGATCCTTTAAGAAAAACATTTGAGTACTTTTTCCACCACTGATCAAAATAGCAGACCAGCTAATTCAGGTATTTAAAAGAGAGTCCACCAATGCCATGACCCCAAAGGTGGGACAAAGACACTGTTTTGCAAGAACAAGTAAGTCTCAAGTCTCTGCTCTCGAGTCCAGAGTCAAGACTGACTCAAGTCTTAAGCTTGTTGGAAAGGCATGACTTGAAAAGACTTGGAAGTCACAAGTCAAGAGAGAGGGCTCCAGTCAAGTCAAGTTATGTGTCATTGGCGATGAAGTCCAAGTTGAGTCCAACTAAATTATCTTCTTGATTTGATGTAAGCCTAAAGTCATCACATTTGTGACTCGAGTCCAAGTCGAGTCCACACCACGGTTTTCTACATTCTCTCCAATGGAAAGCTGATGTACTGTACTGTACTGGGCTGGGCTGGGCTGGACTTTAACACATGAGATAACAAGCAGGAATATGTAAGGCTTATAAAAACTAATCTCATCTCCTTCAGATGATAGAATATGAGAGGAGATGGAGGTACAGCAGTGCCATCTACTGGACAAGTTAAATCATTCAAGGATTTGTACTGTATACCGGTATGTGTGTGTATCATATGTGTATATATATATATATATATATATATATATATATATATATATTTATTTATTATTATTATTATTATTTTAAAGATTTTAAAAAGTTGAAAAAACACAACTTTTCATCAATTAAAAACAATTTAAAAAAAAGCAAAAGTATTACATAAATGCATTTTTTAAATCTAATAATTTCCATAAATAAATGTTTCAAAAAAGTGACATAATAAACCATAAACTTTACAAGAAGAGCTTGTAGATCTGGTATTTCTGTCAATGTTAGCCGATTTCAGGCTTTTATGATTATTAATCATTCATTAGTGAATATAGTTATGACAGATCATTGTTACTACTAACCTACAGCTCTATCAGTGAGGAGGGTTAAGTTCAGCATTTATTTATTATTATTATTATTTATTATTATTATTATTATTATTATTATTACTATTATTATTATTATCATTATGTTGTGTTTGTTCCCCACATAATGCAAATCAATTAGTTTAGTCTCACTATATAGTCACGCTACGAGATAGAATAAAAGATGGACTTTATACCAAACCATTATTATATACCAAAAGAAAACACATTTTAAACTAGGGGAATCATTTTGGAGGTGCACGACACCGGAGGTTCCGGTCATTGGTTCCGGCCTCCTGATGACGTAGAGGTATTTCCGTCTAGACCGGATCAGGATCCCATTGTGTACGGAACTGTTTCTCTACAGCAGCGTGTTGTTATCAGTAGGACACAGTTAGTGGTGACACACTTCCTCTGCGGGCTTAGAGCAGACGTAGGAAGAAGAAGAAGAAGCTCTGAGTCTGTTTAGTTCTACTAGTTTAACACGTTTAAAAGTGAATATAGTCCATTGTTTATTTCATTCCATTGCTGTGTGTTGTGGACACTTGGTTGGAAGTCATTCCCTGTAGATTTGATGCAGAACAACGAGGTACGTTTCTTTGAGCTGTTTTTCTGTTTGTTTACCTTTGTTTTTCTGTTTGTTTACGTTTGTTGCAGTACAACATACATGGTTACTTCACGTTTCTATCATTTATATGTTTATTATGAGCCTTATTGTTGATAGATGGACGTTTTATTGAGGCTGATATAGGAGTAGTGTAGACACACATGTTGTGACTTTTCTTTCACCATTCTTTACTAACTAAAAGGAGGAAGCAGTGAGTTGTGTTTTAACAGGAGGAATGATGATGATGATGATGATGATGTGAGGAACAGTAGGACAAAGTTAGCCTTAGATCAAGACTATCGTAGTATGTTTTTAATAGAGTCTGACCTTTTACTTTAGTATCTACGAGAGTCTTAGCTCCACCCCCCCCCCCAGTTTGCCCTGGAATGTCACCAGTAAAGCCCGTATTTCTCCAAACATGTACAAATGATAAATATAAGGTGCTTACCCGCTTGTCCCAAATGTTAACTAGGTGTCCGGAGTGTTTGTGTAATGTATTAGTGTATATTTTACAATAAAGAAGTGTTTTAATCCCGTCTATGGCCGCCGGAATTACACTCAATGTAATTCTGTACTAATAATACTGGCTAGACATTTCAGAATCACAATTCTGGTTATTATTGCCAAGTGTGTTTTGCTCATGAGGTATTTGTGTCGATGAGGTTGGTCTACATTAGAATTGTGCAGTTATATATCAGAGACTAGTATAGTATAGAGGCAGGTACATTGTTGCATGTTGTACACAGAAGGTAGTAGCATTTACTGAACATACAATGTACTTATATGAGAAAAATGATTGCACTTTCTGCATTCAGTACACTGTAGTGTGTGTAGTTTCAATGTACAGATTATAGATTGTATGATTGTATTTTTATATGATACAGTTTAGACTGATGATAGGTTCTTGGTTTACCTATGATCCTAGATGATCCTAAATTGTAAATTACACAGCACAGCAGTACTAGAGTATTAACTGTTTTATACTTAAAGGGCAAGACCACTTTGTTAGAGGTTTGGGTTGTGTAGTTACCTTGCCATTATGTAACTCCAAAGGTGGACAAGAAATCAAAAATAATTGCTCCATTGATTAGAAATTGATAATTCAAAATATGCTCCTCATTGACTTACATTGTACGCTGAAACAGCTCTCAAAGTCACTCTTTTAGCACGTAAATGGATGGAAACAAAGTTGATTTAGACAATATAGAACATCACCACACCCAGTACTGTTTTTTTTTTTCATAAAAATGTTAGCTTCCTGTTGATTTTGCCATTTTTATTTTGAAGAAAACCCGGACTGGATCCGCGGATTCGGATCTTCAAATAGTAAAATCAACAGGAAGTTGACATTTTTATTAAAAAAACAAACAGTACTGGGTTTGGTGATGTTATATATTCTCTGAATCAGCTTTGTTTGTTTTCGTTTATGTGCTAAAAGAGTGACTTTGAGAGCTGTTTCAGTGTACAATGTAAGTCAATGAGGAGCATATTTTGAATTATCAATTTCTATTCAATGTAGCAATTATTTTTGATTTCTTGTCCACCTTTGGAGTTACATAATGGCAAGGTAACTACACAACCCAAACCTCTAACAAAGTGGTCTTGCCCTTTAATCATACAACGTGTCACACTGTGAAAATAGCTGATCTACAAGCTCACAAGGCGAGCTCTGCTGTTTTCACTATTTAAAAAAAAACGCTCTTAGACATGTTTTTATATATTTCTTATTGACGTAATGTTTGTCGTGATGATGATTCTATGATCACAGATCAGATATTAAAGTGATCCCAACAACCAAGTCTGATCCACTCTTACAGGACCCGACGATACAAAGAGAATAAGAAAGTGAATCATGTTCCGTTCCACCACGGTTCCATTTGTACCCTCTCAGGGTTAAATGAACACTATGGGTATTTTCCTGTGTAACCACATGTAACAGTAATGTTATGTGTTCTCTCTCCACCTCACCTCACCTCAGACATGGCTGACAACATCCTGGATGCTGCCTGCCAGAGAGAATCACCACAGGCTGCCAAGAAGATGACACTGGACACTGACAATGTGAGTTTGTGTGTGTGTGTCTCTCTCTCTCTCTCGAGCTGATGATGATTGAAATACGCTACGCTATAATGATTTTGTAGGTATTTTTTACTTTACTGGAGTATTTCCAGTTGTCTGTACTTTTACTTCTACTCCACTACATCTCAGAGAAACATATTGTACTCTTACTCCATTACAATTATTAGAAAACTTTAGTTACTGATTACTTTGTAGATTTTGATGATTATTATAAAACATACATTAACCACTTCAGCCCTATATATATTTTGGCCATTTGAAAATAGCCGATCTACATGCTCACAATGCCTTGTGATGCGACGCATTGTGAGCTTGTAGATCAGCTCCGGGGGGGGGGGGGGTTCCCCCAAATCCCCAGTGCGGTGCCAAATCACGCCTCATAGACACTCCTTTGTATTGTAAAGTGGTGGAGGTTGTTTCTTCCTTTGTAACAGTGTAATGTAGACAAGTGAGCCTTCTGGGGGTTCACGAAGTATTCGTTGGGGGTGTGAAGACACTCCAGTAGTTTCCTTTAACAATGGCATACAGGTATTACAGGAGTCGTTCAACCCACCCCCACCCCCACCCATGCAGCCAGTCTGTCTCACAGCTGTGCTAAATAAACGGCATGAATATGCAAGACCTCAACAAACTTGGTGTGAAATTAGCTTCTGAGCTTGTAGATCTGCTATTTTCAAAATATTTTTTATATATTTTATTCATTTGAAAACTTGTGAAATGGGACATTCTGCATAAGGAGTACTTTCTACTTTTGGTACTTTAAGTACATTTGGATACCAATACTTTTACTAAAAGTTTAACTAGAATTTTTATTTCAGACTTTTACTTGTAACAGAGTATTTCTACATTGCAGCATTGATACTTTTCCTTAAATAAAGAATGTGAGTACTTTTTCCACCACTGCATACTAATAATCATTTCAATTTCACCATTTTTTTCCATCCACTCCCTACCGTCATATAGGCTGGTCTATCAAAGGGAGCCCGCCGTTCACCCCCGTGTCCTCTGGTGTACGTTGCCCTTCAGGAGGACCCCTCCAGTGTATCTCGACCCTACTCAGAGTATTCTCAGTGGCTCTGCAACTACGGCGAGGTCTTAAAGGGTCTCAACAGGCTGCGTCTCAACAATATCTTGTGTGACGTGACCCTGGGCTGTGGGGCACAGGCGATCCCCTGCCATGGTTCTGTACTGGCCTCCATTAGCTCTTACTTTAAGGTAAATAGGCTACACATCTATCTATTGACCTGCTGTTGTTGTTAAGGGAATGACATTTAAATTTCATTTCATATCCAAACATTCGTCACAATGTAAACTATAAAGGTGTGCTCCTCTTGAGTGCAGGTCTCCGCCAGGCCGGGTTGCCTACCCAGGGCCCGCAAATTATGGATGCAAGTCATAGCCAATATCCCATTCCAGGAATGGAATATGAAAAATCTGACTGACACATCTTGATCACATGACTCTAGAGCTAATGTGTACCATTTTGGGACAGTTTTCAACAACATTTGGAGGAGTAATGGGACATAGCAGTGGCGGCCATTTTGTAGTGCCACAGAAAAAAAAATTATTGTACGACCTATGGTTCAGGAGTTACAGGCCAAAATGTGAACCGCCCATTTATAGTAGTGTCACAATTATGCTGCAAAGTTTCACGCCGATGGTTCCAACGGAGATCAGATGTAGGACGGCCAAGGGCCAATACACAGTCTCTGGTCTTTTGGCCCCCGGCTGTCTGGTCTGGCGGATACAATACGTAAGGCCTAAGCCAGGGGTGGGCATTCTGGGCAACTTTGATGATGGAGAGGGCCACATCGCATATACTGTTGGGCAGACACCTCTTATCTCCGTATTTTAACTTTTTTTCGTAAATTAATGCCGCACTGCGCCATTCTTTGTCAAAAGTAGTCAAAAGTAGCAAAAATAGTTGATCTACAAGCAGAAATTGTGATCTGCTATTTTTGAATTGGAATCCTGTTTTTTTGTGCTATTTTTGAATTGATATTCCGAAAAGTAACATTTTTATTTAATTTCAAATGCATTTAGTTATACTAATGTTAACTTTATGAACTTAAATACAAATACATTAGACATAAAAAAGACTATAGAAATGTTATAGACTGAAGTAATTAAAGCGGGTCATGTTTGCATGTTTGGAATTGTAACGGCTGAAATCAATAATATATCAGTATTCCGATATTACCCTGCGGGCCGCATTAAGTGAAGGTGGGGCGTCCAGTTGCCCATGCATGTCCTAAACCATGAACACTCCAAGCCAACCATTCTGTTTTTCAACCTTCACAGGCCATGTTTACATCAGGCATGATGCAGTCCACAAAGGAACAGTTGACCATCAAAGGAGTGGAACCTCACATGATTCGATTGCTGGTGAACTATGCATACACTTCAGAGGTGTCCATCTCTTCTGATAATGTGCAGGTAATGTATTATCTTGCCACATTAATTGACAAGCACACTCATGGAGTGTACATGGAGTGTATGTGGACAGTCTCAAAGCAGACACATGGCCCAACTAACTCCAAACTTTCCACTAAAATTCCTCAATATTCTGCCTGTGACCATACCTGCTTCCCATACCGTTACTGTACTTGCAGGATGTACAATTAATATGAAACGCATATTATGCCCCAATACTTATGCAAATCACTTCCGCAGGTAGTGCAACGTAAAAATCATCGCCAGCGTTTGGACAACAGATCTACAAGCTAACAACGCCTCGCACGTCGACGTGTTGTTGCCTTGTAGATCTGCTGCCGGTAGCCCCTCCCCCTGCAGAGCACACAGCACATCTACACAGTGGTCACAGCCGTGAGTGAAGGAGAGAAAGAGACACAGGGAAATGGAGAGAGGGAGGGAGAGAAAGAGACACAGGGAAATGGAGAGAGGGAGGGAGAGAAAGAGACACAGGGAAATGGAGAGAGGGAGGGAGAGAAAGACAGAGACAACATGAAACCTTTCATCTACAGCGGTCAGAGCCGCGAGTGAGGGAGAGAAAGACAGAGACAGACAGACAGAGAGGGGGAGAGAGAGAACGAGACACGACACAAAAACTTGGGACCACGCAAACAAAAACAGTACGATCTGATCGGTAAAACACTGTTGTAGGGAGAAGTAGCTACGTCTCTCTCCGTAACACACTGTTGAATTCAGAGGAGCAGAGAGCTGCTGCTTCTCTCTCTGAGCCCCTCTGACATTCCCCCCGCACCTCCCCCGCCCCCCTCAGGCACACCACAGCACGTCTCAACTCAAGTAGGAAGGAAGGAATAGCCTTTTAACTTTGTAACCACGCTTTGCTGTTGTAATCTTGAATTAACCAAACTACAATCCACATGTCAGAGCTTGTAACAACAGCAGCTTCACCAGCACTAGGTAGGAGCCTGGGCAACGCTAGATAATTAGCACCAGCTGTGTGTGTGTGTGTGTGTGTGATCTTGTGTGTGTGAATTTTTATCACGTTAACCTTTTATACTTTGGCTATTCAAAAATAGCAGATCTACAAGCTTGTAGATCTGCTATTTTTAAAAAATCTTTAACATTTGTGCAAATCTCTGACTATATATATTTTAAAGCGAACATTTGTAACTCAAATATTTTCTTCTGGGGGGTCTCTGGAACAACATATTTTCAATATCACTCATTTTCTGCCATTCGGTTTTTGGCCAAGTGTTTCTTATATTCGGCATTCGGTTTCGGCCAAGAATTTTCCATTCGGTGCATCCCTACCACGTAAGCCTACATCTAAATGAGTTGCCATATTTACATTTCCTTACAAATTCCTTACATTACAAGTCCCTATACGCTACATATTTCCCGGCCATGGGGCGGCCATAGCTGAGTGGTTAGTGAGCCCGCCTAGGGAGCCAGAGGCCCTGGTTGCCCCAGGTACGATTCCAGGCCACGCCAGCATATGTGTCGATGAAATGAAATTTGTCCCTGAGCAAGACTCTTAACCCCTAATTGCTCACAGGCCCTCATTGGAAACAAGCCCGCAAGGACTTTCATGAACGTCCTGTTAAAAGGAATTATCCTTATCCTTATCCCGCTTGCATAGCATAGCAGCGTGGCCTCCCAGCCCCACCCCCCTCCTCGCCTGCAAGTCGCTAGGAAAACGCTGTTTTAGGGGGGGGGGGGGACCCTAATAATAATTACATTATTCATTCACTTCATTGATACAAATCATCACTATATATCAGAACTCTTTATAACTTCTCCGCGCTGTGTGTGTGTGTGTGTGTGTGTGTGTGTGTGTGTGTGTGTGTGTGTGTGTGTGTACTATAATTATTTGAAAACTTTAGTTACTTTGTAGATTTTGATTATTATTACAAAACATTACCCATCGCAGCCCTATAAATAGCCGATCTACAAGCTCACAATGTGGTCGCGATGCGACGCATGTTGAGCTTGTAGATCTGCTATTTTCAAAATATATGTTTTGAAAACTTGTGAAATGGGACTTTCTGCATAATGAGTACTTTTACTTTTGGTACTTTAAGTACATTTTCATGCCAATACTTTTGAACTTTTACTCAAGTACATTTTTAATTCACGACTTGTACTTGTAACAGAGTGTTTCTACATGGCACCATTGATACTTTTACTTAAGTACTTTTCCCACCACTGATCTTCTCCCGATACATAACATCAGACATTTTGTTTCATTTGTTCTAGGACCTGCTGGCAGCATCAGACTTGTTTGACTTCAAGGCTGTTCGAGAGGCCTGCGATGGATACATGAAGCGGCAGCGTCACAGGGATAACAACCTGGGAACCCATTTGGTAAACAAAACAAAAAAAACTATAATAATATTATATATCTCTGCTGTCAGGCAGAAACCAGCTAACTCCAAAATCTTCATGTTTAAGGAAATGGAAAAAAAAAAAATGGGGTTAGGAGGTTTTGTTCATCATTGATAAGAACAGCTAAATGGACCTCCAAGCTCACAATGAGGTTGGAGGTCAAAAGGGGGTGGAGCCTGGAGTCAGCTAAACCAGCTAACTCCACCCCCCTTTGGTGGAGTTAGCTGGTTTAGCAGAAAGTTTGAGGATCCAATGGAGTTAGCTCACTTAGCTGGTTTTGTCAGAGGCGCTTTTTAATACTTTTTCATTGGTTCAATATTCTTTTTTTTACCAACACACAGACGTAAAGGGTGTTTAATAGCACTGATTTATTGAAAAAAATGCCACCAAAGCGTCAAAATGGAGTTAGCTGGTTTCGAATATAACAAAATATAATATTTTTTTCGCCCTCTGTTTTTTGCCTCTGGGGGCACCACCTCCTTTTATTTTGTGTAGAAACAGGAAATTGGTTTGGCTCCTCCCCCTTGCTTAGTCCACTTCCTCCCTGGGTGCTTTTGAGTTTATTCCTACTAACAACGACACGTTTAAGGGCAGTGGTGCTGGCAGATTCTGCTCCTGCTGTTACCGGAATATGTCTTGAGAGATTACATGGATATAAATAATTGTGGAGGGCTTTATTACTTGGGTTTGGGGCACATCGGTGCTGGTAGGTGAGGGTGGTCACCCTCTCACCGATGTGGTTTGAAAACTACGACATGACGTCACTGAGCCGCGGTGATAAGCCACTCAACCGCTCACCCTGACACGTCTCTCTGCTTCTACTGACCGACATCCAGTGGTGGAAAAAGTACTCAAATTCTTTACTTAAAGTTATACAATGCAGAATCCCAAATAACGATTTTTAGCAACCTCTGCTGGTCACTACCGTCACTGCATACAATTTCCGTAATCCTCGATTACCCAGAATTCCATTCGTTTTCACCGGAAGCCGGAAGCGTTTCAAAAAGCGATCTTTTAATTGTTTTATACTATCTACGGATCGTTTCTCTTAGCCAGTGGAGCATTAGTTACCATGAGCTGTGCTTTCTTTTTCTGTTCTTTTTCGATCTTCAAATCCTACATTCTCTTAACATCAGCGTGAGGTTCCTTTTTGCTATTACCGCGGTAGTTCCTGGCCAAACAGGAAACCGTTGCGGTAGTTCCTGGGGACGTCGGCCACGACGTCATGACGTTGGCCAGGAACGTCATTTCCCCGGGAAAGTCCCCCCAGTCCACTTTCAATAGAAAATATATAAATAAAAGGCTTCCGGGGGTGAAATTCATGGAGTGGGTGTTGTGAAACTTTTGCCACTGACAAAAGATATAGAATTTAACTTTAGTTTTGTTGAAAACGTTACCTAGTATTACTTTAAGTAAAAGTACCAATACTGCAATATAAAAATACTCTGTTACAAGTAAAAGTCCAGAATTCAAAATTTACTTGAGTAAAAGTACAAAAGTATTGGCATCAAAATGTACTTAAAGTACCAAAAGTAAAAGTACAAACATATTTGAAAATAGCAGATCTACAAGCTCACAACGCGTCGCATCGCGACGCGTTGTGAGCTTGTAGATCTGCTATTTACCTCAAAATTGTACCTCAAAATTGTACTTAAGTGCAGTACTTAAGTAAATGTACTTAGTTACTTTCCACCACTGCCGACATCACCCTCTCACCGCTGGCTCGCTCCAGCGGAATTCCGCGCAGTGTGATTGGCCTGGAAGTTGGGTAGGGTGGTCCCCTTAGTTTTGCCGTTTCCCCTCTCCCATCATGGAAATTTTACTCCCGGCAAAAGACGGGGGACTGGTGCCATCGGGTATCCAGGAGGGTGGTTGGGACTCCTGGCCCGGAAAAGATCTGAGTTTTTCGGCCGAAAAACGGCCGCCACTCCGGGACCGCCGGTGGAGGGCTCGTTGGACCCGGGTCAGCGGTTTGCACGCGGCGGTGGTAATCACCCTAAAGACCTAAAAGGTGATAGGGTGATCACCTCATTAGGTAGCATGCAGGGGCCTTAACACTCTCACCGCCGGGCCCGTAGCCTACGGGCCGATAAATCCAACTGTACAGCGCCGATCCCGTAGCCTACGGGCTGTGGTGCTTTTTCATTTTTTTCAAAAAAAAAAACATTTTTCAATTTTCTAGTACGGCACATTTCATCGTAACACCACCGGAAATGGAATTATTCAGGATCCCGTTTTGCAGATCCCATAGGACTCCATTCTAAAGCGCACACTGTAATGCCATTTTCTTCGATTGGAGTTTTTCTCCTCGCTGATCACTGTTTAACATAAACCGTTCTAACTACAACATGGCGGCTCCGTTTGACACGTGGTTTGGACTGGTAGACGCAGGGAGATCTACGCGATGTTTACAAACAGTGCTCAGCTCAATCCTAAGGATTTTAACGAGGTCTGTGGCGACGTGAAAAAAACTAAAAACAACAATAAAACGTTGGCACTGGTGAGTACATTATGAGATTAACCTCTGGCGGTCAATGTGTTAAGGGGAAGATGGAGAGTGGGATGGATGAGAAACATTCACTCTAGATCAGCGTTTCCAAACCGCCGCTCCGCGGCCCTTTTACTGTGCCGCCTCAAAGTGCTGGGTGTGCCGTGTAAAACTTCCAAGAAACGGAACGAAGCAAATATTGTGTGCGTGTGTGCGCACACAAATACACACGCGCGCATGCATGATACATACACCGTATATCTAGGTGTGCGCTGGGATCTTTTGGGTATGCCAGGTGTGCCTTGGCACAACAATTTAAAATATGACATTTCACAAGGACAGATTTCAAGCCACATTAAAGGCATACTAGGTAACGTTTTCAACAAAACTAAAGTTAAATTGTATATCTTTTGTGAGTGGCAAAAGTTTCACAACACCCACTTCATGAATTTCACCCCCGGAAGCCTTTTATTTATATATTTTCTATTGAACGTGGACGGGGGGGACTTTCCCGGGAAAATGACGTTCCTGGCCGACGTCATGACGTCATGACGCCGACGTCATGACGTCGGCCAGGAACTACCGCAACGGTTTCCTGTTTGGCCAGGAACTACCGCGCTAATAACAAAAAGGAACCTCACGCTGATGTTAAGAGAATGTAGGATTGGAAGATCGAAAAAGAACAGAAAAAGAAAGCACAGCTCATGGTAACTAATGCTCCACTGGCTAAGAGAAACGATCCGTAGATAGTATAAAACAATTAAAAGATCGCTTTTTGAAACGCTTCCGGCTTCCGGTGAAAACGAATGGAATTATGGGTAATCGAGGACTACGGAAATTGTATGCAGTGACGGTAGTGACCAGCAGAGGTTGCTAAAAATCGTTATTTGTGATTCTGCATTGTACAACTTTAACCAGATCAGCAACATGACTCACAGATGAATAGTAGTTTATTTTGTCTAATTATAAATCTCCCTCTGGATGTTGTCGTTGCCCTTTCAGAAGGACGGCCGCAGTGTGGATGCTGAGAAGTTTGTGGACCCCAACCATCCCCACAGCGTGTGTGACGGTCTCAACAAGCTGCGTGTCAAGAATTTCTTGTGTGATGTGATCCTGTGCGGTGAGGGACAGGAGGTCCCCTGCCATCGTGCTGTACTGGCCTCCTTTAGCTCTTACTTTGAGGTAAACGCACGTCTATTGACCTGCCGTTCTGCTGTGGCTTTTATGTGAACCGATTCTATATCCAATCAATTAATAGTTAACCCATTAATACCTGTGTACGCATCTGTGTCACTTTAGATTTATTTGGCTATTCAAAAATAGCAGATCTACAAGCTCATAGCGCGGCACCGAGTGCCGCGCTACGAGCTTGTAGATCTGCTATTTTTGAAAAATCTTGAAAAAAAATGTTTTAGATTTTTTTCCAAAAACTGTTAGGATTTTGATTTTTTTTAAAGAATCGCCTCAGGTCTTAATGGGTTAATAGACACAATGTGCATGAGAAAGGCCTAAACCATGAACACTCAAACCGTTCTCCTTTTCAACCTTCACAGGCCATGTTTACATCAGGCGTGGTGGAGCCCACACCGGCAAGGGTGACCATCAGAGGAGTGGAGCCTCAGGTGATTGGATTGATGGTGGAATACGCCTACACTTGTGAAGTGCGCATCACACAGACCATCATAAAGAAGACGGGTGTGATCAGCTCAAATGTGAAGGTAATGTATTTTCATCATAAACCTTATTGTGGGATCGCTAAAGCGATCACACTATTATATATATATATATATATATATATATTTCACTTTTTACTGCAAAAAAAATCCCATTCATTTCAATGGGGAAATTCATACTTTTAGCTAGAAACTCCGTTCCAACTCTATAACGTTCAGCCTACTTAGGACATATTGGCTACCATTTGAATTTTTGAAATAATTTGTACTTTTAGAGATATTTCACTTTTTACTGCTAAAAAAAATGAATGGGGAAATCCTATTTAGCTACAGTGGAGCCTAGCAACTGCTTATTAGACCCTAGCAACACCATATTAGACCATAGCAACCACCTATCATACCCTAGCAACCACCGATTAGACCCTAGCAACCACCGTTCTACCCTAGCAACCACCTGTTTTACCGTAGTAACCGCATATTAGACCATATAGACTGCATATTAGACCTTAGCAACCCCCTATTGGACCCTAGCAACCGCTTATTAGACCCTAGCAACCACCTGTTTTACCCTAGCAACCACCTGTTTTACCCTAGCAACCACCAATTAGACCCTAGCATTTTACACTATTCAACACTGACAAACCTTTAGAACCGTAGACCTTTAAAACCTTTAGAACCTTTCAAACCTTTGGAACCTCTTAAACCTTTAGAACCTTTCAAACCTTTCAAACCTTTAGAACCTTTAGAACCTTTAGAACCTTTCAAACCTTTAGAACCTTTCAAACCTTTAGAACCTTTAGAACCTTTCAAACCTTTAGAACCTTTAGAACCTTTCATCAAACCTTTAGAACCTTTCAAACTTTTAGAACTTTAACACTACTAACAATATCAATACTCAATACCATCAACATTCTTAGCGATCCCACACTGTTTCTTCAGGAACAGTACTTTCTAGTGTTATCTTCACTATTTATTCCATATTCCCACCATTTTTTTGGCCCCTAACTAGTCCTTCATACTTTTAGCTACAAACTCCGTTCCAACTCTACAACGTTTGGCCTACTTAGGACATGTCGGTTACCATTCGAATTTTTTATATTCATTACATTTTTTGAGATATTTCACGTTGAATTGCTAAAAAAAATCCCATTCATTTCAATGGGGAAATTCATACTTTTAGCTAGAAATTCCGTTCCAACTCTATAACGTTCAGCCTACTTAGGACATATCGGCTACCATTTGAATTTTTTTAAACAATTGTACTTTTAGAGATATTTCACTTTTAATTGCTTATAAAATCCCATTAATTTCAATGGGGAAATGCCATTTAGCTACAGTGAAGCCTAGCAACTACTTATTAGACCATAGCAACACCATATTAAAGCCTAGCAACCACCTATTATACCCTAGCAACAGCCTATTAGACCCTAGCAACCACCGTTTTACCCTAGCAACCACGTTTTGTACCCTAGCAACCGCATATTAGACCATATAAACTGCATATTAGACGTTAGCAACCCCCCTATTAGACCCTTTCAAACCTTTCAAACCTTTCAAACCTTTAGAACCTTTCAAACCTTTAACACTGCTAACATTATCAATACTCCATACCGGCAAGATTCTTAGCGATCCCACACTGTTTCTTCAGGAACAGTACTTTCTAATTATCAACATTATTGTCATATATCGGTGCTTAGCTCATTGACTTGCAGAGTTAAAACATCGTCTGTAACTGCCCTTCCTAGCAATTCCGAGCGTTTTCACTAACCTTTGAAAAAACATAAAATATTATTCTTTGCAACGATCCAGCCGCCGATCGCTTTAAAAGACGTAGGGGGGTCTCGTAGAATCAGAGGAAAGAATTGTGCTTGTTTTCGCCAAAAAGCAACAGAAAGCAGAGAAAATTAGATTTTTATAAAACCTATACATAGTAACTAAACCATCTTGATTTTGTTGTGATCACGTAATCTTTGGCTGTACTCTTCATCATCATCATTCACAGGCTGCGGAAGAGCGCCCTCTATCGTAAATCACTGAAAATACCACATAAGGAGTGACTCGCCAATGGCGGCGTGAGCCTTGGATTGAAATTGAGTTGAATTGAGTTAATAAAGACATCTTGTTCATTTTGGTCTACAGGCCCTGCTGGCAGCGTCAGACTTGTTCCATGTCACAGCTGTTCGAGACGCCTGCTATAAATACATGAAGCATGATATGGACATGAATAACTGTGTAGAGATGTACTGCTTTGCCGAGGATCACTCCTATGAAGGGTTGAAGAAACACAGCATTGATTACATTCTGGAAGACTTCAGTGTCATCTACCAGCAGGTCAGTGATTGAGGGATCATATATTTCCCCAAGTTCTTTTGTCTGTTGTTGGCTTTTTCTCTTAACTCATTGAGTGCCAGAATTATTTCTGGCTATGTGGTCCCAGTGCCAGAGGTTTTTCAATTTATCTTAGATTTTCAAGTAGTCACAGAATATTTTTTCTCAATTTATATCGATCCCCTGGTGGTTGCTAATCACTGAGGGTTGCACTGTGTCAACGAGGTCATCGCGACCTCGTTGACATTAATTGTCTGATGTTGAAAATAACATGTCTGGGCCAAAGATTCATAGTAAAAATATACAGCCCTTTTCAGTAATAAGTTAAAGGAGAAATCCGGACATTTTAAGTGTTATCTTTGATGTGTCGTTACTCACCTACCGACGTAAAAAGTGGCGTTGTTTTTTTCCAGAGATTCCCCTGTCGTCATTTTTTCAACCCCCTCCGTTGGCATAATGGGAGTGCGTGGCTTAGGGAAATTCGTCTATTATAACCGATGCAAAGTAATTTTTTTCTCTACTACTACTCATTGTGGAGTCTCATGATAGTCAAACATGCGCTGAAAGTTCCTGAGAGGCTACCGCTAATGCCGAACGAGCTAACGCTAGTTGCTTGTTTCTCTCCCAGAACCTGGCAACTTGGTGTTGCCAGGTAGAGAAACAAGCAACCAGTGTTAAATCGTTCGGCGGATTTAGTTAGTTTTTTTTAATTTTGTTACTTTATTTTGGTGTTAGGGTTAGGTTAGGGTTATGTTATTTAATGTTATTTTATGTTATCTGATTTTACAGATTTTTATTATCCAAAATTTTTAAATCAATTTTTTTTTATCATCACCAAAACTCATTGACTGGCTGTGATATCATTGCCCTAAATGGCGATATATTGACAAGGAAGGATGATAAAAAAATCAATATGTCTGTATTTTTAGCCTTGATGAACGTCTTGCCTCTGTCTGTATCAGAAAGGACTTTGGACAGGTGGAAAACATTAGTTAAACTTGCAGAGTGACGCATTACTTTACCTGAGTTACATCTTTTGATAGTTGTACTTGAATGTTGACATGAAATAATAATCCCATTTAGTGTTTCATTAGCGCAAGCGTGGAAAAATCAAAATACAGCGTGTAGTGACGCTGATGGTAAACACGCATTGAAAGGCTAGGATCAAGATACCAAGGATTCGACAGTGATGTCACTGCTATGCGACACGGAAGTAGAACGGCATAAAGATACCAAGGATTAGTCGATTATGTG
Organism: Gymnoscopelus braueri; assembly: GCF_963280865.1. Taxonomy (NCBI): domain Eukaryota; kingdom Metazoa; phylum Chordata; class Actinopteri; order Myctophiformes; family Myctophidae; genus Gymnoscopelus; species Gymnoscopelus braueri. The sequence continues at coordinate 48,556,853 of NC_137617.1, read as the reverse complement.
ACATCACTGACGAATCCTTGGACATGAGCTCAGCTTTTCTCCGTTTTTGGTAAAATCCTGGTGACGCAAGGTTTTAGACTTTTTTTTCCTCTCTCGAATCTTTGATTCGCGGGACATTGTTCCGTTTGTGCGGGACGCGGGACAGACGGTCCAATTTCGGGCCCGTGAGTTTCGGGACGGGTGGTCACCCTAATATACTTTAATGAACCAGTGCCAGAGAATGTCGTGTTTTAAGTGGTTTTCAAGTGGTCACAGAGGATTTAGATTCATATTGATCGATCAATCCACTGTGTATGGACACAGACATGATCTGTGTCCGCTTCCGAGGAAAAAAAAATCACTCTTGAGGTCGATTTTTTTGCCACAAGCACGCTGAAAATACCATCTTTCAACAAAAATTTGCATATTTCCCACCTCCCCAACTGGCCACAGAACATTTATATATATTATGATAATCAAACCGGAACTATCGCGCCCTAAGCCACAGGCCGTTGAAAACACGCACCTCGTCGAAACGAGGGCAACACCAAAAAAAACTCGAGTTACAGGCAACCTGCAGGAAACCAACAGACAGAGAGTGAATGGAGACGGAAATGACGTTATTTCCGTATCCGTGTGTGTTACAGTTTTACTGCTCCCTTCTTCGGATTCAAGATCAGAGCGCGATCTTATATAAAAAAATTAAAAAGCTATTCGACGTGTTATCGCATCCATGGCCAAGTGGACCAAGTACCAACCGGCGCGTTTTCGAGTCCATGGCAATCAAAGAGTTAAAGGGATATTTCACTTTCAAAAAAACTTTTGCTCATTTTATCGTCTACTCAGGCGAGCCCCCCAGACAGTTTTTAAGTTGCTAGATTTAGTATTTAGATATTTGATATTCATTTTATCAGACACGCCCCCTTCCTATACAAACCCATTATAACTTCAAACTCCATTTTAACCCGTTAGATTCATCAAAAACACCCGTCCTTGGTTCTGCTGACTCACCCTGCCCTCCTAATACGTGAGGGGGCCGTGTTTTTTCGATAACTTTTTTCATTTATTTTATTTAATTTTTTTAATGTATTTAATTTTTTTCATTTTCCAAAAAAAATATTAAAAATAAATAAACAGTTATCGAAAAAACACGGCCCCCTCGCACATTAGGATGGCAGGGTGAGTCACCAGAGCCAAGGACGGGTGTTTTTGATGAATCTAACGGGTTAAAAATGAAGTTTGAAGTTATAATGGGTTTGTATAGGAAGGGGGCGTGTCTGATAAAATGAATATCAAATATCTAAATAATGAATCAAGCAACTTAAAAACTGTCTGGGGGGCTCACTAAAGCCTGAGTAGACGATAAAATGAGCAAAAGTTTTTTTGAAAGTGAAATATCCCTTTAACTCATTCAGTGCCAATGACGTCGCAGACGTCACGTTTTTCATAAGCCCAGAGTGCCAATGACGTCTGAGATCACTGTGACTGATTGAATGTTTCTACCCAGGTCTGGGTGAGTTGTGGTGGTGGGCTGTTGCTGATTAACAAGCTACAGTCACATGTCCATTTCACCCCAAAAAAAAACCAGTGAGCACTTCAGAGGAGAAAAGTTGACTTCAGTGTGAGGTGTGAGAACAGTCTTCTCCGTCTATCAGCTAATACCGTATTTGTTTCTACCAATAGGAGGAGTTCCTCTCTCTCCCTGTGGAAAGGCTGACAGAGATTCTCTCCAGCGACCATCTGAATGTTCCCAAGGAGGACATGGTGTTAGATGCTGCCATGCTGTGGTTAGACAGGTGTCCTACCCGCAAGCAGAACTTTGAACAGGTCAGTCATTTCTTAGTCTCACCTTGTAAGACGATCAGAGGTCTCTGCCTGTCAATAGGTCTTCTAAATGTTCATATGAATGGCCTGTAGTTTCGCTGTTTTACCCCTGCTGGTGTCGGAAAGAATATTCTCTCAATGTAAGCGGATGGGTTTTTGACGAACTTTAGACTTGATTTTCTTACCTTAACACATCGACCGCCAGAGGTTAATCTCATAATGTACTCACCAGTGCCAAGGTGTTTTTGTTGTTTTTTTGTTTTTTTTCATGTCGCCATAGATCTTGTTAAAATCCTTAAGATTGAGCCGTACACGGTCTGTTTACATCCGCGACATCCCACTGTATCTCCCAGTGAAAACCACGTGTCAAACGGGGTATCCATGTTGTAGTTAGAGCGGATTACGTTAAACAGTGAAATGCGAGGAGAAAAAACTACAGGAAGAGAATTGAGTTTCAGTTTCGTCTGTAGAACGAGGGCGGACGTGATCGTCAAAACCGGATCCCAAATAATTCCGTTTCCGGTCATCAAACCGGAAACGGAAGTGGATCAAAAAAAATCCGAAAGTGCACCCGGAAATTTTTAGCGCGAAAACACTGTGGACCGTAGGGCTACGGTCTCGGCGCTTAACAGTTGGATTTAACGGACCGTAGGACTACGTTCTTGGCGGTTAATGTGTTAATAAACATTGTCATAAATACTATATGCTTCCAGTCGCTAGTTTAAAGTCTTCTTTCAATCATCATGACATGCGTTTTGCTAAATTATGGTCCTATTTATTTTAAGATGTACGATATAGTAGGCTATGTTCTAGGAGGGGCGGGATGATTTGATTGACAAGCTACACAACCAATAGCATTCATTCCCCGCCCCCGCTCTTGATTGTCAAGCTACCCAACCAATAGCATTCTTTAGGGATTGATTTCCGGTTCCTATTCCCGGTTGCTTTTTGGTATATATTCAAGATGGCGGATTTCAAGTTCCTGAACAATCGGCTTCATTTTCGGTTTGTAGAAACCAGGGGTGTGGCTTAGTCCATTCTTTTTACAGACTGTAAAAAAAAAAACGTGCACGCACATGGAAACCAAAAGTGCCCGAGGGGTGGGGGAGGGTCCCGTCTATCCACTGGAATAAAAACCTTTCTACCGCGATCGGCAGGGCCGGATACAGAAATTATTAACTGGGGGGGGCATTTATAAATGCTGGGGGGGCGGCTTCCTCGGTGCAGTTTTTTCGTCTGTTTGTGTATTACTGCTTCCTATTGTTCTTTTGGGCTTGTTTTGCTAGGCTTCTTTCTCTCGCAATATCTGGCAACACTGCCCATGGAAAATCAGGGCAGAGGATTATTTGAATTGTGCAATGATACATGATGGAATATGATTAAGTATTATTTTGATTATGGTAAGCTCACATTTCATATCATGACATAAATGTAACTTTCACAATTTTTGGGGGGCCAGGAGTGTTTTTCTACAAATCTTAAGATTGGCTTTTATTTCAACTTTTTATTTTATTTGGCATCTATTGTTAGGTGTGCCCACATGATGACCACGGAAGTGCTCTAAAATTGTGAAAAACGTATGTTTCATTTCACTAGATCTTTATGGTGCTAGAGCACATCCGTCTGCCTCTCATCATCAGTCCCTCCTACCTCCACGCTCTGGTTAAGGCCTGTCAGAGATCCATCTCTGGGACCACAGCACACCCACGCAGGCCCACAGGTAGGTACCCTACTGCAGTGGTTCTCAACCTTTTCAGCCCGTGACCCCCCAAAGCCCAAAATAATCATATTTGAACTGGGGACCCACCAAAGTAATCATATTTGAACTGGGGACCCAAAAAGAATCATATTTGAACGGGGGACCCACCAAAATAATCATATTTGAACGGGGGACCCCCCAAAATAATCATATTTGAACGGGGGACCCCCCAAAATAATCACATTTGAACGGGGGACCCCCCAAAATAATTATACTTGAACTGGGGACCCCCCACCCTGACAAGCACTTGGAATTGTCGGTATTACATTTAGTTTAGACTAGCTTCCACAGATAAATATTGTGAAAATAGCAGATCTACAAGCTCGCAATGCCTCGCAACCCAAGGCGTTGTGATCTTGTAGATTGGATATTTTCCCAATTGTTGCCTCTTTCTTATATTATTTGACAATTTGGTCAAGGTTTGACCAGTTATATAGTATAGTTTGTTGATTACTTTTGATCCACCCCCCCCACAAAAACCATGTGGGGACCCCCTCTGGGGGTCCTGACCCACCCATGTTGAGAACCACTGCTCTACTGTAACACAGCACGCTTGTTTAAAATGTGACGAGCTGAAACTCACAGGCCACCATGCATGTGAGATGGTGTCTTTTTTATGAAATAAACGGTTGATGAACTCTTAAATCTCCTCTTGTCTGACCTGCTCCTTCTCCCCCACTGGTTGTAGTGATCGTGATGGTGGGAGCAAAGCCCAGGGGGGGTCTCCACGCGTTTGAGAGCTTTGATCCCCTGACCAATCAGTGGAAGACAGTTGGACAACTGCCCACGAAAGCAAACAATCCTGTGGTGTTTGCCTCAGGTGAGAAGTTCATCAACTCAATAAACTTGGGGGTTTGTTTTGCCTCTGAATTGTTGAAATGTGAAGGCAGTAACAAGAAGGGATACAAGGACAGAGCAGTGCTAGGGTGCATGTTATTTTCATTTACAGGTATCAAGCCATTCAAACTAGAGGAATCACGGTTGCCCGACTGCAGGTAAATAAAACTTTCGGGGGCAGGTGGAGTTTGCTTTCTGGTTGCCCAACCGGGCAAGTGCGCGTTTGAGTGAGGAGTCTGAGGACACAACCGTCTTTAGTTCACTATAAACACAACACGAGATATCTCTCTAAACACCTGAACATGGCCAGAGTGCTTTGTCTCCCCCCCCCCCCCCCTCTGCCAGGTATCAATTCATTATTTTATCTGCTGCTGCCAGCGCTTTTTACCTTTTTATATTGATGATCTTCGGAGAGCCGCGGAAGCCACGATGTGCACGCGGATGTAAACCAAGCCTGTCTGGGGGAAGGGTCTCGTCCATCCACCAGAACAAATAGTTTTGTAACCGCGATCAGCCATTTTGTTGCTATCGGCCGTTGAATAAGGCTAGTTTTCACAAAAAAAAATTAAGAAATCCGAGCTAGATGTGTTCTTCTACAACTCATAATATAGGAGTGGACGGAAGTGATTTTTTTTGGGGGGGATGACGTCACATCCGTCCATTCCTTCTCTCAGTCAAGGGATCAGTTGCGTTAGAGCGCCCTCTTTTGGAGTTTTCAACACTTTTCTTTGTTTTGAATTGACGAAGATCTCCGTCAATGGCGGTCAACGGTTGGATTTGAAATGACGGACATCTCCGTCAATGGACATCTCCGTCAATGGCAGGGAATGTGTTAAAATATATATTTCTTTTAACAATCAAGGCATAAGTCATTGTTTAAATTCTGCTCTTCTTCCACCATAGGCTCTACTCTGTATCTGGCCGCAGTGGACGGTGACGACATACACAGTCCATGGGCGCTGTGGCGCTATAATCCTCATACCTCATGCTGGAAGGCGAGAAAGGCTCACACGAAGTTGAAACGCTCTCACCAAAGTAAGATGTCAAACAATGCCAATTTAAAGGTATCTTATAATTCAAATAAATGTTAAATAGCTCTATATTCTGATAGTTCTCATTGCTATGGAGTGTTTGTTCAGTAACAGGAGTCTCCATGTCTCTCCAGCTCTTTATTAAACAGAAAATGCATTTTCCAGTCAGGATACCAATGTTATCCAATCAGGATAGAGAACTCAGTTAGGACACAGATTAAACTATTGCAATTGGAAGTGGTGGCGCAAATAAATGAGCGGACAAAATTAGAATTGGAACACTTTAAAAATGAAGCCGATAAATGGGTACTCTCTCCTGATTGGCTGAAATTTTGGTAGTCGGTGATGGGGTCGCAAAAAAACAGTGGGGGGTAATTGGTTCTGTCAAGCTAGAAGACTTGTCTAGGTCCAGTTGCAAATTGCAGACAGGTGCGTTCCACATTTTGGTGGCATAACAGTAGAACGAATTCACCCCCAGAATGTCTATTATAAACACAAAGATCGGTTAGTTTTTATATATTACATGAACATTTGTAAGTAATTAAATTAGAACGTTTCTGAAAAGGTGGCTCAGCACAGAGGTAGCAGAATGAATCTGTTCCAGACATCACAAGTGGATCCAGTTGCTGGTTGTACCAGAGACTGTGAGCGGATCGGAGTGGGGGCAATGCCGCTACAAGGGGCTGTTGTCACGCTCGCTATTCGCTCATGTTGATTCCCCACCCCCTGCTCAGATCCCTCCGCTCCGTCGCTCACCTTGATTTGCGCACCGGTCACTCAGCGCTTTCGCTCGGGCCCGTCCGCTCAGCAGCCCAAAAATAATAAAAACAGTAGTATTTTACCGTGTGTCCGAAGCACTTTCTCTTTTGGCACAAATGCGTCCCCATGAGTGTAAAGAGCCTAGATGGACAACCAACTATATTGCAAAAGACGCATCAACTATAAAATATGAAATAAATTAATTGGGAAAAGGAAATAATTGAAATAATTGGGCCTGTATTAGTGGAGTGGTGCGGTTAAGCAGCAGTAAGGTAACACTACTTCCACTCCTGACATCACAGCTTTAAGTATGGGAAATGTTGGTAGCTCTTAACAAATGTATTGCATGAGATAATGCATAATTATTGCACAGCATCATATTAGTCAAATTACGATTTGAAATTCAAGTTGAATTTAAAATGATCTGTTAAAGATCCTGTCTTTAACTTAGTTTTGGAATAAAAATAATAAAAGTGCTGTTACCTTGGTTACCCAATGAGAGGCTGCATATGGCGAAGATCATCACTTTAATGATCATTTAATGTTTTCCCCCTGTTCAACCCCACATGGTCCATAGGCCTGGTGTTGCTGGATGGATCTCTGTTTGCAGTGGGGGGCTGGGGCTGTGATGATGACAAGACTCGAGACTCGATGGAACGCTACGACCCCAACACAGACACCTGGCAGCTGATGGACTCTGTCGGTGTGGGAGAGCATTACTATATTAAGAGCTGTTTGGTCGCACTGGATGGATATCTCTATTCTATTGGTATGGAACAGATTCATGCACCTGCAGGTTCAGCCTGCTGGGTTTTATGTGGTTGTTGTTTTTTATAATAATATTACTGTATGTCAAGCATAATGGTTAACTGAAAATATACAAATCTTTGGTATTATTTTATGTATTCATGCTTCTCCTGTTGACAGTGAATAATGTTTTGTTTTCCTGGACTATAGGTGCTGCTCCAGAGAAACGTAGCCAGGTGGCCAAATTCAATCCTAAAACATCAGTGTGGACAGAAGTTGCTCCTATGCAGATTCCACGTACTCAATCGGCTGCCTGCACTCTGAATGGAAAGATCTATGTTACAGGTAACATACTGGTTCTTAAAGGCTCTTAGTTAGTGGTGGAAGAAGTACTCAGCCTTTGTTTTAACTTACAGTAAAAGTAGTATGACCACAATATAGAAATACTGTTACAAGTAAAAGTCTTGCATCCCAAATTTTACTTGAGAAAAAGTGCAAAAGTTGAGGCATAAAGATATGTTCTTACTTGCAGTTAGGGGTGGGACGATATGGGTACCTCACGATACGATATATATCACGATATTAGGCCCACGATAACAATATATATCACGATATTCGACGATGTTCGATATATTGCGATATCACGATATTCGATATATATTGCAAGAAATTTCAACAACGATATATCACGATATCTGAAAATATCGATATATTGCGATATCACGATATATTGCATGAAAATTCACCAACGATATATCACGATAGTCCTTGTATTCAATTCATAAACAACGGATCGCAAACTTAAAAAAAAAAAAAAAAAAAAACTTTTTTTTTAATATCGATATTTTTCGGCAGCATATCGATTATTTATCGCGGGAGAAAGTATCGCGATATATATCGATATATCGTCCCACCCCTACTTGCAGTACCAAATATAAAAATACTTGATATGCAGAATGACCCAATTGTATTACTGAATTGTAATTGTTAATGAATTAATGTGTTCATCACTTTAACTCATTCAGTGCCAGACTTAATTCTGTCTGTGTTGTCCCAGTGCCAGAGATTTTTCAATTTATCTTAGATTTTGAAGTAGTCACAGAATATTATATCCAGTATAATCGATCCCTTGATGGTTGCTAATCACAGAGGGTTGCACTGTGTGGTTTCACAAATGTCAACGAGGTCATCGCGACCTAGTTGACATTAATTGTCTGCCTTTGAAAATAACATGTCTGGGCCAAAAATATTTAGTAAAAAGAAAAGTACACAGGAGCCGAGATGCAGCTTTTTTAAGTAATAAGTTAAAGAAGAAGTGAATGGAGCAGCAAATCTTCAAATCATGATATCTTGGGTTCTGAACATCTTTTTCCAAAAAAAAATATATATATATTTATTTATTTTTCCAAAATGGACGTCGGTGACGTCAATGGCACTGAATGAGTTGATGTTAGATCTGGTAAAGTCGTGGTGTAGAAGTAAAAGATTCAAACAATAAAAGTATCTCAAAATTGTACAGTATAACTGTTTGAGTAAATGCATTTACTTACTTTCCACCACTGATCTTATTTCCATTATACACTCACTTAAACTTCACTATAGGTTGTGCCTATAATAAAAGCAGGTGGGAAGCAAAAATAAAAAGAAATTGAATTAAAAAAAGATATATATTTTTTAAAGTCTATATACACACATATATATTAAAACAATGATGTATTTAACTCTGGGGAATAACATATTTGTTGAAAAAGGTGAAAAAAATAACGCCCAGCCCAGCCCCCCTTGGAATAAATAACTTCCAGTGCCACTGTTAACAGTCACTTGTATATCTATAGGTGGTCTGTACACTGATGAGAACATTTTTCCAACATTCGCGGACAATACGATGGAGTGCTACAACCCCAAGACCAACCAGTGGACCATGTGTGCCCCCATGGAAGCAAAACGCTACTCGCATAGCGCGGCTGTGGTGGATGGAAAGATCTACGTGCTAGGAGGGGAGCTTCACAGCTTTGTTATCGATGATGGAATCGGGTAAGACACTGCTGCTCCATGAATGTCTGGGGAAAAATGTCTTCTGGTCCATACCAGTGGTGGAAAAAGTACATTTATTTTTTTAAGTAAAAGTATCAATACTTCAATGTAAAAATACTCTGCAAGTAAAAGTTCGGAATTCAAAATGTACTTGAGTAAAAGTATAAAAGTATTGGCATCAAAATGTACTTAAAGTAGCAAAAGTAAAAGTACTCATTGTGCAGAATGTCCCATTTCAAGTTTTCAAGTGTATATCTTTTTTTAAAATAGCAGATCTACAAGCTCTGATGCGACACATTGTGAGCTTGTAGATCGGCTATTTTCAAATGGCCGAAATGTAGGCTATAGGCTGAAGTGGTTCATGTATGTTTTGTAATATTACTCAAAATGTACAAAGTAACTAGTAACTAAAGTTTTCAAATAATGTAGTGGAGTAAAAGTACAATATTTGCTTCTGAGATGTAGTGGAGTATAAGTAAAAGTATTGGAAATTGGAAATATTCAAGTAAAGTACAAATACCTCAAAATTGTACTTAAAGGACAACTTTGTTTTTTTACAACCAAGGTTTATATTTTAGCTTGTAATTAAAGTAAATAAAAGATGAGTGTTATTTTTTTTTCATTTACTGCTTTCTATAGTTTTAGCAATTTTCGCGATATTTTTTACAGTGGGTGGGGGCATTCTGTCCGGTGGCTAAATATGCCTTTTTTACACAATAAAAAAGGTCCTGTGGTCTTTGATGGCCAGATGTGAGTTATTGGGGGCTAGAAGAGCTACTGTAAATAATAATAAAGAAAACACTGGGTTATTGTGTAAAAAAATACATATTTAGCCACCGGACAGAATGCCCCCGCCCACTGTAAAAAAGATCGCGAAAATTGCTAAAACTATAGAAAGCAGTAAATTTAAAATTTTTAACACTCATATTTTATTTATTTTAATTACAATCTAAAACATAAACCTTGGTTGTAAAAAACTAAAGTTGTCCTTTAAGTACATTACTTAAGTAAATGTACTTTACTTTACACCACTGGTCCATACCAGACATTTCTCTCACTGCTGTTGGTCTCTCTTCGTGCAGATATCCCTATGGCATTGAGTGCTACTGTGAAGAGACGGACACGTGGGACACTGTGGGACAGATGCCTGCTGCTCGCTTCGGTCTCAAATGTGTGTCTCTCAAGCTGAGGAATGATCATGGTCAACCCATAGATGCTGAAGATGATGATCCAGATGTATTAGATATACAATAGATATATAATAGAATATGATTATGATGTAAACAATGATGGATTATGAAGACTTGATATAATCATCTACCGGCTCTACTGCGGCAATGGATTCTAGTAGAATGTTTGGTTTCAAACCTCCCTGTGCAGCCATCATCTTCAGTAGGTATTGGTTGCTCTTGGTAGAGGAAATAATGTTCTTGGATTAATGATCCCTGTCTTCCCTGGCTCATGATGTGCTCATGGACTACTCCTGGATGTACACTAAAGTATAATGACAGTCGCCTGTTTAGGTTGACTGTTTATTGTGTTCAAATAACAAACAAAAAAATCACCTGTCTAATAAAGCTGCAAGGCTTTTATAATGGGTTTGAGGCAGAGTACTGAGAGATTGCATGACAGTCTCTCGTGGCTCAGAGTAGGGGAGAGGGTGGCATGTGATTTTTGTGGGTTTGTTTAGGAATATTTGTCATAGTAAACAACCAATGTGTCTGTACTCGCAAATACATTTTGTGAGAGATCATCATAGTCACGCTACCAGGCAGGCTACTAGGGGTCACATAGTTAAACAAAACCCTAGAACAAATGTGGTATGCAGATCTGTAATGTATAGGGCCATTACAATATGGAATACGTTACCAACTATGATCACTGAGGCACTCAATGAGGCAAGTTTTAATAAACTTAAACACTTTATCAATAACCCTAATGTAATGTTAATTAAACAACCTGAATAACATCGGTGGGTTGCCATGCTTAGTTTCGTTTAGACTTGACTTTTATTGTCTTGAAAATTATTTTGGTAATACTGATATGTTTTTATTGTGTTGTGATATGTATCGTTATGTTTGTTGTGGACCCCAGGAAGAGTAGCTGCTACATTGGTGACAGCTAATGGAGTATAATGGAGTAATAAAAACTAAAGAATTGGTCATTCCAACCACACTCAAAACCCACCTTTTCAGACTTGCATTTCTTTCTTTTTTTCTTTTGTGTTCTTAGTTTTTAAACCCTTAACTATTTATTTCCTAATAAAGTTTTTATTTGGTTTCTAAAGGGATTGAGTATTTAGAATATATACATTTATATTCACGGTTGATTGACTGTACATAATATAAGATCTGTATACCTACTGTGTAGGCTTGCTGACACTACATATCTCAGCCTCAAGACGGGGAAGCCCAAGGGTTAACTTCAAGCACACTAATAAGCCATGGAAGTAGTTTGAAATCCTTCAATGTCTCTAGGGCCAGGGTCTTCAGGGTCTTGAAAATAGCCGATCTACACGCTCACGAGCTTGTAGATCGGCTATTTTCAAATGATTTTTACACATTTTATACATTTGAAAACTTGTGAAATGGGACATTGTTTATAATGAGTACTTTTACTTTTAGTACTTAAAGTACATTTTGATACAATACTTTTGGACTTTTACTCAAGTACATTTTGAATTCCGGACTTTTACTTGTAACAGAGTATTTCTATATTGCAGTATTGATACTTTTACTTAGGTAAACAATATGAGTACTTTTCCCAGAAAAACGAATAGTTGAATCAGTATTGGAATGTATATGTTACAGGACGATTGAATAACCAGGACGATTGAAGAAGGAGCGCTTGTTTTCAGGCAATTCTGTAAAACCAACGCTAGAGGGCAATGCAAGCCAGACTAGAGGGAGGGTGTGTGTGTGTGTGTGCGTGCGCGTTTGTGCGCACACGCATGCACACACATGCGCGAGCTCATGCACGCGCCCGCGCACACACGCATTGTTTTAGTTTCTCCCTGAGACACACACACACACACACACACACACACACACAGTGATCCATGAAAATAACTATTCTGTCCCTATCGGTTTACAACTCGGACGGCGCTGTGTCGACTATCAGAGCATCGGCCGGTCAGCGCGGGCACTCGCGCGCCTCCTCGGCCTCAAGCTCTGCTGAGTCGGCGCGCCTCCGTCATGGACAATAACTATTATCACGTGCGTGTGAACGCGTGTTCAGCGTTCCCCTAGCGTAGCTTCCTGGTTGCTAAGTGGGGGGGAACAACAACAGACAGGTCCGCGTCGCAGCAAAGCCCCGCCTCGCCCCGAAGCCCTGTGCCTAAAAACGAGCGCTCTGTCTTCAATCGTCCTGGTTATTCAATCGTCCTGTGACATATATGAATACAGGGATGTTATTTAATGCTATATTGTGGTCGGGCAGCCAGTTCTACTGTCAAACCCTATGTGTTCAGTTCATCGTTTGACATATTAACCATAAACTTCTCAAAAAGAGCTTGTAGAACTATTGTAATGTTATATTATTGTCTCCGCCAGGCCGAAAGGCATGGCGAGAGAGTATGTTTTACCCCCTGTCCGTCCGTCCGTCCGTGTGTCCGTCCGTCCGTCATTCTGTCATTTTGTGGACAGCTAATCTCTGGCACCGTTGGCTTGATCGCAGCGAAACTGTGCACACACACTCCCTGGATGCCAGAGCAGAACCTCTGCTCCAAATTTTTCACATGGGCCTTTTATAGCGCCACCAGGAGGCCAATTTGTGCAAAACACATTTTTGAACAATACTCCTACAGATTTTGGCCCAAAATCCCCCAAATCGGTACACAGTATCTCTATAGTCATTAAAAGAAACGGCTCATTTCAGATTTTTCATATTCCATCCTGATTGGCAAAAATTGTCTTTCTAAGTTTGCAGGAGTACTCCGTTTCGAACAAAATACCTCAAATCATGAACACAGCATGCAATTTCTTTGACATTTTGCACATACATTCCCATTAGGCCGAGGAAGAAATGCCATTTGAAAATGTTCAAATCAGCCTCATGGTGGCGCTGTAACAGGCCGATTCGTGTTTTTACCTATAACTGCACCGATCAGTGTAAAACTTTGTATGCACACTCTCTAGAGGCCAAGGAAAAACATTTGCCCTGCATTTTTCACATCTGCCTTTTATAGCGCCACCAGGAGGCAGAGTTATGTAAAACATTTTTTTTGATATTAAGCCTTCAGAGTTGATCCAAATTTCACGCAAATCAGTACACATGATCTTTATAGTCATGTGATCAAGACGGATCTGTTTGATTTTTCATATTCCATCCTGATTGGCTAACATTGACATGTAATGTTTGCAGGAGTGGCCCATTTTGAACAAAATGCCGCAAATCATGAACGCAGCGTCCGATTGCGGTGAAACTGAAATGCCACCCTTTTAACAATGGCCTGTTGTAGCGCCACCAGCAGGTCAAATTTAGCAAAACACATTTTTAGAACAACATTTCTCAAATCATGCATGCAGTGTCCGATTGCTGTGCACGGCCTAGGAATAAATGGCACCCTTTTCACATTGGCCTATTATAGCGCCACCAGGAGGCCATAATAACCTACCTGACCTGGCGGAGACTTGTGCTCCGAGGAGCACTTTTTCTAGTTATTAATCATTCATCAGTGGATTTAGTTATGACGGGTCATTTGTTACTACTAACCTACAGCTCTATCAGTGAGGAGGGTTAAGCATTTATTTATTATTATTATTATTACTATTACTATTACTATTACTATTACTATTACTATTATTATTAGGAATGAGCCCCTGGAACGCAAATTGACAAAATAGATTATGCCACTTCAATGAATATAGACAGACACACAGACACACAGACACGCACACAGAGGGTTAAATAGTTGACAGTAGGCCTAACAGATGTTTGGCAGACATGTGATGACTTGTGTAATATGTTTATGAGGGTGAGTCATGACTCTCTCTCTCTCTCTCTCTCTCTCTCTCTCTCTCTCTGAGTGAGTTCGGTGAAACTTCTTCTAACATTGACTGCAGCTTTAGGTTTCTCCTTGTTCTTATTTTCTTTCTTCATAACCAGGTAAGACTACCATCTTTCTCTTTGTGAAAAGCTTTAAGCGGTTAGTTTAAAGGAGTAGTTCACCTATTGTTTTTGTTTTTGTCGCATTCCTAAGTCAATCATTTGATGACCGGTGGAAAGATGCTAATGTATCCGGTAGAGTCTCTCTACTGGATATACACCCGGTCATCAAATTATTGACTCAGGAATGCATCAAAAACTGTAAGAGTTGGCCTCTTCCTAAACCCTTAAAAGGGTTAAGCTCTGCCCATCTAGGGGCCCTAAACGGGTTTAAGCAACTCAGATTTAAGAGTTTTTTAAAGCCACTTTAAATGAAATTTAAGACCAATGTATCAATAACAAAACGTTGTCAATGACAGCAATTACTAAGATGTAGGGTAAATGTTGTCCACATATGTAATAGAGTTCACCATAAGGGTTGAAAACAATACAAATATGGCATAAATGTTAAATTAAATGTATTGCATGCAAAAACTAGACTAATGTACTGTCACTTTAAAAGCTTAATTTATACTTTGTCACACAATGGTGACAAATAGCCATGAATAGCCTAGATCTACAAACTCACAACTTGTTGCGTTGCACCTCGTTGTGAGCTTGTAGATCAAAGACAAAGACAAAGGGTTAAATAGAAGCTGTGGTCAGAACAGGCAGACAGACAGACAGAGGGTTAAATAGTTGACAGTTAGTTGCAGATGTTTGGCAGAGATGTGATGACTTGTGTAATATGTTTATGAGGGCCAGTCATGACTCGCGCTCTCTCTCTCTCTCTCTCTCTGGCTCTCTCTCTCTCGCTGGCTCTCTCTCTCTCTGGCTCTCTCTCTCTCTCTCTCTGGCTCTCTCTCTCTCTCTCTCTCTCTCTCTCTCTCTCTCTCTCTCTCTCTCTCTCTCTCTCTCTCTCTCTCTCTTAGTTTAAGAGTTGGCCGCGTTAGAAGAAGCAGAGATGGGAAATTTGCCCGTTCAGAACACTGAAGGAGCTGGGATGCTGAAATCCCAGCTTATAGTTAAGAAAAGTTAGCCACATTTTTGACCAATCTGGAAAATAAATGCTTACCAATAGCTTTCTTCACAAATATGTTCATAAAGGTGTCTACTGACACCTCTCATTCTGTTCCAACCCAACTCCCTTGGGAAACTTTGTGGGAGCTAATTAAAGTTGGGGTAATCAATGTTAGGGTCTGAACAATCTAATACATACAAGGTGTCATGCTTGTTGTCTTCAGAGTCTGGACTTCACAATGAAGGCTGCTTTGCTTCTTTTCCTGTTCTGTCTGGCTGAGGCTGATGACCTCCGCTATGAGGTCAAGGCGCTGTTCCAACAGCTGAAGAGCAACCTGGAAGGACAAACTGCAGGTTAGCGCATGTTTACCTTTCAAACATGAGTGGTCTTTTTTTTGTGACACTTTTTAAGTTGCTTGATTCAATATTTAGATATTTGATATTCATTTGATCAGACGCGCCGTGTTTTTTCAATTACTTTCCTCATTTGTTTTGTATATTTTTGGTGGGAAATGAAAAGAAATAATAAAATAAAATGAAATAAATGAAAAAAAGTCATTGAAAAAACCACGGCACCAGAAGCAGAGACGTGTGTTTTCAATGAGTCTAACATTCATTAGAAGGACAATATCAGTCACTAGAAGCAGAGACGTGTGTTTTAATGAGTCTAACATTCATTATAAGGACAATATCAGTCACCAGAAGCAGAGACGTGTGTTTCCAATGAGTCTAACATTCATTAGAAGGACAATATCAGTCATCAGAAGCAGAGACGTGTGTTTTAAAGAGTCTAACATTCATTAGAAGGACACTATCAGTCATCAGAAGCAGAGACGTGTGTTTTCAATGAGTCTAACATTCATTAGAAGGACACTATCAGTCATCAGAAGCAGAGACGTGTGTTTTACCAAACCAAACCTCTACCAAAGTGGTTTTGCCCTTTAGATATCTCTGTATTGTGATAGTAATCCTTGCTATAGAGTGTTTGTTCAGTAGCAGGAGTCTCCCTGTCTCTCTTGCTTTTTAACAAACAGAAACTTTTTTTTCAGGTAGGTGACTAAATCTCAGCCAATCAGGAGAGAGAACCCATTTATCAGCTTCATTTTTATAGTGTTCCAGTTCCAATTGTGTCAGCTCATTTATTTGTGTCATCACTTCCATGCTACGATGAAGCTTAGCATCATCTTCTTTTCCAGTTTCTGCAGGCTCCTCATCTCATCTCATCTCATCTCATCTCATCTCATGTCTCCTCTGCACATGTCAAAACCATCTCAACCTCCCTCTCTTGTTTTATCCCCAAACCTTCTAACCAGGGCTGATCCTCTAATGTTGTCATTTCTGATCTTGTCCTTCCTTATGTCACTCCTAAAGAGAATCATAGCATCCTCAATTCTGCCACCTCCAGCTCCACATCCTGTCTTTTGGTCAGTGCCACCATTTCCAAGCCGTACGTCATGGCTGCTCTCATTACCGTCTGATACATCTTCCCTCTCACTCTCTCTGGTTCCCTTCTGTCACAAATCACTTTCCACTTTCCTCCATCCGTTCCACCCTGCCTGCTCTCTCTTCTTCACCTCTCTTCCACACTCCCCATTACTGTTAATAGTTGACCCTTATTTAAACTCCTTCACCTTCTCCACCTCTACTCCTTGATTCCTTACTGTTCCACTGTCCTCTCTCTCGTTCAGACAGACACATTCTGTCTTACTCCTGCTTGCTTTCATTCCTCTTCTCTTAGTGGATGATGCCTCCACCTTTCCAGGCTCTCTTCAACCTCTTCCCTCGTCTCACTAAATATCACAATATCGTCTGTGAACATCATAGTCCACGGTGCCTCCTGCCTGACTTCATCTGTCAACCTGTCCATAACTAATACAAACTAGGACTCAGAGCCGATCCTTGATGTGTGCCCACTCCCACCTTGAACCCATCTGTCACTCTTACCACACTCCTCATCATTGTCAGGCTGTCTTCGTACATATCCTACACCGTTCTGACATACTTCACTGCCACTGCTGACTTCCTCATGCAACACCACACTTCCTCTCTTGGCTCCCTATTATGCTTTTTCTAGGTCCTCAAAGACACAGTGTAACTCTTCTCTATACTTCTCCTTCAACACTCAGGTTGAACAGTGTGGGTGTGGTTCTTCTTCCTTGGCATAAACCCATACTGCTGCTCTCTAATTATCACCTTTCCACTTAGCCTAGCTTCCACTACTCTTTCCCATAGCTTCATGCTGTGGCTCATCAGCTTTATACCTCTGTAGTTACTACAACTCTATACATCCCCCTTGTTCTTGAACATCGGTACCAGTGTGCTACTGAACAGTCTAGTGAGGAACTCTACTGCTGTCTCTCCTAAACATTTCCACACCTCCACCGGTATGTCATCTGGACCAACCGCCTTCCCATTTTTCATCCTCCTCATAGCTGCCCCCACTTCCTCCTTCCCAATCCCCCCACCCATCTCCTTCTTCTTAAATGTGCTCTGATTTTCGCTGTTATATTTTTCAGAAATGGCTGTCAAGTTCACTGCCAGCGAGACCCAAGTGGACATCCTCAAAACCAGACTGAGCAGCAGCGACAACCAGGTCCAACTCCTTCAAATCAGACTGAGCAGCAGTGACCACCAGGTTCAAGTCCTCCAGACCAAGCTGAGCAGTAGTGTGGAAGCCTTGAATAAAGAAAGTGAAGGTGATTAGAACACAATGATGTTCAGTGGATGCAGGAAGGTAATGTTAATTATCTGTGTGAGTATTTATGATTGATTTCATATGAATGTTGTATTGATTTCAGCCCACCTTGCTCAACTGTCCACCGTACAGACCCAAATGCAGGAACTGATGAGTAAGTACTGTATGTTTAGTAAACATATGTTGACTTAACACTGATGCTGTTGAAATATTATATTCATTATGTTTAGTAAAACATGATGGCTTAACACTGATGCTGTTAAAATATTATATTCATTATGTTAAGTAAAACATAATGATTTAACACTGATGCTGTTAAAACATTATATTCATTATGTTAAGTAAAACATAATGACACTGATACATTATATGTGGCGGATATGCATAGAAAACAAAAATGACAAAAAGTGTGTGTAAGTTAATATGTAATCAGTGTCCATAGTTGAACAAATCTAATAGATCTGCTATTTTGGTACGATTAAAGACAGGGTGCCGTGATTTTCAGTGTTTTTTTCCCCCCCTAAAACATAATCATCAGGTAATTAGGTTATACTAGGAGGAAGATTTTTTTCAAAGCAGTGTACAGAAAGTGTTAAAATTAGGTTTTTATGTGGACACGCCTCCAGTTCATTAAGTATACCTGGTTCTCACCTTAGCACCTCCTCCACCACCTTAGCACCATCCACCTGTCCTAGTCCCTCCTCCTCCTCATGCCCACACCTGTTGTGTTATGATAATGAGGGGGAGGGTATAATTTTACTGTGTCACTAAAGCGCTGTTTTTCTATTGGCCCGTTTGACCCGTTTCAGCCTCCAGGAAGTAACTCAAAATAGTCAGAGAAGACATAAAACACCATAAAAACACCACCAGGGGGCTTAATGAAGTTCTATCAACCTCATAGACACATGAAAAACAGAAAAAGTGAAAAACCATGGCACCACCTCTTTAAGTATATAGTGTAAGGCTTGAGGGTTTATTATAATGTATGCTTTTGGATTATTAACAGTTGTTTCATGTTCCTGTGTTGACAGACAAACCACAGGTGGCCTTCTCTGTTTGTTTGAGTGGACCAATTGGACCAGTTAGTTCTCTCACCACTGTGGTCTATAAGAAAGTCTTCACCAACATCGGCAACGCATACAATCCATCTACAGGTAGGTGGTGATTTTAACCTTATCTTCATATAATTGGTCCTCACTAATGAACACAACTGAATTTTGTTTATTAAAAAAAAAACTTTTGAATTATTAAAAAATTGAAGAAACAACTATTAATAATAATGTATTAATATTTTTTTAAATCTTTTGAAATAAACAAAATGAAGGAAAGGAAAAAAGGGACATTTACTCATGACCCTTAAAAAGTGGTCCGCTACCCAAATGGGTCTGTGACCCACTGTTTGGGAAACAGTATTTAAAGTCAGTTGTTCTCAACCTTTTCAGGCCGCGACCCCCCAAAATAATCATATTTAAGACTGGGGACCCCCCAAAATAATCATATTTAAACTGGGGACCCCCCAAAATAATCATATTTAAACTGGGGACCCCCCAAAATAATCATATTTAAACTGAGGATCCCTCAAAGGGGACCCCCAAAATTATCATATTTAAACTGGGGACCCCCCCCCCCAAATAAGCATATTTACACTGGGGACCCCCCAAAATAATCATATTTAAACTGGGGACCCCCAAAATAATTAAAATTGGAGACCCCCCATAATAATCATATTGAAATTGGGCACCCCCCCAACATAGGACCCCCAACCCTGAAAGCACAATCAGTTGAGACATTACATTTAGTTTGACTCGGTTCCACAGATAAATATTGTGAAAATAGCAGATCTACAAGCTCACAACACGATGATAATAATAATAATAATAATAATAATAATAATAATAATAATAATAATAATAATAATAATAATAATAATAAACTTTATTTGTATAGCACCTTTCATGACATGAAATGCAGCTCAAAGTGCTTTACAGAGCAAGAATACAATTACAGTTACAAATAATTTAACAATAAAGCAAATAAGAAAAGCAGAAGCATAAAACACATTAAAATAATAGCAAAGGGCAGTGAATCAGGCAATACAGTGAGGACATGTACAATGCGATGCGTTGTGAGCTTGCAGATCTGCTATTTTCACACTGTTTGTCTCTTTCTTATATTATTTGACACTTTGGTCAATGTTTGACCAGTTTTTATAGTATAGTTTGTTGATTACTTTTGATACAGTAGTGCTCTTTTTGGGCGGTGAAACCGCTCCTATATGTGAGGTTTGGATATTTGTACAGCAAATCCTGCGCTGTGATTGGCCAAAAATGTACCCCGCCTAACCCTGCACTGTGATTGGCCAATCACAGTCTATTCAGGACTGTGATTGGCCAGTGTCACATGACACATGTGCATAGCCCTATATAAGAAACCATAACTTAAAAAAACCCATAAATTTGTTTATTTTAAGTTATGGTTTCTTCCATCACTTCCATCGGAATATGACTTTCATGACTTTCATAAAGAGTGTTTCAATAAATGTATTTATTTATTGTACATGATTGGTTGACTCCATTCAGTATTGTGATTAGCTAGCAAGACACCGCCCACTTCACACAGGGTGTGATTTTTTCTTTCTTTCTTTCTTTTTTGTTTTTGTATTAAAAAGGTCATTACATTGTCACTTCACTGTCATCTGGGGACCCCCAAAAATCATGTGGGGACCCGACCCACAGGTTGAGAACCACTGCTTTAAGTGGTGTTAATGAACTTGACATAATTACAGTAATTAACTCACCAATTACACAGCTTACATATCGTTGCTGTCAGGTAGAAACCTTGTATGTCCAAAACTGTTACTTTTATGGAAGCTTTTGTTCCAATGGATCCAATGTAGTTATTATTTAATCACACTACTGAACACACACACACACACACACACACACACACACACACACACACACACACACACACACACACACACTGTTTTAGGCGTTTTATTATAGGCGGGGGGGAAAGCAGATCTACAAGCTCACAACGCCATGATGTGTTGTTGTGAGCTTGTAGATCTGCTGTTTTTGTCACTTTTGTGTGACTGTCATATGAATAAGTATAAAGTAGGACATTAATTCATGAAAAAAACAGCAAGATAAAATGCGGAGATACAAGGTTTGTGCCCGACAACAACCATATCTATCAGATATGGGTTTTATTTATGATTATTAAATTAATACAGTCATATAAATACATCAACTGTGTGTTTGACATTGAAATCAGGTTATCCTCACGTGTTTGTGTGTGTGTGTGTGTGTGTGTGTGTGTGTGTGTGTGTGTGTGTGTGTGTGTGTGTGTGTGTGTGTGTGTGTGTGTGTGTGTGTGTGTGTGTGTCTCAGGTATCTTCACATCTCCTGTTAAAGGAGCTTATCACTTCAGGTTCACTGCAGCTGTCTGGGGAGGATCATCAGATTATGTGTCTATCCAGATGTATAAAAATGATCAGAAACTCATGTGGAGCTCTGGATACAATAATCATGGAAAGTTTGAATCCATTTCTAATGGAATGATCGTAGAGCTGGAGGAGAGAGACACAGTTTACATGAGAATACCTTCTGGGAACTACCTCTCAGATAACCCAGACAACCACAACATATGGAGTGGTGTTCTGATCTATTCTATGTAACACTGTTACTGGTAACATTACTTTATAGACTGTATTCTATAATGCTCATATTCATTTGGTGAATAAACTCATATTCAAAAGCACTGATGTCTGTTTATTGTATGTTTTACTGATTATTTGTCACATTATGATTATACATCTAGAAGACCAATGATGTTTTTAATATGCAGAATATCATCTCTGTCAGGTTGTTAAATTATCTAGTCACAAGCTTGTTCATCATTTTCAATGGTTCAATATTTATTCAAAGCCACAGACAGAGTTAAGTGTTTGTATTTTTATCATTTTTTTTCAAAGATAGCAAATCTGCAATCTTGTAGATCTGCTATTTTAGCTACTTTTGCCACTGTCATGTCTGATGAAGTATAAAGTAGGGAATTTATTTCTATTAAAAAAAAAAAGAAGATGATATAGATATGATACGGTTATGATAAGGTTTCTGTCAGAAGGGTCAGAAGGGACTTATCATGTAAAACTGCACAGCTGTACATATGCATGCTATAATTTTTTCACACTTGTCATACATTACATCATGATTCATGGTCACAATCTTCTCAAACTGTCTTAAAACCAATAACATCAATATACAAACAGGCCGATGAGATGGCACCACTGTGGTATTTTAAGAAAACACAACCTTTTTACTTTTGAAAATGTTGTGGTTTTTTGTACTATCAAATTGTTTTTTAAATGCTTACATAATCATGTTTCACCTCTGTTTTCTGGACTGGTTGGTAGGTGTCAGAGCTTTGGCAGAGCAACTACACGAGCATCAACAAATGGTGGCTGTATTGTACCTATAAGCAAGAACACATTCGGGCAGTCTGCCTTCTCAGTAAAGGAGGTAAACCTTTGGAACTCTTTGCCTACGGTTCTAGAACTAGAGACGGTATTGTGTTTAACAGAGGACTTAAATTATGGTTGAAATCAAATCAACTGTGCTCACATGTATAGTTACTGATTGGTTATCTGAATGATTATGTCTTCTTTTGTTTAGTTAATGTATTGGGTCTGATTTTGATTTTGATTATGTTAATTATTAGTACATATATATATATATATATATATATATATATATATATATATTATATTTTTTGTACCTGATTGGGTTTTCGATTGGTGTTACTGTATTTTAGAAAAGCTTCCTGCGGACAAGTGTTGAAAATTAGCACTCGTGCTATATACACTGTAAACAATGCATCTGATTTCGTCTAATGTAATTGTGATGTCCGTATCAAATAAATAAACATAACATCACATCACATCACATCACATCACATCACATCACATCACATCACATCACATCACATCACACCACACCACACCACACCACACCACACCACACCACACCACACCACACCACACCACATCACATCACATCACATCACATCACATCACATCACATCACATCACATCACATCACATCACATCACATATGAATGCTTATGCCCGACCACTTCGCCCTGTGGCGGCAGACCGAAGTGGTCGGACAGGGGTGGAAGCATCGACCATAGCCCTGAGGTAAGAACTTAATTCATACAAGAACAAATTGAAGGATGTTCTGATTGACCAGGTTACATAAATGTCATGACATTTCATTTTAGAACTTTTGTTTGGTTTATTCTATATTTTTTCTTCTGTATTCCCTGTTTGCTTGGTTGTTGTTATGTTGGATAATTATTATCAGTAATCTTGTTATTGATAATCAGGTATGTCAATCATGATAAGATTTGTATTTTTATACTGCAGTCATGTTATTTTTAAATTCTATATATTTATATTTTGTTGTTTACAAATCATGTTCTATTCATATTGTTATAGTGTTATACATAGAGGCCTCTTATAAGCCCTTTGGGCTTCTTGCCTCCTCCTGGCACTGTTCTTTGTTTCTTTGTTTTTACAATGTGCTAAATAAATCAAATCAAATCTAAAAGATTCTTCTATTATGATTCAATATTATTGAAGAATCATTCTCAATCTAAATGATTCCCTCATTTTTGAACCCAAGCCCCTCTTTACCCAAATACAATATTGTGCTCAGAAAAACATTATTAATACTATTATTATTATTATTATTATTATTATTATTATTATTATTATTATTATTATTATTATTTTTTTTTTTATTATTATTATTATTATTTATCAGTGGAGGGTTCAGCATTTATTTAATATTTATTTATAAATCTGTTTTACAAAAGCTCCCTCAGCCCTGCTTTCTTAGAATGTTAGTGTCATAGCTCCCCCTGCAGGTAAACAACTACAAATTAAAAAAAGTACATACACAGCAGTTAAACACAAGTTGATCATCAATAACATTTAGTCAACGGATTCACAGTTTTAATTGACAATACATGTATTGACTGTCACTTGTAGCTTGTTTAGCTTTTTAAATAATCCAATCACTTGCCGTATAGTTTATTCCTACACTTTTTAATTATGTTATAGCCTAGTTTCAGTACTTCTGCTGCGACACTCTTGTATGATGAGGCAATTAATTTACCATGTTGAATGCATCTCCATCATGAACGTACAAGGTTTATAACTGACAGCAACAATATGCAAATTGGATTTACGCCTGTTCCTTCCATATTTTGTTCCAGTTCGTTAAACCTTTGTGATTGTGTTCTAATTATGTCAACAACAAAATATAACAAAAATAATAAAGGGAGGAAAACATGACTGCAGTTTCCTTACACTTGTTCTCCAGCAGAGGGCAGTAATTGTACATAAAACCTCCACACTAGTTCTTCTGGGTGACCAACGGATTTGCATGATGTAAGCAGCACAGTAAGTAAGTATAATGCTATATTATTAATCATTCATCAGTGGATATAGTTATTATAGTGTATAGTTAGTTATGTGGCAGCTCTATCAGTGAGGAAGGTTCAGCATTTATTTATTATCATTATCATTATTATCATTATCATTATGTTGTGTTTGTTCCCCACATAATGCAAATCAATTAGTTTAGTCTCACTAAATTGTCACGCTATGAGTTAGAATAAAAGATGGACTTTATACCAAACCATTATTATACCAAAAGAAACGAAACGATTAAACCAAACTGAACACATTTTAAATTAGGGGAATCATTTTAGAGGTGCACGGCACCGGAGGTTCTGGTTGTTGGTTCCGGCCTCCTGATGACGTAAAGTTATTTCCGGTCCAGACCGGATTAAGATCTCATTGTGTCCGGAACTGTTTTGTGTAATATGTTGTTGTCAGTAGGACACAGTTAGTGGTGACACACTTCCTTTCTGGGCTTTAAACAAGAGCAAAAGCGGGAAGAAGAAGCCGCTCTGAGTCTGTTTAGTTCTACTAGTTTAACACGTTTAAAAGTGAATATAGTCCATTGTTTATTTCATTCCATTGCTGTGTGTTGTGGACACTTGGTTGGAAGTCATTCCCAGTAGATTTGATGCAGAACAACGAGGTAGGTTTATATGAGCTGTTTTTCTGTTTGTTTACGTTTGTTTGTTTACATACATGTTTACATTTGTTTGTTTACATACATGTTTACGTCACGTTTCTATCATTTATATGTGTATTATGCAGTGTTGGAAAAAGTACTCAAGTATTTTACTTAAGTAAAAGTATCAATACTGCAATGTAGAAGTACTCTGTTACTTGCAAGTAAAAGGCCTGTGTTCAAAATGTTACTTGAGTAGAAGTACAAAAGTGTTGGCATCAAAATGTACTTAAAGTACCAAAAGTAAAAGTACTAAAATGTTTAAAAATAGCAGATCTAACCACCTCTTGACAGAGGCGGTTTTAAGCAGGCAAACTAGGCAATTGCATGGAGACCCGAGGCAGGGGCAGGGGCAGGGGGCCTGGTGTGCCCCCCCAAAAAATCAACATTACAGTTGATTTCTTCCCATTAGTGTGAAGTGGTTTCACTTTCAACAAGGCTACTTCTATTTCCAGTAGTTCAATTTCAAACTAAAACATGTGTTGGACTGATCACATTACACATTTCCAATAGTATACAGTATAGTAAACGCAGCGTTTGATTGGGGTGACATTTTGCTCTCACAAGGAGGAAATGTTAAATTGGCCTCATGGTGGCGCTGTAACAGGACAATTCACGTTTTGGCCTATAACTCTTGAACCGTAGGTCATACGATCAAAATGATTTACCCTTGGATTTCTTGGAATATATTTTTCGTTGCATAACACCTACTGTTGCTACTCCTACCAATTTTGTCCAAGCCTTACCCAAATTGGTACACATTATCCCTGAAGTCATGTTATCAAGATGTATCTGAAAGCCAATCATGTCAGAGTCAAACCAAATGGAATTTGAAAACCTGAAAAATGTTCAGGAGGGGCACGTTTGCACATAATGCCACAAGCATTGCTGGACCCATCAGTGAGAAAATTTGAACACACTCACAGTAGCCCACGGAAGAACCCCATTAAAAATTATTCAGATTGTCCTGGTATAGCGCCACCATGAGGTCAATTTTAGCTACCTGGCCTTGTGGAGACCTGCTCAGAGGAGCACCGTTTCTAGTTTTATACTAAATTCATACTGATACATTTCTCCTGTTTTGTTTGCTAGATTCTGGCATGCTGCACCCTGATGTGTTTTGTGACGGCTGTGAGGGAGACATTTTCGGGACCAGGTATAAGTGTACAGTGTGTCCTGACTATGACCTGTGCTCTGGCTGTCAGTCCACTGGGCTTCATGAGGAACACCGTCTGAGGTCCATCCGCCTTCCAGGTCAGAATATAATCATTGCATACTTATAATTGAACAACGTGTCACTCAGTGAAAATAGCTGATCTACAAGCTCACAAGGCATCACGGTGAGCTTGGGGCTCTGCTTTTTTCACTATTTTGAGGAAAAAAATGTATATTTCTTATCGACATAATGTTTGTCGTGATGATGATTCAATGATCACAGATCAGATATTAGGGCGCTTTCACACTATGGTCCCGGGTGCGCACCCCGGACCACATGGCAGATGTTGTGGTAGTAGCGAACCATTCCCCGTAACGCATCACCGTACCGTACCCGAAACCACCTTGGGAGGTAGTCTCGGGTCCGATTGCTGCGGAGTCGGGAACGGAACGCGGCAGTGTGAATCCATCCGTACCAAGAGAAGGAAGTGGACTGCTAATCATATATCATTTATATATTTTTTATAATGATGCATTATTTTAGCTGGGTTATACCTTCTCATAGTTGTACTTGAATGTTGACAAGAAATAATAATCCCGCTAGTGTTTGAGTAGCGCGAGCCGTGAAAAATAATAAACAAAAAACACATGTGTGGCGAACGTATTTATAAGGATAAATACACCAAGGGTTAGTCCGTGACGTCATACCAAGGATGCGTCCGTGACGCCAATATCATATTAACAGACAACGTTACATTTCGAGGTTTCAAAGACCAGTGCACACACTGCTTTGGTTGTGTATTGTTGATCTGTTGTTATTATAACTCAAGACAACGTCAGGAACACAGTCAAACTTTATTATTCACTCTAGAGTGACTTTTCTTCTGTGAATGACATTCTATCTCCCAAAGCCCCATAGTCCACAGCGCCCCCATGAGGCACATATTTACCATTACTGTTAAATGAAATGGTCTCGAGTCTTGGCCAGTGTGAATGCTGGCCAGCCAAGCGTACTCGGAAAGGGTTTGATTCAAACGGATCCAGTGTGAAGCCGCCCTTAAAGTGTCTGATCCACTCTTACAGGACCCGGCGATACAAAGAGAATAAGAATGAATCATGTTCCGTTCCATCAAGGTTCCATTTGTACCCTCTCAGAGCTAAATGAACACTATGGGTATTTTCCTGTATAACCACATGTAACAGTAATGTTGTGTGTTCTCTCTCCACCTCACCTCACCTCAGACATGGCTGACAACATCTTCGATGCTGCCTGCCAGAGAGAATCACCACAGGCTGCCAAGAGGATGAGACTGGTGAGTGGGTGGGTGTGTGTGTGTCTCTGTATCTAATGCTGGGGTTCGATATAGAAGTCCAGCACCACACCTAATGGCCTTGCACAGCCCAGCACCCACAATATCTCCCGTTTCCACAGCACAATAGCACCCCCCCCCGCACCATTAGCCCAAGGAGTGGTTTTGGTGCAAAAAAAAAAATGCTTGCAATGGATTCAGAATCATAAAAAAAAATGGTTTTACCCCTCACATGCTACTTAACCCATTAAGACCTTAAGCCGATTCTACCAATGTCTTCTAAATCCTATTTTTCTATATCAGTGGTGCTCAAACTTTTCCATGTCAAGGACCCCCAAAATGATATGTATTTGGCCACGGACCCCCATCTCAAAATATGTTGTTCCAGAGACCCCCCGGAACAAAGATTTGAGTTAAAAATGTTCGCTTTAAAATAATATAAATATATTAATTTGCAAACATTTTCTCGATTTTTCAAAAATAGCAGATCTACAAGCTTGTAGCGCGGCATTATTTTACACTAGCCAAAGTGTAAAATAATGCTTTTTTTTTTATATAGCTCAAATCAAAAAGTGACACAGATGCGTCTTAATGGGTTTAAGCAGAATTTCATTATGTATTTATTAATTTATTTCCCGCATAAGGTTAAGGGTACCCCGACTTTCAGCAGCTGTCACAAATTCCCCTAGGGAAACTGAATTTCAATCTTTATGAGATGTGTTTCTAGACACCTTTACAAACACATTGGTGAAGACATTTCTTGGTAAGGAATTTATTCCAGGTTTTGACTTTATTCTGATCATTTTCCCTGACTAATAGTTGCTAATACTGTCTCATGATGTGCTTGATATACATGTGATGATGCTGTCTCTCTGTCATACGTGTTCATTACAGGTAACATACTAACAATCATAACTATATGACCATGTATTCATTACAGGTAACATACTAACAATCATAACTATATGACCATGTATTCATTACAGGTAACATACTAACAATCATAACTATATGACCATTTATTCATTACAGGTAACATACTAACAATCATAACTATATGACCAGTTATTCATTACAGGTAACATGCTAACAAT
The DNA here is from genome assembly GCF_963280865.1 of Gymnoscopelus braueri. NCBI lineage: Eukaryota > Metazoa > Chordata > Actinopteri > Myctophiformes > Myctophidae > Gymnoscopelus > Gymnoscopelus braueri. The sequence goes on along the minus strand of NC_137617.1, from coordinate 48,528,373 downwards.
CATAACTATATGACCATTTATTCATTACAGGTAACATACTAACAATCATAACTATATGACCATTTATTCATTACAGGTAACATACTAACAATCATAACTATATGACCAGTTATTCATTACAGGTAACATACTAACAATCATAACTATATGACCAGTTATTCATTACAGGTAACATACTAACAATCATAACTATATGACCATGTATTCATTACAGGTAACATACTAACAATCATAACTATATGACCATGTATTCATTACAGGTAACATACTAACAATCATAACTATATGACCAGTTATTCATTACAGGTAACATACTAACAATCATAACTATATGACCATGTATTCATTACAGGTAACATACTAACAATCATAACTATATGACCATGTATTCATTACAGGTAACATACTAACAATCATAACTATATGACCAGTTATTCATTACAGGTAACATACTAACAATCATAACTATATGACCAGTTATTCATTACAGGTAACATACTAACAATCATGTCACGGCAGACCGTCAAATATCTACCTACATTAACTACATTGGCGTAGTTAGATTAAATTTTGCAACACTGTCTGCATGCTATTAGCAAATGCTCTTAAATTAGGCTACTCTGAGATAATACTCACGTGAGCAGTGTTGTGTTACCAGGTCTGCTTGTTATAATTTCCCCCCAAGATTTTGTTTGAAAATAGCAGATTTACAAGCTCACAACTCTGACACGTTGTGAGCTTGTAGATCTGCTATTTTCAAATAGCTGATGTATATGTTTAAAGTGCTCTTGTCGCTTCTTTTGGGCTTGTTTTCCTAGAAACAAGATGTGAGAGATCTTGTTTCTCTCACAAAATCTGGCAACACAGCATGTGAGGGAAGGAAGCATTAAAACACTTGGACTCTGTAAATCGCAGGAGATTGACAAGACAAGTGCATGTGCACATATGCAGTTAGTGACGGCATTGTCCCTCTCCCCCAAATCTTCCGGTGACTTTTTCTTTATCTTTTTCTCCCTGCCGTTTGGCCACTGGTTAGTGGATACTGGTGGTTTTAGAAACATTTTGAAGATGAATGAAAAGGATGACAGGACAATGTCTTATATGAGTCTGCTATAGTAGCTTATAGTCAGGGGATATTTAAAAAATCTTGGAATAAATTCCTTACCAAAAAAATCTTCACCAATGTGTTTGTAAAGGTGTCTAGTAACACATCTCACAAAGACTGAAATGCAGTCCCCCTAGGAGAATTTTTGACAGCTCCTTAAAGTTGGGGTACCCACCATAACCTTGGTTAAAAACAAATCCCCCAAAAAATCTAAATTTAATTCTGTTTTAAGTAGCATGTGAGGGGTCAAACTAGGGTGTTTTTATGATTCTGAATCCATTGCAAGCATTTGTTTTGCACCAAAACCACTCCTTGGGCTAAAAACGGCCATAGCCATCCTTTTCCAGGTATACTTTTTGTGTAAAAAGCCCATTGAGATTGGGCTACTTAAAACAGAATTAAATTTAGATTTTTTTTTTGATTTTTTTTTAACCAAGGTTATGGTGGGTACCCCAACTTTAAGGAGCTGTCAAAAATTCTCCTAGGGGGACTGCATTTCAGTCTTTGTGAGATGTGTTACTAGACACCTTTACAAACACATTGGCGAGGATTTTTTTTGGTAAGGAATTTATTCCAAGATTGGAAAATATTCTGCTAATATCCCCTGACTATTACATGAACCTGCACGTTCATGTAGGCGGGATCGAACGAGCAGTGAACTGCTCGCAGCCATGTGGGGCAGACAGCAGATGGCTCTGTCTTTGATCGCCGGATCACGTAACGCTATGTGAAGCCCAACAGGCAAGTGGCCCATTTATAATGTCGACCCCTGAATATGACCATTTATTCCAGGTTGGACTATCAAAGGGAATCTGCAGTTCAACCCTGTGTCCTCTGGGTGGTGACGTTGCTCTTCAGGAGGACGGCTCCAGTGTACCTCGACTCTACTCACAGCAGACTCAGGGGCTCTCCAACCACGGCGAGGTCTTGGAGGGTCTCAACAGGCTGCGTCTCAACAGTACCTTGTGTGATGTGATCCTGTGCTGTGAGGGACAGGAGGTCCCCTGCCATCGTTCTGTGCTGGCCTCCATTAGCTCTTACTTTAAGGTAAATACACATCTATCTATTGACCTGCTGTTGTTGTTCAGGGAATGACATTTAAATTCTGCCTGGGCTTTCATATGATCCGAACATCATGCTACCGCATATTCAATCGAGCACTCCTCTTGAGTGCAGGTCTCCGCCAGGCTGGGTTGCCTACCCAGGGCCCGCAAATTATGGACATAGTCATAGCCAATATCCCATTCCAGGAATGGAATATGAAAAATCTGACTGACACATCTTGATCCAATGACTCTAGAGGTAATGTGTACCGATTTGCGAGAGTTTTGGACAACATTTGGAAGAGTAATAGGGCATAGAAGTGGTGGCCATTTTGGTGCCACATATTAGAAAACCCATAAATTTTTCCCGTAAGATTTGTGCAAATATTTATATAAATTATTTCAAGCCTGGAACCAAGCCACCCAGGCTCCTGGTGGATCATAAAACATTTGATTCTCTGTCAAAAAAAAAATTGGGAATATTTTATTATAGTCTATACTGTATTTAATAACTACCCTTTTTTTCCCGTAAAAGTGGTCACAGCACTCGCGTGTAAAAATGCATTCCATCAAACTTTCAGATGCTGTTTTCTTTTCTTCCCAGTGTGGAGCAAGAAGGTTTAGGATGGATGTTTACTGTGATCTCTCCCTCTTCCAATGATGGTTCCAACGGAGATTAGATGTAGGACGGGCGGACAGACAGGGGAAAATACAGTCTCTGGCCTGTTGGCCTCCGGCCGTCTGGTGACTGGTCTGGCGGATACAATAAGTAAGGGCTAAAACCATGAACACTAAGCCAACCATCCTGTTTTTGTCATCCTGCACAGGCCATGTTTACATCAAACATGGTGGAGTCCACAAAGGAAAGGGTGACCATCAGAGGAGTGAAGCCTCAGATGATTGGATTGCTGGTGAACTATGCCTACACTTCAGAGGTGTCCATCTCTATTCATAATGTGCAGGTAATGTATTATCATCATAAACCTTATTCATCTTCTCCATGTTTGTCATATACATAACATCAGAGATTTTGTTTCATTTGTTCTAGGACCTGCTAGCAGCATCAGACTTGTTGGAAGTCACGGCTGTTCGAGAGGCCTGCGATAGATACATGATGCATCACATGGATTCCAATCTGGGAACCCAGTCGGTAAAAAAAGAAGAAAAAACATTATATATATATATAATGTTATATAATGTATATATATATATATATATATATATATATATATATATATATATATATATATAATTATATAATTATATATATAATTAAAGCTGCAAGCAGCGATGAACGGGCCCTCGTAGCTCTGTCCACGACACAAGTCTGTTTGGCAATCAGCTGAAAAATTAGGCTATATAACTTAAGCAATTACTTATTCAAAGGTTTAGCATGCTGGGAACTGGAGTTATGGCTGTTTAAAGCCCAGCCAATAGGAATTGTAGAGGGCAATTTTCACTTCCTGTTTGGCGTTGAAGTTTGACGCTTTGCCACGGTCACGCCGTTTTACGAAAACTCAAGCTTTTGATACATTTTCATCGTACTTTTGTGTACGCTGAGCGAATTTGAGGCGGATCCGCCTAGGAGGAGTTGGTTAAAGTACAACCCGTGAAAGTGGTGTGAAATGAACAAAAATGCCACTATAAATTCAAAATCGCCGACTTCCTGTTTGGTTTAGGTCATGGCTCCAAGAAACTTTTTTTGTAAGTCGGGACATGATACAGGTGTGTACCAATTTGCATGCATGTACTGTAGGTGAAACCGTATTGTGGGGCTTGAAGCACACATTTTTGTAGGGGGCGCTATTGAGCCATTAGGCCACGCGCCTTTTTTAGATGATTAAAATACGTATTTCTTTTTCGACTGGTGATGTGTGCGCTAAGTTGCATAACTTTTGGAGTACGTATTGCCTCTCAAAAACGCGACTTAATTTTTGCAAAGAATAATAATCATTGCAGTTTCAATAGGGCTTCGCACTACTGTGCAGTGCTCGGCCCTAATAAAATATAATATTTTCCCCCATCTGTCAATATGTCAGGGGTCTTGCAAGGTAGTTTCTAGAACAGAGCCAACTGCTTGACATCTATTATCTCTGCTGTCAGGCAGTAACCAACTATGTCCAACATGTCGATATAGCATTCCAGCAGTCTCCGAGGAACAAACAATTTAAAATATGACATTTCATAAGGACAGTTTTCAAGCCACATTACCAGATCAGCAACATGACTCAGAGATGAATAGTAGTTTATTTGTCTGATTTATAAATCTCTCTCTGGATGTTGTCGTTGCAGGACGGCACCAGTGTACCTCAATCCTCGCTGGCTGCTAAGATGTTTGTGGATCCCAAACATCCCAAGAAGGTCTTAAAGGCTCTCGACAGGCTGCGTCGCAAGAATATCTTGTGTGATGTGATCCTGTGCTGTGAGGGACAGGAGGTCCCCTGCCATCGTTCTGTACTGGCCTCCATTAGCTCTTACTTTGAGGTAAATGCATACATTTGGTGACCTGCTGTTCTTGTTCTGCCTTGGCTTTTATGTGAACCGATTCTATATCCAATCAATTAATAGTTGACACAATGTGCATAAGAAAGGCCTAAACCATGAACACTCTAACCGTTCTCCTTTTCAACCTTCACAGGCCATGTTTACATCAGGCATGGTGGAGTCCACACAGGAAAGGGTGACCATCAGAGGAGTGGAGCCTCACATGATTGGATTGCTGGTGAACTATGCATACACTTGTGAAGTGTACATCACAAAGACCATCACAAAGACAGGTGTGATCAGCTCAAATGTGCAGGTAATGTATTTTCATCATAAACCTTATTATCAACACTAGTTGTTCTATATCGGGGCTTAACTCATTGACTGCCAGAGTTAAAACATCATCTATAGCCAGGGGTGCACAATAACTGGTGCGCATCAGTGTTGATTTCGTTAACGAAAACGAAAGGAAATATGTTCGTCAACGCACATTTTTCAAAGGACGAAGACGAGACTAGACCACCACCCACATGAATAAACAATAACTGGGACTAAATCATTATGCAATTTCGTTGACTTATAAAGACGAGACAAAAATGTAGTTCACTAAATAAAGACTGGGCTAAAATCTATGGTCATTTTAGTTCACGAACAAAGACGAGACGAAATATTATATTATATGATTTTTTCACTCCCTGTCTCCTTTGATGCGCAGCGCATGCTGTTCCTCACTCACACACCCCCTTTCAAAGTTGCAGCCGCGTGCACACTCACACTCACACTCACACACACACAGAGTCACACACAGACACACCACCGTCAACTGAATGGCAGCAGGAGGATTCAGATTTCAGAGCGAAACTTTACAAAATAAAACGGTAAAATGCTTTGCCACAGGGCTCAGGAGAAAGAGAAGAAGATATATGGACACATTTTCGCTACATCGATGTGGAGAACAAAACAATGCGATTTTATCCGAAGGCAAGCAATGTGGTAACAAGATAGCTGGGAAAAACACAACAAACTTGAAGAGACAAAAGCGTTCACCATAAATAAATCGAGTTAAGTTAACAAAAGGTTTGGTGGTGGTTGTTTACAACGTATCATTAAACGTGGTGTTGCGTGGCGGCTTAATGTTCCGACAAAAACACTAATCCGACCCCAAAGTGCCCAAACTAATGCTGACTAACTTACGTTAGCTTCTTAGCATGTAGCGATAAACTTACACCTGGTGTTTGCACTTTGATATAAAGTGCTTACCTCATAGCCAGGGATGTTACAATTCTGTTCGGGTAACCCATAAGTAACCATATTTTCCGTATTGTTCAATAAAAAACATTTTAATCTGATCGGTGGCCATTTTCTCCGTATTGTCTCCACACTTTCAACTACGTGACCCTATCGGTTGGGAGGTGTAATTGCACTCTGATACACTATAACTCTATGAGAAAATGACCGCCAATCGGATTAAAATGCTTTTTATTGAACAATACGGAAGATACAGGTACTTATACCCACCCGAAGTAAATTGTAACATCCCTGGTCACGGAATAAGCACTTTATATTTGAAATCCGAACGTTTATGTAGATGTACGAGCTGTAAATGGAGAAAGTGCAAAAAACAGGTTGAAGTTTCGTCATGACGGTCATGATATGACCGTCATGTAATATGTAGTTTGCTGCTATAAATCTAGTAGCAGAAAGCGAACTATAGTAACTTGTAAACAACCCAGTGTGCAGACTGTGCACAAAACACGTGGGCAGCTATACATGGATGCAAACAAGTAATCTTTAGGTGACACACTCACCGTTTCCAAAATAACATTAGGACACAAACAAGCCTTTTTTTTTAGCTGACCTTGTATTGGAACTGTACCATCATGTGCTTTGTTTCTGCAAACTTCTAAATACAGTATTCAATCAATCAATCAATCAATCAATCAATCAATCACACTGCTACTAGTGAATGATTTGTGAGTAGTTTATATTTACCCTGGTATCTGTCACCTTTTTCATTCTCAATGAGAACCACTTACTGGTAAATGAGAACCATTTACTGGTAAACTTGACCTGAGTTGGCTCTGTCTGTACTTAGTTGGAATGCTTTTTCCTTCTACTCCAAATCTCTTTGCCAGAAATAGCCGATCTACAAGCTCTACGGCTTATGTTTTCCCCTTAGAATATAGATGCTGGTCCATGAGGCACTTTATTTTATTTCATTTTTTCATCTGAGATGTATTTTATTAATTTTAATGCAAGCATTGGTGTGTCTGTGAATTGTTATGGTTTAAAATAAATATACAAGTTCAATGAGAACATGTTCCATGTCTGGATGTATTCCTTAAAATTGCGTTTTTCATCAAAAGGATGAGAGGAAATGCTATGTGAAATATTTTTTAGGTTAGATGGAAATGTTCTATATTATCTGCTGACAAAAAAAGTAAAGGGCTTATTCAGAGGTCTTCAACAGGGGGTCCGCGGAGGTACTGCAGGGGTCCGCGAAATTGCTGTTTGATTAAACAATATTATTGTTTGAAAAAAAAAAAAACTTTTTTTCAAAATGTCAAATTGTCTTTAAACATAACATGAATCCATAGCAAACAGATAAATGGAGGCACAATGCACAATAACATGGTATGTTTATTCATATTTTGTAGAGAATTCTTTGTTTTGCACACCTACTGGGGCAGGTGCGTATAGGAGCAGGCAATATAAAACACAATTGTATACATAAATATACAATATATGTGGTAGCCCCCCCTACCCTACGAGGTAGGGGGTCCCTGCTCCATCTCCCCATCAGTTTGGGGGTCCCTGGCCTGAAAAGGTTGAAGACCCCTGGCTTATATAATTGTCATGACGGGGCGATTTTTTTCATGCGAATAATACGTTTTTTTAAAAAACCTTATAAAGTCAATGCAAGCTTCCACACCAGTTTCGCGGAGCGAAAAAAGCGTCTTTTAATTATTCGGAACGAGTCCGAATTTTGCGTATATTCGCCGGTGTGTAACCGCCTTTAAACTTGACTAAAATGTCAACAGTTTTTGTCGACTAAAACTAGACAAATAAAAATATGTTTTCTTGGACTAAGATAAAGACTAAAATGCTGGACTTTTAGTCGACTAAAACTAGACTAAATAAAAAAAGGATGAGTATGACTAAATGTGATAAACTAACAAACGTCTTTGAAACTGGACTAAAACTGGACTAAGACTAAAAAATTGCTGACGAAATCAACACTGGTGCGCATGCGTCGTCAAAATGCATGCTGCGCGGCACATCAAACGAAGGGAGGCGCTCGTGTTCAAACAGCTGGGACCGCTGGGACAGGAATTTACTTCTTGAAGCCACACTCACACCCCATACGCGCCCCATACACACCCATGGGGCGGAGGGGGAAGGGACGCATGCTGCACATGAATGTGTGGGTGTGGCCTGGAATCCAGTCAGTCGCACACGGCAAGCTGCTGGCTGCATTACAGGCACTTGTCACCGATGATGAACGCACCGTGATGTGGTGCAAAATAGCACTGTGTAATATATTTCTGTTGGCCTTCCACAAAGCGAAACATGCACGTCCTATATTGGTCTTAAAAACTGGCAGATATTCGAATATTATTATTATTATTATTTTTTTTATTTTTTTTAAATATATATATATATTTTTTAACAGGAACAGTACAAAAAACAATGTATCGAGTGCTTGGATCCAATAAAACATATCTTTTGTTTGTTTTTATAACTTGAGACATGAGTTTTTTTGTATTGTCCCTGTCAAATAAACATAATAAAAAATGTAATTTTTTTTTAATGTTCAAATATTAATTTTCATATTCGAATATACATATTTTCCCAATATTCGAATAATATTAGAATATCGAATATTCGTTTGACAGCCCTACGTCCTATGCGTTCATTTGAAGATGACATTCCACCATTCAAGAGGCTTGGAGTTAATGTCGGGAGTGCCTATCAGTCACGTATCCATGTATCCCCAAGCCCCCAGAGTTGCTGAGAAACATTGAAGCCAAAGCTTCAATGTTGGCCAAAGCTGGAACTGCAGGTGGGGAGAAATACATGCACGAGCAAAACATACTGAGATATATTTATATATATAAATATAAATATGTAAACATATTATACATAAATACATATGCATTTACATATAAATATGCATCTCGAGTGTATTTAATAAATATCTCGCGTTCATTCCTTGGCAACGGGGCTGCCGTAGGACGCAAAAAGGACACTAGTGCGCATGCTCATAACTCTATGGTGTGTCCAAAAACGACTCAATAATTCTACTTCCGGCAGGCTTCCGGGTGCTTCAAAACGCCACTGAGCACATTCATTGAAATGATAGCTGGGGGCGGGGCAATCCGCCCTCTAGTTATATTATACCTCTATGTGTATCCCTCTTTTATCCATCCTGCGAGATGTGTCGTGGCAAAATGTATTTATTTCTTTATTTGGTGAGCACCAAGTAACATATCCAGTAGGGCTGTCAACTTTCCTCAGAAATGAGTTGCCCTTACCAGCAATTCCGAGCGTTTTCACTAACCTTTGAAAAATCACGGAATATTATTCTTCGCAACGAGCCAGCCGCCGATCGCTTCAAAAGACGTAGGGGGGTCTCGTAGAATCGGAGGAAAGAAGTGTGTTCGTTTTCGCCAAAAAGCAAAAGAAAGCAGAGAAAATGTTATCTTTATAAAACCTATACACGGTAACTAAACCATCTTGATTTTGTTGTGTTCACGTGATCTTTGGCTGTACGCTTCATCATCATTATCATCATCATCATTTTGATTCACAGGCTGCGGAAGAGCGCCCGAGTTGAATTGAGTTAAATGAAGACATCTTGTTCATTTTGGTCTAGGCCCTGCTGGCAGCGTCAGACTTGTTCGATGTCATGGCCGTTCGAGACGTCTGCTGTGAAGTCTTGCAGAGTGATGTGAACATAAATAACTGTTTGGAGATTTACTGCTTTGCCGAGGTGCACTCCTGTGAAGGGTTGAAGAAACACAGCATGGACTACATTCTGGAAGACTTCAGTGTCATCCACCAGCAGGTCAGTGATTGAGGGATCATATATTTCCCCAAGTTGTTTGTCTGTTGTTGGCTTTTTTCTCCTAATCAGCAACATCCCACCTCCACAACTGACCCAGACCTGGGCAGAAACATTCAATCAGTCAGTGATTGGATATATATTAAAGCAGGGGTTCCCAAACTTTCTGTTACCACGGACCTGCTGACGGTTCATAAAATGTTCGCGGATCGGCAAACTTGTAGAGTGACGCATTACTTCACCTGAGTTACATCTCCTGATAGTTGTACTTGAATGTTGACATGAAATAATAATCCTGTTTAGTGTTTCATTAGTGTGAAAAAAATCAGCGTGCAGTGACGCTGCTGGTAAACACGCGTTGAAAGGCTAGGATCAAGATACCAAGGATTCGACAGTGATGTCACTACTATGCGACACGGAAGTAGCACGGCATAAAGATACCAAGGATTCGTCGGTGATGTGACGTCGCCGACGAATCCTTGGACATGTGACGTTGAGTTGAGTCTATAAACAAAGTTATAGACTCAACGCTGCCTAATGAATTCTGTGCCAGTGAATGAGTTAATAAGCTATAGTCCATTTAACTAAATAAACCAATCCATCAGCAGTGAGCACTTCAGAGGAGAAAAGGTGACTTCAGTGTGAAGTGTGAGAACAGACATCTCTGTCGTATATCAGCTAATCTACTGTACTTTTCTTCTACCAATAGGAAGCGTTCCTCTCTCTCCCTGTGGAAAGACTGACAGAGATTCTCTCCAGTGACCATCTGAATGTTCCCAAGGAGGACATGGTGTTTGATGCTGCCATGCTGTGGTTAGACAGGTGTCCTACCCGCAAGCAGAGCTTTGAACAGGTCAGTCATTTCTTAGTCTCACCTTGTAAGACGATCAGAGGTCTCTGCCTGTCAATATGTCTGTGGTCGGGGGCACTGTGGCGCAGTCGGTATGGCTGTCACCGTCACTAGAAGGTCCTGGGTTCGATTCCTGCCGGGGACGCTGGGGTCATCAGTGCCCATACCCGAGGTGGGGTTGGCAAAAGGGCCTTTCTGTGTGGAGTTTGCATGCTCTCCCCGTGTCCCCTAGGGTAGGTACCCTCACAAAAAAACATGCAGTAATCCTGGTGGAGGGGAAAGGAACTGGTTGGAATAACCCCCCTGTCAGGTGATAAGAACTGGCTTTCTAGCTCCTCATGCATTGAAGGAGGCATGAGCTCAGCTCTGGGCTCTCCCCAGGCTGGCAGAGGGAGAGTAGCGCCCATGATTACATAGTCAATTGGCACTGGGTGAAAAAAACAGGGTTACAAAATCATGGGATAAAAAAATTGATTAAAATATGTCAGGGGTCTTCTAAATGCAAGGTAGTTTCTAGAACAGAGCCAACTGCTTGACATCTATTATCTCTGCTGTCAGGCAGTAACCAACTATGTCCAAAATATATATCTTTTTTATAAAAGTTGGTATTGTGACTTTCTACATTGTCACATACTTGCATGTGTCCTTATATTATCATCACTTTGACTTCACCCCAATCCAGCTCAAGTGGAGTTAGGAGGTTTTTGACCAGTGAGTGTGGAGATGGTTGAATTGATTTAATTAAAGAAAATGAAAAAGTTGAAAAACTGAGATAGGAGGTTGGCGACGATATGTTTCATCCTGGTATTACGCATGATTTTATTTGACTATATTGGGTGAAAAACATAATGGTGTTCTGTGTACTTTAACCATTTGACTGCCAATCACGTAGATCTACGCGAACCGATTTAAAGCCGCCACGTGCCAATCGCGTAGATCTACGTGAAGTTAATATTTTTTTTTTCCAATTTCACCCAAAGACCAAGGAGATATGATTAGTTGAATATCTAGACTCCTATCCACTTCCTTGTTAACTTAAAACTTAAAAAGTCTGTATTTCGGCTCCTGAGTACTTTTTTTTTCCAATGAAAAACTCTGGCACTGGCTAAAAAAATATGAAAATAATTCTGGCAGTTAATGGGTTAAAGATCCAGTGCAATGACATTTTCGGTCATTTTATTTTGAAGTTTTAGTCTGACATACACCGTCTACTCTAAACGTCATCTTGAATGAGATTCAAAACAGAGTAGTTCTGTAATTAAAATCAGCTGTGTTTGGAGGAACGTGCAGCTTTGCGAATCAAGATACATTTATATTCATGAAAGTTGATCTGTCATCACGCAGTACGTTTTCGTTTACTGGAAGTATTAAGATTGGCTTTATAGGGACTTTTGATATAAATATAAATACAAATGGGTTAGAAAAAATTTATAATTGGCATCTATTGTTGGGAATGCCCATATGATGACCATGGATATGCTCTAAAATTGTGAAAAACGTATTTTTCATTTCACTAGATCGTTAAGGTGCTAGAGCACATCCGTATGCCTCTCATCAGTCCCTTGGGACTGATGAGAGGGACTGTCGGAGGTTGTCAGAGGTTAATCTCTTGGGCCGAGGAGCGGGCCAAGGAGCCGCCCAACTGTAACGCAGCACGCCCACGCAGGACCGCAGGTAGGTACCCTACTGCAGTGGTTCCCAACCTTTTCAGCCCGTGACCCTTAGGGAACCCCCAAAAATAATCATATTTGAACTGGGGACCCCCCACCCTGAAAAGCACTTGGAATTGTAGGCATTACATTTAGTTTAGACTAGCATCCACAGATAAATATTGTGAAAATAGCAAATAGCAAAATTGACCAGTTTTTGTAGTATAGTATGTTGATTATTTTTGATGCAATAATCTGGGGACCCCCCGTGACCCCCCCCCCCCCCCCCCCCCAAAAATAATCATATTTGAACTTTTGACCCGCCACCCTGACAATCACTTGGAATTGTAGGCATTACATTTAGTTTAGACTAGCATCCAGATACATATTGTGAAAATAGCTGATCTACAAGATCACAACGCCTCGCAACGCAAGCCGTTATGCCATAATCTGGGGACCCCCCTGGGGGTCCCGACCCACATGTTGAGAACTACTGCCCTACTGTAACATAGCACGCTTGTTTAAAATATGACGAGCTGAATCTCACAGGCCACCATGTGAGATGGTCTCTTTTTTTTTATGAAATAAACGGTTGATGAACTCTTAAATCTCCTCTTGTCTGACCTGCTCCTTCTCCACCACTGGTTGTAGTGATCGTGACAGTGGGAGCAAAGTCCAGGGTGAACCATGTCGACACGTTTGAGAGCTTTGATCCCCTGACCGACCAGTGGAAGACAGTTGGACGACTGCCCATGAGAGTGAACAATCCTGTGGTGTTTGCCTTAGGTGAGAAGTTCATCAACTCAATCAACTTGGGGTTTGTTTTGCCTCTGAATTGTTGAAATGTGAAGACAGTAAAAAAAAGTAACGAGAAGGAATACAAGTACAGAGCAGTGCTAGGGTGCATGTTTTTTTCATTTACAGGTATCAAGCCATTAAACTAGAATCGTGTTTTAGAGGTGCAGTAAGCAATTTGGGATTTATTAGCAACAGTGATCATAGGATAGCTAGCGTACGTTGCTACATTTATTGTCTCCGCTAGGCCGAAAGGCATGGCGAGAGAGTATGTTTTACCCCCTGTCCGTCCGTACAGTCATGTAATCAACACGGATCTGTCCGATTTCCCATATTCCATCCTCATTGCCTAAGGTTGGCTTCCAAAGTTTGAAGAATGAGTCCGTTTTGAACAAAATGCCTCAAATCATGAACGCAGCTTGCGATTTCCGTGATGAAATTTCACACACACATTCCCACTAGGCCGAGGAAGAAATGCCACCCTGACCTGGCGGAGACCTCTGCTCAGAGGAGCACTTTTATTAGTTAATAGTGCTATCATTCGGTACTCTGTGGATGTAAACATATAACCGCGCTTAGCTTGGGCTCCATACATTTGGTGGAAGCTGACTTTACAGCCATTGTAAACGTAGTGTTTCCCACCTGGCAGCTTATGTCACCGCACACTGGAACTATTTTGATGAATTTCTGTGAATTTCTTGGCTTGAAAAGTGAACCATCACAATAATATTATAGACGAAGAAGAAGAAGAAGATATATGAAGTAGAGTTCTCCCGATACCTGGATCAGAAATGTGTCCGATACTCTTTTTTATTTTGGTCGTATCCGTCATTCCTTCTCTCAGAGTCAAGGGATCCTTCCTAAGTTGCGTTAGAGCGCCCTCTTTTGGAATTTTCAACAAAATGTTTTTGTTTTGAATTGACGGAGATCTCCGTCAATGGCAGGACATGTGTTAAAATATGTATTTATTTTAACAATCAAGGCAATGTTTCAATTCTGCTCTTCTTCCACCATAGGCTCTACTCTGTATCTGTCCGGAGATACCGGTGACGGTTATAGTCCACTCAGTCCATGGTCGCTGTGGCGCTATGATCCTCATTGCTCATGGTTGAAGACACAGGCTCACACGAAGTTGGTACGCTGTCACCAAAGTAAGATGTCAAGCAATGCCAATTTAAAGATATTTTATAATTAAAATAAGTGTTAAATAGCTCTGTATTCTGATAGTTCTCATTGATATAGAGTGTTTGTTCAGTAACAGGAGTCTCCATGTCTCTCCAGCTCTTTATTAAACAGAAAATGTTCTGGTCAGGATACCAATTTTATCCAATCAGGATAGAGAACTCAGTTAGGACACAGATTAAACAATTGCAATTGGAATTGATGACGCAAATAAATGAACAATTCGAACTGGAACACTTTAAAAATTAAACTGATAAATGGGTACTCTCTCCTAATTGGATGCAATTTTGATAGTCGGTGATGGGGTCGCAAAAAAAACCCAGTGGGGGTTCATTTATTTTGGCAAGCTAGAAGACTTGTCTAGGTCCAGTTGCAAATTGCAGACAGGTGCTCAGTGTTGGGCAAGTTACTTTAAAAAAAGTAACTAGTTATAGTTACTGCTCTCAAAAAGTAACTAGTTACTTTATTAGTTACTAAATTATAAAAGTAACTAGTTACTTTACTTTCAAAATAATAACAATAAAAATTAAGGTTTTTGTGTTGTTCTGTGGCACTCCCTATCATTGTAGACTGACAAAGTTTACATTTAACAGTGATACAGTATTTTTTTGCGTCCTTTATCCCCGCATATTCAAAATAGTGGTTAAATCTCCAAGCTGCTACTGCTGTCACAGTTATCTTCTAATTAAATTAGAAGGTTTCTGAAAAGGTGGCTGTACAGAGGTAGCAGAATGAATCTGTTCCAACCACCACAAGTGGATCCAGTTGCTGGTTGTACCAGAGACTGTGAGCGGAGTGGGGGACAATGCCGCTCCACGCTACAGGGGGCTGTTGTCACGCTCGCTATTCACCCATGTTGATAATTATTGCACAGCATCATATTAGTCAAATTACAATGATTCAAGTTGAATTCAAAATGATCTGTTAAAGATCCTGCCTTTAACTTAGTTTTGGAATAACCGCTAAGTGTTGTTACCTTGGTTACCCAATGAGAGGCTGCATATGGCGAAGATCATCACTTCAATGATCATTTCAAGTTTTCCCCCTGTTCAACCCCACATGGTCCATAGCCCTGGTGGTGCTGGATGGATATCTGTTTGCAGTGGGGGGCCGGGGCTGGGATGATGACAAGACTCGAGACTCGATGGAACGCTACGACCCCAACACAGACACCTGGCAGCTGATGGACTCTGTCGGTGTGGGAGCGCATTACTATATTGGCAGCTGTTTGGTCGCACTGGATGGACATCTCTATTCTATTGGTATGGAACAGATTCATGCACCTGCAGGTTCAGCCTGCTGGGTTTCATGAGGTTGTGTTTTTTATAATGGTATTAGTGTATGTCAAGCATAATGGTTAACTGAAAATATACAAATCCTTTCGTATTATTTTATGTATTCATGCTTCTCCTGTTGACAGTTAATAATGTTTTGTTCTCCTGGACCCTAGGTGCTGCTCCAGAGAAACGTAGCCAGGTGGCCAAGTTCAATCCTAAAACATCTGTTTGGACAGAAGTTGCTCCTATGCAGATTGCACGTACTCAATTGGCTGCCTGCACTCTGAATGGAAAGATCTATGTTACAGGTAACATACCGGTTCTTAACCATTTCACTGCCAATCACGTAGATCTACGCGAACCGATTTAAAGCCGCCACGTGCCAATCGCGTAGATCTACGTGAAGTGAAAAAAAAAAAAGACCAAAGACCAAGGAGATATGATTAGTTGAAGATTTAGACTCCTATCCACTTCCTTGTTAACTTAAAACTTAAAAAGTCTGTATTTCGGCTCCTGAGTACTTTTTTTTTTCCAATGAAAAACTCTGGCACTGGCTAAAAAAATATGAAAATAAATCTGGCAGTTAATGTGTTAAAGGCTCTTAGTTAGTGGTGGAAGAAGTACTTCGCTTTTTTTTTTAACCTACAGTAAAAGTAGTATGACCACAATATAGAAATACTGTTACAAGCAAAGGTCCTGCATCCCAAATTTTACTTGAGAAAAAGTACAAAAGTTGAGGCATAGAAAAATGTTCTTGCTTGCAGTACCACATATAAAAATACTTAATATGCAGAATGACCCAATCGACCCTTCGCTAAACCCCACCCCAAAAGCGATTGCCAATGCCAGCTTAGCAACCGTTGTTAGTCTGGCATAGGTCTGGCAAGCTTTTCACCTGCCATAGCTGTCAATGTTATTTCGCCCGCGCACACACAATCATTTGCAACAGAATAGCAATAATATGAATACCACGGGGCTTAAGCAATTACAGCCTGTCCCTATTGGCCGTTTAAGTGCACCTAGCAAGTTTCGTAAGTTTAGCATGCTGGGAACTGGAGTTATGGCTGTTTAACCATTTGACTGCCAATCACGTAGATCTACACAAACCGATTTAAAGCCGCCACGTGCCAATCGCGTAGATCTACGTGAAGTTTTACTTATTTTTTTTCCAATTTCACCCAAAGACCAAGGAGATATGATTAGTTGAAGATCTAGACTCCTTTCCACTTCCTTGTTAACTTAAAACTTAAAAAGTCTATATTTCGGCTCCTGAGTACTTTTTTTTTTCCAATGAAAAACTCTGGCACTGGCTAAAAAAATATGAAAATACCTCTGGCAGTTAATGGGTTAATGCCCAGCCAATAGGAACACAGAGGAGGCGGGGCTTAAGCAATTACAGCATGTCCCTATTGGCCGTCTAAGTGCACCTAGCAAGTTTCGGAAGTTCAGCATGTTGGGAGCTGGAGTTATGGCTGTTTAATGCCCAGCCAATAGGAACACAGAGGGGGCGGGGCTTAAGTAATTACAGCACACATGCTGTAATTGCACCCCCCTGGCAGGCCCTGGCGGGTCCCCTGGGTGCCGCTCGTGGTACCTGGTGTGACTATTGTGATGGCAGACCCCTGACCAGTGTTGGTGGCGAGTTTGGTGCCGATCGGAGCAACAGTGCACCTCACAGGTCCGCGTGTGTGTGCGTGTGTGTGTGTGTACACACACACATGCGCGCGCAGTGCTGGCTCACACGTGTGTATCGTTGGCATGTGTGTGTGTGCACAGTGCGCCTCGCAGGTCTGCATGTTACGTGTGTGTGTGTGTGTGTGCACACACATGCGTGCACGTGTGCTGAGCCAGCATGTGTGTGCATGTCTTTAAGTGGCGCCATGTGACTGCTTGCATCTTAATGTTGTAATCAGCTGCAACTGTTGAGGCCGGTGCTCGGACCGACGGGCACGCACGCACGCACGCACACACACACACACACACGGTCAAATGTATGTTTTCCTCTGAGATGTAGTGGTGTAGAAGTAAAACAATTCAAACACTAAAAGTATCTCAAAATTGTACAGTTCTTGAGTAAATGCATTTAGTTACTTTCCACCACTGATTACCACTTATTTCCATTATACCCACTTAAACTTCACTGTAGTTTGGGCTATAATAAAACATACTAACAGTCACTACTTGTTTATCTATAGGTGGTCTGTGGACTGATGAGAACAACAAGTTGTATGTCGCAGGGGAAAATACGATGGAGTGCTACAACCCCAAGACCAACCAGTGGACCATGTGTGCCCCCATGGACGCGAAACGCTACTCGCATAGTATGACTGTGGTGGATGGAAAGATCTACGTGCTAGGAGGGGTGGATGAAGCCTATGTTATCGATGATGGAATCGGGTAAGACACTGCTGCTCCATGAATGTCTGAGAAAAGGTGTCTTCTGCTCCATACCAGACATTTCTCTCACTGCTGTTGGTCTCTTTTCATGCAGATATCATTATGCCATCGAGTGCTACTGTGAAGAGACGGACACGTGGGACACTGTGGGAGAGATGCCTGCTGCTCGCTACGGTCTCCAATGTGCGTCTCTCAAGCTGAGGAATAATCATGGTCAACCCATAGATTATGATTCTGATGATGATTTTGAAGATGACTGTCACGAGCCTGATGATTTTGAAGATGACTGTCACGAGCCTGATCCATGGATATATGAATATATATGAATTTATGGATCATTAGATATACAATAGATATATAATAGAATATGATTATGATGTAAACAATGATGATGCAAATGAGGATTATGAAGACTTGATATTATCATCTACCGGCTCTACTGCGGCAATGGATTCTAGTAGCATGTTGGTTTCAAACCTCCCTGTGCAGCCCTCATTTTATTGGTTGCTCTCGGTAGAGGAAATAATGTTCTTGGATTAATGATCCCTGTCTTCTCTGGCTCATGATGTGCTCATGGACTACTCCTGAATGTACACTAAAGTATCATGACAGTTATAGGGCTGTCACCATTACACATTTAAATTGACGATTAATTGTCACTCAAATAATTGCGATTAACGATTTTAATTGTGTGTTTGGCATTGAATGAACACTGGAACATATGAATAAGAATTTAATTTCTGTTTGCCTTTTAGGCTTCCTAAACAAAAATTGCACAGGGCAGATATGACAAATAACTTAAAGGGATATTTCACTTTCAAATAAAATAAACATTTAAAAAATATATTAAAAATAAATGAAAAAAGTAATGGAAAGATCACGGCCCCCTCACGCATTAGAGTGTCCTACTAATGTGTGAGGGGGCCGTGATTTTGCCATAACTTTTTTCATTTTTTAAAAATATGTATTTTTAATGTTTATTTTATTTGAAAGTGAAATATCCCTTTAAATATGCAAAGAAATTGACATTTCATAATTTTGTAAAATAGTATGTAAAAGTAATGTAAAATAGCGTAAATAGCAGATCTACAAGCTTACGTGTCATAAAGTGACACGTTGAAAGCTTGTATATCTGTTATTGCTTTTTTTATATTTGAAAAAACATTTTTCAACATGGAGACGATTATGCAAAACTGATTGTGATTATCTCAAATAATAACGATTAGATGATTATGTAATACAGGCCTAATGACAGTTACCTGATTAGGTTGTGTCTTATAAAGCTGTATAGCTTATAGACTGTAGAAAAGAAATGGACTAAGTGACTCCCTTAGACTCTACAGACCGTAAATGAAGCCTATTTTTCAACGACTTCAAATCCGCCATCTTTCTATATCCGGTCCGAATATGCAAATAAGAAACCGGAAATTAATGAATGCTATTGGTTGGGACCAGAGCGGGGTTGGGGATCGAATGCTATTGGTTGTGTCGCTTGTCAATTAAATAATCACAAGGTTCATCTCCTACAGCATACTCTACTTTATCATCAATTTAAAAAATAAATGGGACCATAGTTTACCAGAACTCATATCATGGTGATTGAAAGAAGACTTTAAACTATAGCGACTGGAAGCATATAGTATGTATGACAATGTTTATTAAGGTAATAACATCAAGTGTAAAGTTTGGCAAAAACCTATCCGCTTGAATAGAGCCTAATTCTTTCTGACACCAGCAGGGGTAAAACGGTGAGACTACTGGCCATTCATATGATCTGTCACTTCATATAGGGCATAGCAGTGGCGGCCATTTTGTGGTCAATGTATTTTTCCCATTGACATTTCCAAAAATATTTATATCAATTAATTCAAGCCTAGAATCAAGCCATCCAGGGTCCTGGTGAATCATGACCATAACACATTTTTTTCTGCGATTTCTTTTTAAATTTATGTTATATTTAATTATATGATATACTATATTTAATAAATACCCTTTGTTTTGCCGTTTTCAAAAAGTTTCTTTCACAGAATCAAACGTGTAGTGGTCATGATTCACCAGGACCCTGGATGGCTTGATTCTAGGCTTAAATAAATTGATATAAATATTTTTGGAAATGTCAATGGGAAAAATGCATTGACTATTTTGGAGTGGAACCAGAAAAAAGGCCGCCACTGCTATGCCCTATACAGCCTCAATTTACAACTCACAAGCTGGCCCCTTGATCAGAACAGATGCTTCCTGACAACTCTTCACCCTTCAGCCCAGGAGCTGTCTATCTGTCTGGTGGTGTGTTCAGATGTTGTACCCATGGTGAATAGCTGCTTCCTCTGCATTTCTTCCCCCTGAAGACGAGCCATTTGCTTTCGCCTCACCTGAAAAAGAGAAGGAAGACATCATGCCATCTGCCTCCCTCAACCCATTCAATGCGGGAACGCATCTGTGTCATTTTAAGATTTGACACAGATTTTTTTTTAAATAGCAGATCTACAAGCTCATAGCGTGGCACCGAGTGCCGCGCTATGAGCTTGTAGATCTGCTATTTAAAAAAAAAATCTTGAGCAATCATTGTGCAAATCTTGAGTATCTATATTTTAAAGCTAACATTTGTAACACAAAAATAATAAAGGAAGGGAAACATGACTGCAGTTTCCCTACACTTGTCCTCCAGCAGAGGGCAGTAAATGTAACATAAAACCTCCACACTAGTTGTTCTGGGTGACCAACGGATTTGCATGATGGGGTGTAAAGTAACTAAATACATTTACTGAAGTACTGTACGCTTTTGAGGAATCTGTGCATTACTGGAGTATTTCCCATTTTCAATACTTTTACTTCTATTCCACTACATCTCAGAGGCAAATATTGTACTTTCACTCCACTACAATTATTTAAAAACTTGAGTTACTAGTTACTTTGCAGATACAAATTATTATATTATGAAACGTACATTAACCACTTTAGCCCTATTTTATACCTCGCTATTTGAAAATAGCAGCTCTACACGCTCACAACGCGTTGCATTCGCGACGCGTTGTGAGCTTGTAGATCTGCTATTCTCAAACATTTCAGTACTTTTACTTTTGGTACTTTATTAAGTATATTTTGATGCCAATACTTTTGTACTTTTTCTCAAGTGGCATTTTGACAATACAGGCCTTTTGCTTGTAACAGAGTACTTCTACATTGTGGTATTGATACTTTTACCTAAGTAAAAAATGTCAGTACTTTTCCCACCACTGGATCTAAGTGAGTGTCAACCTTGAACAACTAAAAGGTGCTTGTTGATGTTTTAGTTTAGTGCAAGGACCCCTTTAGCTGAGAGACAGATGAAACAGGGACCCCCTCTAAGTATTGCATACTGTGTTGCAGATTACAATTCTTCATACATTTCATTGATATCTTCATAGACTTGTTTGAGAGCAACTGTCAAGATGGATTCATGTTAAAGGAGGAGTTCACCCAAAAAAGTACTAATTTTCTATCAATTGCACACCCCATGAAGCCTTGATTTCATGGATTTATTTTTGTTTTTGTGGCATTCCTAAGACAATAATTTGATGACCGTGTGTATTTCCGGTAGGAGACACAAATAATCTACTTTGTGTCTCCTACCGGATACATTAGCCGGTAGGAGACGGGAATCAAATTATTAGCTTAGGAATGCGACAAAAACAAAAAAGAATCCATGGATTCAAGGCTTCATAGGGTGTGCAATTGTTAGAAAATAAGTCATCTTTTGGGTGAACTCCTCATTTAATGTGTATTTTCAGACATTTTACCACTTAAACCATCAATACTTGGTGGTAAACTTGACCTTCACTCTGTACTTAGTCTGCTCCCTTTTCCCTCTACACCAAACTTCTTTCCCCAAAAAATAGCCGATCTACAAGCTTGTTAGCTTGTAGATGGGCTAAAGTTCTCCACAGAATAAGGAGGACGCTATAGTGTTCAAGTGGTTAATGTTATAAAAAATATCCGTGTGTGTGTGTGTGTTAAAGATATTTGTTTTATTTACTCCACTGCGCCCCCTACAGATCTGGTCAATATGAATTACCATTGACCACATCTGTAGGGGGCGCATGTGAGTACATTTCCGTCTGGCGGACATATTTTATGTTCTGCCCCAAAAGTGTATTATACAGAGAAGGTGGGGTGTTGAGAGGCTTCCCACCCTGAAGAATGGATTTTCAACAACACAAAACAGCCTTTGTTTCGGTGAGTAGCTAAATGGTTTTGTTTATCTTTTACTAAAGACGGAGACCTCACACAGCAGTGTGTTGGGTCAGAGAGCAGAGCGTTAGAGAACTCACTACTGATCTGAACCACAGATATGCTGCGTATAAGAGAGAGAGAGAGAGAGAGAGAGAGATGAGAGAGAGAGAGAGAGAGAGAGAGAGAGAGAGAGAGAGAGAGATGAGAGAGAGAGAGAGAGAGAGAGAGAGAGAGAGAGAGAGAGAGAGAGAGAGAAGAGAGAGAAAGATGAGAGAGAGAAGAGAGAGAAAGAGAGAGAGAGAGAGAAGGGGGTGGAGAGAGGTAGAGAGAGAGAGAGTAGAGAGAGAGAGAGAGAGAGAGAGAGAGAGAGAGAGAGAGAGAGAGAGAGAGAGAAGGGGTGGAGAGAGGTAGAGAGAGAGAGAGAGAGAGAGAGAGAGAGAGATGAGAGAGAGAGAGAGAGAGAGAGAGAGAGAGAGAGAGGTGGAGAGAGACTGAGTGAGGGAGAGAGGTAGAGAGAGAGTGAAGTGAGTGAGAGAGGGAGAGAGAGAGGTAGGTAGAGAGAGCTCCAGTCAGAGCGTGCATGGGGACAGAACGGGACAGCTGGTGGATGTTCACTCATTATTATCTTTATCTCTCACAACAAACAGCTGTTATCAGGTGAGCAGATGACTTCATGTCCTCCTTATTAAACAGATAAAACACTTTATAAAGGATGTATATATATGTTATTATAGGTTAATATATAATACATTATAACAGGCTGTTTATGTCCAGGTGAAGGTGAGACTGTGTAACTGCGTTTTCTCTGTGATGCTGCAGTCCTGTTCTCTGACAGGTTGGATATTCAATAGCCTACTTTCAGTCATTTGTTTTACTTAAGTAAAAGTATCAATACTGCAATGTAGAAATGCCATGTTAGGCTACAAGTAAAAAGTCCAGAATTAAAAATGTACTTGAGTAAAAAAGTACAAAAGTATTGGTATCAAAATGTAGGCTACTTAAAGTACCAAAAGTAGAAAGTACTCATCATGCAGAATGTCCCATTTCACAAGTTTTCAAATGTATACAAATCTTTTGAAAAATAGCAGATCTACAAGCTCACATTGCATCGCACTATAGATGTATATGAAGTGGTTAATTTAGTGGTCAAATAATTGTAGTGGAGTAAAAGTATAATATTTGCCTCTGAGATGTAATGGAGTAGAATTAAAAGTGCGGAAATTTTTAAATACTCCACTAAAGTAAAAAAATACCTAAAAATGTTACTTAAGTGCAGTACTTGAGTAAATGTACTCAGTTACTTTACACCACTGAATACTTTATTAGCAGTTTGCAAGAAAAAAAAGCGCAGGAAAGTACAGTTCAATACAAGGTCTATAAAGAGGATTTTAAACCCAAGAAAGCCTATGTCTTGTTTCCATTGGGGTCCTTTGTTACTTAGAGCAGTGGTTCTCAAACTTTTTCATGTCATGGACCCCCCAGATTGATATGTATTTGGCTGCGGACCCCCATCTGAAAACATTCTGTGCCAGGAACCCCCGGTAGCAAAGATTTGAGTAAAAAAAAAAAAGATCATAATATATATTCAAAGATTTGCAAAAGAATTTCATGATTTGTCAACAATAGCAGATATACAAGCTCATCTCTGAGCTATTTTTGAACAGCCAAAGTATAGAATATGGTTAAAGTGGTTAAAATGATTGTCACACTACATTTAGCTGGGGACCCCCTGGTACCCCCCCCCCCCCACCCCAAGGACCCCACTTTGAGAACCGATGACTGAGACACGTACACTGTCAATGTAATTCTTAGAGTGTACAAATATCTCTCTCAGAGTTACTATAGACCTTAAAGGGATATTTCACTTTCAAAAAAACTTTGGGTCATTTTATCGTCCACTCAGGCTTTAGTGAGCCCCCAGACCGTTTTTAAGTTGCTTGATTCAGTATTTAGATATTTGTTATTCATTTTATCAGACACGCCCCCTTCCTATACAAACCCATTGTAACTTCAAACTCCATTTTTAACATGTTAGAGTCATCAAAAACACCCGTCCTTGGTTCTGGTGACTCACCCTGCACTCCTAATACGGCGTGTTTTTTTATTACTTTTTTCATTAATTTTATTATTCTTTTTTTGGGCGGTGAAACCGCCCCTATAAGTGAGATTTGGAAAAATGTACAAATATCTTGGGCAGTGAAACCGCCCCTAAAAGTGAGGTTTGGAAATTTGTACAATTATCCTGCGCTGTGATTGGCCAATCACAATCTATTCAGGACTGTGATTGGCCAGTGTCACATGTGCATAGACCTATATAAGCAACCATAACTTGAAAAAATAAACATAAATTTGTTTTTTTTCAAGTTATGGTTTTGTCCATCATAAAGAGTGTTTCAATAAATGTATTTATCTTTTGTACATGATTGGTTGACTCCATTCAGTATTGTGGTTAGCTAGGAAGACACCGCCCACTTCACACAGGGTGTGATTTTTTTATTGTATTTAATTTTTTTCATTTTCCAAAAACAATATTTAAAAATCAAATATCTAAATACTGTTTCAAGCAACTTAAAAACGGTCTGGGGTCTGCAATATCTCCCCTGGATAAGTGGGTGTGTGTGAGTGTAGGCCTACCTACCGCTTGACCTGATTATTGGTTATGTGGGAAGTCTGGGGTTCGAATCCCGAGTTGGACTTAAATAGTTCCTTTGCTGAAATGAGCAATGGTTCTCAAACTTTTTCATGTCAAGGACCCCCAAAATTAATATGCATTTTGGCTGTGGACCCCCATAATATTTAAGTGGAACATGTTCGCTGTAAAAATATATTCAAAGATTTGCACACATTTTCATGATTTTTCAAAAGTAACAGCTCTACAGATCTATCATAGTGCGGCATGTCTGCTATTTGTGAATGCTATGAGCTTGTATATCTGCTATCTCTGAATGCTATGAGCTTGTATATCTGCTATTTGTGAATGCTATGAGCTTGTATATCTGCTATTTGTGAATGCTATGAGCTTGTATATCTGCTATTTGTGAATGCTATGAGCTTGTATACCTGCTATTTTTTAATGCTATGAGCTTGTATATCTGCTATTTCTGAATGCTATGAGCTTGTATATCTGCTATTTGTGAATGCTATGAGCTTGTATATCTGCTATTTGTGAATGCTATGAGCTTGTATATCTGCTATTTGTGAATGCTATGAGCTTGTATATCTGCTATTTGTGAATGCTATGAGCTTGTATATCTGCTATTTGTGAATGCTATGAGCTTGTATATCTGCTACTTTTGAATGCTATGAGCTTGTATATCTGCTATTTTTTAATAGCCAAAGTATAAGATATGGTTAAAGGATCTACACCATGAATTATCATATGGTGTATGTCCCTCAAACCTTTTTCAAAAGGTTTGAGCCTAAATCATCACTCAGATATACTCATCCCAAGTCAATTGTCTCTGGCTTATACAGCACTTTCAGCTGCAATACCAAAACGTCCTCTTGGGCAGGGGGGGGCTACTGAGCAATTCTGTCTGGCCAGCATCAATGCAATGGCAATGCAAGTGATGTCACTTGCATTGCCATTATGAAATGGCCTGTTCAGACACGCCCATTCTGAAAATCTCTGAAATGAGAATGAATGACTGAATGTTAAAAAAAAACAGACACTGGGGAGCCCAAAAAATACTAAAAACCAAAAAAAAAAATGAAATTCATGGCGTAGACCCTTTAAAGTGGTTAAAATGATCGTGACCTAAATTTACTAATTTCGTTTGGGACGGCCTCGTACCAGGGGGTCCCTGCTTCATCTATCTCGCAGCTAGGGGGTCCTTGACCTGAAAAAGGTTGAAGAAGACTTTTGACTGTTGATTACTATCACAATATAGAGCTATTTAACACTGTTACTGAACAAACACTCTATAGCAATGATTACTATCACAATATAGAGCTATTTAACACTGTTACTGAACAAACACTCTATAGTAATGATTACTATCACAATATAGAGCTATTTAACACTGTTACTGAACAAACACTCTATAGTAATGATTACTATCACAATATAGAGCTATTTAACACTGTTACTGAACAAACACTCTATAGTAATGATTACTATCACAATATAGAGCTATTTAACACTGTTACTGAACAAACACTCTATAGTAATGATTACTATCACAATATAGAGCTATTTAACACTGTTACTGAACAAACACTCTATAGCATCGCGATAGAGTTGTGAGCTTGCAGATCTGCTATTTTCAAACATTTTAGTATTTTTACTTTTGGTACTTCAAAGGTAGGGTAAGTGATTTTCTTTGGTTAAAATAAGTGTTAAATAGCTCTATATTCTGATAGTACCCATTGCTATAGAGTGTTTGTTCAGTAAAAGGAGTCTCCTTGTATCTCCAGCTCTTTATAAAACAGAAAATGC
Organism: Gymnoscopelus braueri; assembly: GCF_963280865.1. NCBI lineage: Eukaryota > Metazoa > Chordata > Actinopteri > Myctophiformes > Myctophidae > Gymnoscopelus > Gymnoscopelus braueri. The sequence goes on along the minus strand of NC_137617.1, from coordinate 48,501,876 downwards.
ATTTTCGTTTCAGTTTCAGTTTCATTTCCAATTTTATCCAATCAGGATAGAGAACTCAATCAGGATATAGATTAAACAAGTGGAATTGGAAGAGATGACACTAAGAAATGAGCAGGCAAAATTGGAACTGGAACACTATAAAAATGAAGCTTAAAATGGGTACTTTCTCCTGATTGGCTGAGATTTTGACACCTACCGGAAAATGTATTTTCTGTTTATTAAAGAGCTGGAGAGACGGGAAGACTCCTGTTACTGAACAAACACTCTATAGCAATGATTACTATCAGAATATAGTGCTTTAACCTTTTAACAAAATACTTTTTGTTTTAACCCAAAAATATCACTTACCCTACCTTTAAGTATATTTTGATGCCAATCCCTTTTTTGTACTTTTACTCAAGTGACATTTTGAACACAGGCCTTTTACTTGTAACAGAGTATTTTTATATTGCGGTATTGCTACTTTTACTAAAGTAAAATGTCTGAGTACTTCCACCACTGTGTGTGTTTACCTTGACTTACTGTAAGTCTCTCTGGATAAAGAGCGTCTGATAAATGCCTACATTGTAAATAGTAAATTAAGTGTTCTATACTTCATTCTCCTCCTTCTTCTTCAACATCCTTCATGGGGCACATAATTAAGCAACTCATTTTATTGCTAGTTATTGATTTTCATATGAGGGAGAAAGCTGAGATTCCATCTTCACACATAGAGCATTATAGCACACAATGTATTGGTGTTACAATGAGAAACACTATACTCATCTGTAGTGGTGGAAAGTAACTAAGTACATTTACTCAAGTAATGTACTTAAGTACAATTTTGAGGTATGTATTTTACTCTGCTGGAGTATTTCCAATTCTCAATCATTTTTACTCCTACTCCACTACATCTCAAAGGCAAATATTATACTTTTTAGTCCACTATAATTTTTTGAAAACTTTAGTTACTAGTGAAAATAGCAGATCTACAAGCTCACAACGCGCAGAGCACAGAACGCGACACAAACGTATAGTTGATATAGCATCACAAACCACTTTTATCCATTTACATGTTGGCTATTCAAAAATAGCAATATCTGTTATTCTTTGAAAATATAGAAAATGTTTGGAAAACTCCACTCAAGCCGGAATACAATCACTTGATTGATCATAAAAACGTAAACACGCTCTGAAAATGCACGCCGCCCACCCATTTCGGCTGCCGTGTTAAGAGGTCAGGTGGGTGGGCCCGGCCGCGAACGCGAAATAAGTCCTTTAATAAGCGTGTCAAAGGAACAGAAAGGGAGATAATCCCAAAGCAACAATTCCAATGTCATGCTTCTCAGTAGAGCTTGGTCTTAAGCTCTCTCCACGGTGAACAATGACTTTGCCACATCGGGGCGAACAACCACAGGCTTCTATTCTCTCCGTACACATGAATCTGGTTAGTGACGGTTCACGCTTTTCCCACGTCTCTCCAGTGGACGGTCGGGTCGGTGTCACCACAACGGTGATGGAGAGGAGGAAAGTTGACTTAAAGGACAAGAACACTTTGGGTTTGGGTTGTGTAGTTTACCTTAAAGGGATAGTTCACCCAAAACATTACATGACAACTAACAGGCAGACTTGATTGATTGATCGAATACTTTAATAATGGTTTGCAAACGGTTTGCAAAAAGTACAGAGGTGCAGTTATACAATGATGCTAAAAGGATAACACAAACAGTCCTGAGGGCTTGTTTCCATTGCGGCCCTGTGTATTCAATTCATCAAGACATCATAAAGACATACAATAGCCTACTATTAGGCATGCAACGATTCACTCACGATACTGTTTCTGTTTCAATATCTTTTTCAACTCACGATACGATTCGAATCATGATACTAGGTTCACAATATTGATTTTTCTATTACACAAATCCAGCATTTTCTTCTCTTATATTTTTTTTTATTTTTTTTAAACAATACTGTGTTTTCTCTTATCCTCTTTTCAATACAGTAGCAAATGACTGAAAACTCTTTTTTTAATCAATTCTATTCCACAAAGATCCTGTATTTTCTTCTCTTTTTTTACTCATCCTCTGCTGTTTGCATCGCGATGCATTTTTTATTAAACCGATTTAAATTGTCACCAGTTTGAATTGATTTTAATCGATTTACGATAAATCGTTACATGCCTACCTACTACACAAGAAATCATCAACACCACAGTGGATGAGCGCAAGTTATGATTTTGTGCAAAATGTTGCACTACCTCCAAATAGACAAGGCCTCTGTGATCTCCCCTACTATTTTTTTTATACTTTTGAATTTGAATCCTGTTAAGTGACAGTTTGGGACATATGAGGTTTCCACCCGACAGAGACGATGATTATGCTCCCAGTTCTATATTTAGCTCTCCGTTCTCTGGAAGGTTGTACTTTTAGCAGAGTACAGAGAGGTTTTTACTATACAGTTAACCCGTTCAATCCGGGAACGCATCTGTGTCCTTTTTAGAAGTCTTTGGCTATTCAAAAAATCTTGAACATTTGTAAACATATATATATTCAAAGACTTGCACAAAATCACATTTTTTTCCCTTCTAAAAATAGCAGATCTACAAGCTCATAGCGCGGCACTCGGTGCCGCGCTATGAGCTTGTAGATCTGCTGTTTTTTTGAATAGCCAGAGAGATCTTAAAATGACACAGATGCGTTCCGGGTCTTAATGGGTTAAATAGGGATCCGTTCCAAAAGTTAAACGAAAGACACTATAACTCAGCATCATCTCTGTCAATGTGATTACTCTGCATAAAGCTCTGTGCCAGAGAGAGAGAGAGAGAGAGAGAGAGAGAGAGAGAGAGAGAGAGAGAGAGAGAGAGAGAGAGAGAGAGAGAGAGAGAGAGAGAGAGAGAGAGAGAGAGAGAGACTCTGCATAATACCGTACCGCCAGTGGTGGAAAGTAACTAAGTAGGCCTACATTTATTCAAGTACTGTACTTGAGTACAATTTTTAGGTATTTTTTTTACTTTACCTGGAGTATTTCAAATGTTCTTTTTTCTTTTATCTATATTTTTTATCATACTATTTTGTAACCCTTTTTCACCCGGTGCCAATTTTCTAAGTGATCCTGGGCGCTACACTCCCCCCACCAGCCCAGGGAGACCAGGGCCGAGCTCATGCTTCCTTCAATGCATGAGAGCCAACTGACCTTCTTGTCACCTGACAGGAGAGAGTTTCCCTGGTTGGACGTAGTGCGTGGAAGGAACACGTTATTCCAACCAGTTCCCTTCCCCTCCATCAGGCGCCCCGGCTGACCAGGGGGAGGCGGTATAGCGACCAGGATTACTACATGTTTTTGTGAGGGTATAAATTGGAATATACTCCAGTAAAGTAAAAAAAAAATACCTCAAACTTGTACTTAAGTACAGTACTTGAGTAAATGTACTTAGTTACTTTCCATCACTGTCCACCACGGTGTACGGGGTAGGTACGCTGCTTTACGGCGGAGGCCATTGATCGTCCCTGCTCACTATTTACCACCAGTCAGTGTGAGAGTATTTACCAGTCAGTGTGAGAGTATTTACCAGTCAGTGTGAGAGTATTTACCAGTCAGTGTGAGAGTATTTACCAGTCAGTGTGGGAGCACATGAGGACAGCAGCTAAAAGCAGAACACTGCAGATGATGAGGCCACCAAACTGACTCTTTTTTTATAGCCTCGCTAATAGCAGCCGTGCTCTAAGGCAGTGGATCTCAAACCTTTTAGCTCAAGACCCAGAAGAGAAATGAGACGTTTGCCCGCGGACCCAAACTAGTGAAAATAGCAGATCTGAACGTAATGATCAGGTTTATTTTGTTTGCTCTGAGAACAGATATTGGAGATGGTGAACATTCTTTGGCCGCGGTGTCGTCAAATCTGTGGATTACTTCATACTGAATTGAGTTGTGAGACCTCTAAGGGTCCATTTATTTACAAACTATCAATCCTTTAGCCGGGGGACCCCCTGGACTTGGATTTGTTTCATGTCAAGGACCCCCAGATTAATATGTGTTTGTCTGCGGACCCCATCTGAAAATATTTTGTGCCATGGAAGATTTTTGTTAATATTAAAAAAATCTCACTTTTTCCCCCAATATTTTTGGAAAATAGCAGATCTACAAGCTCACAACATGTCACAATGTGACGCGTTGTTAGCCTGTAGATCTGCTATTTTCACATAGCTGATGTAATGTGGTAAAACCTAACCTAGTCGTTTTTTGGGGGGGCTTGTTTGTTTTCATAGACCTGGCCGCTTGTTTCTCTTGCAAAATCTGGCAACACACTGATTACCTGCATCACACCTGTAGCCTCCTAGGGAGGAAGTGGACAGATATTGAGTGAAGCAGCAGAAAAGGGCAATGGCGCCGCCCGGAGAAGGGCCAAGAATAAGGTGAATAGCCCATTAAAGGGTGTTTTTGGTCCGACCATCCATGCGTGATATGTAATGTCGTACGGTCGTGCCAGATGTGTTTGTTTGTCTTCCTTCGCCGGGGTTTCCGTTCTGTCGTCGTTCAGGCATGATGACCGAGCTGTCATCGTCCCTGGTGTCACCTACAGCCAAACACAATGCAAACACAGGTGCGGGGACACCATGGTGTGTTTGACCTGAACGCAGTGGTGTAAAGTAACTAAGTACATGTACTCAAGTGCTGTTCTAAAGTATCATTTTGAGGTTGTTTTTTCTTCAGTATTTACAAATTTCAATGCCTTTACTTTTACTCCACTACATTTATATGAAAACTTTACTTACTATGTAGATTTTGATTATTATTACAAAATATACATTAACCACTTCAGCCCTATATATATTCCGGCCATTTGAAAATAGCAGATCTACAATAGCAGATCTACAGATTGTAGATCTGCTATTTTCAAATGATTTTTATACATTTCGAACTTGTGAAATGGAACATTCTGCACAATGAGTATGTTTATCTATTGGTAGCCTACTTTAAGTATATTTTGATGCCAACGCCTTTGTACTTTTACTCAAGTACATGTTGAATACGGGACTTCCACCTGTAACATAGTATATCTATCTACACATTGCAGTATTGATACTTTTACTTAAGTAAAACATGCGAGTAGTTCTTCCATCACTGCTTGGAACGGCACACAGGATAGGAAAGCAGCACGAGTCCATGTTAACTCTCCTATCCTTACTGTCAGTTAACAGGGCCTCTTGTACTGTAGCTGCACCCTGGAGGGGAAAGATTTATGCCGATGACACGGTTATCTATACATCCAGTTCAGATACATCACAAATTCAAGCTTCTTTGCAATATGACTACAATATTTTACAAAACTGGCTCTTGCATAACAAATTACTGCTTAATAATTCAAAGACTTTTATCATGATCTTTGGCACTAGACCTAAACTCAAATCCACTCCTGCTTCCTTTATAATAACCACTCACTACGGCATGCCTCTGCATAAAGCTGACAACATAAAATATCTTGGTGTATGGCTGGACTCAGAACTCACATTTAAATCTCACATTAATCATGTTCTAAAAAAGGTTAACTTTGGAATAAGTGTCTTTTATAGATCCAGAGACTGTTTTTCACTCAATGTCCGTAAGAAACTGACTACACAATTAATACTTCCATTGTTTGATTATTGTGACGTGGTATATCAAAATGCCTCGAAGAAATCTTGTTCCACTTGTTCCACTTAACACAGCATACAATAGACTCTGTAGATTTGTCCTTGGTTGTCCTTTTCTCACACACCACTGCATAATGTATGATAGACTTCAATGGCAATCACTAAAAGTAAGAAGACACACGCACTGGCTTCAAATGGTATTCAAATGTATGTATTTATTTCTACCTTAAACGCCTTTTAGTTCCCATTCCTTCAACGCAACGTACCAGACACTCTACACAGGTTTACTTTACTGTCCAGTTGGCAAGAAGTAAAATTGGTAAACATGCCTTTTCTTTCAAAGCTCCTTCAGATTGGAATAATTTACCGGTTAATATCAGATCCATTTTCTCAGTCTTCTTACTTTGAAGTTGTATGCTCTTGTTATCGATAAACCTGCCATCATACATGACGCCATACTTTATTATTTTCAGTTCTAATTCTCTAAATACTGTTCTTTAGTCACTGTTGAATATACCATTTTCAGAATGTGTTATATTACTGGATTGTATGCATCTTAAGGCTGTGATGTTTGTCAAGGTTCATAATGTTATTGTGTGTCTGTTTTGTTTCGTCTACTCCGTGTACATGCAACAATTGTGACATGTATTTATCTCTAAAACGAGATGGCACATCTCAAGGGGTTTATCCTAATAAAGAAACTTGAATCATCAAAGTTACCCTCCATTTTTACTAGGTTGTGTGAGGCGGTGTTGTTGCACACCAAAAATTACAAAACTACAAGCTCACAACTGAGCTTGTAGATCGGCTGTTTTCGGCAACCAATCACCCTTTAGAAAACCATTCAGGACAGATCCAGAACATCATGGGCTGATGACAGCCTATCAAATATCGTCTCAGTCTCTCAGTCTCTCTGTATCAAGAGAGAGAGAGTGAGGTTAGTATGCAACCTGTCAATACGACCAGACATAATCTAAGGATGGCGAGTGCAGGCACACAGCCTGAGTTTTAAAGGTATCATGACATTCATTTTCACTTTTTTTATTTTCAATGTTTTATTTGGGGTTTTATGACCTCAATTACACCCAAAAAACCTGAACTTAGAACATTCAGTGGATTTTCTGTGGTCTGGGGTTTTCTGAATAATTAGGCTGAAAAGTAATCTGAGCTTGGCCCTTCGACAGTGAGGTCACAGTCGATTAATCCCGCCCACTCTCCTCCTCGCCCCTCCCCTCCCCTATCCTTTCCTTTGGGGGGGGCGGAGCAGAGGCGATGATTGACAGGCAAAATCCCTCACCAGCGACACCCGCAGGCAAAGATTTATTTTTTCATTGCAGTTGAAAAGGCTTTAGAAATGTGAGAGAAAAACACCTGCCATGGATCACTGGAATGGAATTTTCACTTAAAACTTTTTGTACACTTTTGAAGGACCAGGACAAAGACTTTGAATGTGGTGTAAAAGTGAATGTCATTAAACCTTTAACAAAAGTTCAACATAAAATGGCACAAGCCCCTCCCACTAGGACAGACCAAATGAATAAGGCAATCCAGAATAGGCCTACTTTGTCACTTCTGTTTTCAAGAAATTCATTAACACAAAAAGTCATTTAAAGTTATAGATACAGTATTTACTTTCCTTTCAGTTTCTATTGTCCCTCTTTGACCTTGCTTAACCCATTAAGACCGGGAACGCATCTGTGTCATTTTAGATTTATTTGGCTATTCAAAAATGGCAGATCTACAAGCTTGGTGCCGCGCTATATGAGCTTGTATATCTGCTATTTTTGTTAAATCGTGAAAATGTGTGCAAATCAAATATATATATTTTTTAAAGCGAACATTTGTTACTCAAATCTTTGCTTCTGGGTGGTCCCCTGGAACAACATATTTTGAGATTTATTTGTTGTAATATTTTTTATTTTTAATGTTTAAAAATAATAAACTGTTAGGGTTTAGAAAACCTTTTTAGAATCGGCCTCAGGTCTTAATGGGTTGAACCTTTGTCCACAGATGAGTTGGTTTGGACCAATTTGGCCCCAATCACCGGTTGGCTACAGGTGTGCTTCCTTATAGAAGCCTATATAATGGCCTGAAACCCTCCATAACTCTTCTTTTAGGTTCCACAGCAGAGCTAAGATAAAGAGGCAGAGAGATGAGTGTGAATTGTTGGTGATTTTCTTCTTGAATGAAGAAGCTGTGAAGTCTGTAGTTAATTGCTTGTCGTTTGTGTCCATTCACCACCCAGCAAGTGTGCACTCTTGATGGGCATGTACATGAAAGTATGCTTGTTAATTAAAGTAAAACCACGTTTATGGCTATATTGGGATCTGATGAAAACAGGGAACCTATTCGGCTTGCTTCGTTTAGAGTGAGGCATTGTGACAGTTAATACATATCTTGGAGCCATCTTCACTGCAGATCTACAAGCTCATAGCGCGGCACTCGGTGCCGCGCTATGAGCTTGTAGATCTGCTATTTTTGAACATATTATATATATTTGAAAAATCATAAATTTGTGCAAATCATCGATTTATTAGTTTTTTTTTAAGCGAACATTTGTAACTCAAATCTTAGCTTCTGGGGGGGTCCCTGGAAAAAAAAAGTTTTACAAATGTTCACTTAAAAAAATATACATATTCAATGATTCGCACAAATGTTCACGATTTTTCAAAAAATAGCTGATCTACAAGCTATGAGCTTGTATATCTGCTATTTTTGAATAGCCAAATAAATCTTAAAATGACACAGATCCTGGATTGAATGGCATTGTCCCTTTTCATAGTAGCCAACAAACTCATTTTACTGTGTTCCTTGGCTACTGTGTTTTTTTGTTGTTGTTGTTGTTGTATGACGTATTGTGAAGTGCACAGAGACCCCTTGGGGTGATTGATGTTGCACTATAAATAAAAATAAACTGAACTGAATGGGTTTAAGGCCTCATCGTATCTCAATCAATGAGTGATTAGCGGCGGTGTGCGTCGGGTGGCAGAGCAGAGATTAAGCAGGGATTTCTCACCATGTCTCTGTGGAGATGGAGACAGAGCTCCTCATCATGGCGTCGGCACTTTGATCCGTGTCAGAGCCCCCACACAGCGGGACGGGCCGGGCGGGACATTGTGCGTGTGACGGCACGGGGGGCCTAATTGGCGGATTATCCATCGTTCAGCTACAGCGACAGTATTCTAGCTAACAGCTAATTATGTAGCAGCATGAGCTGTGCTTCTTTGTTTTGCAATGTCGTGGAGGAGGCCCGATACTTTAACCGAAACTGTACAAATAAGTGGTCTTTTATGTAGCGGCTCGTTGAGATTGGCTAATAGGTTGTGTTTAAGGAGTGATGATTTGTATCCAGTGGTGGAAAGTAACTAAGTACATTTACTTAAGTACTGTACTTGAGTACAAATTTGAGGTATTTGTACTTTACTTCAGTATTTCCAATTTCCAATACTTTCACTTCTACTCCACTACATCTCGGAGGCAAATATTGTACTTTTACTCCACTACAATTATTTGGAAACTTTAGTTACTTTTCAGATATAAATTATGATATTATGAAAAACACACATTAACCACTTCAGCCCTATTTTATACATAGGCTATTTGAAAATAGCCGATCTACAAGCTCACAACGCGTCGCATCGCGACGCGTTGTGAGCTTGTAGATCTGCTATTTTCAAACATTTTAGTACTTTTACTTTTGGTACTTTAACTACATTTTGATGCCATACTTTTGTACTTTTACTCAAGTAAATTTTGAATTCTGGATTTTTACTTGTAACAGAGTATTTCTATATTGCAGTATTGGTACTTTTACTTAAGTAAAGAATTGGAGTACTTTTTCCACCACCGCTAACAGCTAATTATGTAGCAGCGTGAGCTGTGCTTCTTTGTTTTGCGATGTCGTGGAGGAGGCCCGATACTTTAACCGAAACTGTACAAAGAAGTGGTCTTTTATGTAGCGGCTCGTTGAGATTGGCTAATAGGTTGTGTTTAAGGAGTGGTGATTTGTATCAGCAAAGGGAAGTGGTGTTCATTATGATTTGTCTCAAGTAAGCCACAGCATTTTACGCTTTTTTTAATCACCCAAAAGTCCTCATACCAGCCATTATGCACTGCTTCTTCTCTGCTTCTGTCTCTTAACCACTTTTAAGACATTGGTGACCCTATTTTAGGCATGTCATTGCCCCCAAAATGCATATGATAATAGAGTGTAAAGACTACTTTATTGTCTCCGCCAGGCCGAAAGGCATGGCGAGAGAGTATGTTTTTCCCCCCGTCCGTCCGTCCGTTCGTCCGTGTGTCCGTGTGTGTGTGTGTGTGTGTGTGTGTGTGTGTGTGTGTCCGTCCTGTCTGCGACCAGCTAATCTCCGCCACCGTTGGCCCGGTCGCTGTGAAACTGCACACACACACTCCCTGGATGCCACAGCAGAACCTCTGCCCCACATTTTTCAGATCAGGCTGTCATTGCGCCACCATGAGGCCGACTTTTGCAAAACACATTTTTGGATATGACTCCTACAGATTTTGTCCAAAAAACACGCAAATCGGTAGACAGTATCTCTATAGTCATGTGATCATCACGGATCTGTCCGATTTACCATATTCCATCCTGATTGGTTAAGATTGGCTTCCAAAGTTTGCAGGATTGGTTCATTTTGAACAAAATTCATGAACGCAGCATCCGATTTCCGTGAAATTTTCAACAGAGATTCCCACTTGGCCAAGGAAGAAATGCCACCCTTTTCACATTGGCCTGTTATAGCGCCACCAGCAGGTCTAATTTAGCAAACCACATTTTTGGAACAAAATGCCTCAAATCATGAATGCAGTGTCCGATTGTCGTGCAAGGCCTAATAAGAAATGGCACCCTTTTCACATTGGCCTATTATAGCGCCACCAGGAGGCCACAATAATATACCTGACCTGGCGGAGACCTGTGCTCCGAGGAGCACTTTTTCTAGTTCTCAAATTGATGAAATTTTATTTATTACTTGTGTTTTCCCACCACTGAATGTGGGGGTCCTTGACATGAAAAAGTGGTTACATAACTTTAAACACACTCTCTCTCTCATGCAGACTGAGAGCCTCCTGGAGGTCCAGAACAGAGGATGAACTAGAAGAAGACTCCCTTGCTGGGACGTCACAGAGAAGAAGAGACACACTGTGATGTGATGGTATAGTGCCAGCCTGCCATTGAGTTGAGTTCAGAGGCTCTGCTCAGACCCAGCTCACTCCGATGAAAGAGATGGGGAGGAGAGAGAGATGGACACAGCGTCCCATGCTGCAGCTACTGCTGCTCCTGGCCAGCCTATCAGAGCTGAGGGGCTTCCCTTTCAGTCCCGCCATGGATGCAGACGTCACCCCCAGAACCACCGTCTTGTTGAAAGGTACGTTCAAGGAGCACTTCACCCCACGTTCAACCGTATCTTCATCTATTACACGGCTTGGTTGAAATGCTTGATTCTGATTGGTCAATCGCTGAATTCAGCAGTGTGTTATTTCTGGATTATGACCGATGAGCTCTATGACAGACCTCTGTCTAATCAAAGACTCAGAGCACCTGCTCATATCAACCTGTCTAATCAAAAACTCAGAGCACCTGCTCATATCAACCTGTCTAATCAAAGACTCAGAGCACCTGCTCATATCAACCTGTCTAATCAAAGACTCAGAGCACCTGCTCATATCAACCTGTCTAATCAGAGACTCAGAGCACCTGCTCATATCAACCTGTCTAATCAGAGACTCAGAGCACCTGCTCATATCAACCTGTCTAATCAAAGACTCAGAGCACCTGCTCATATCAACCTGTCTAATCAAAGACTCAGAGCACCTGCTCATATCAACCTGCGCTGCTTGAATTTTATGCCGTATCCAAAATGACAGCCATGTAAACAAACACACCGTGTCATTTACAACTAAACGTTGCTCCCAAGAATGTTTTGGAAAACATTTGAAGCGAGAAATAGACGATGCAATAACCCAAAAAATCAACTACACTTCCTGGTTTTCCGAGGCGACCCGTGTCCGCCCAGCACAACACTTATGGAATACTTTCATTGCCGTAAGCAAGGAAATACTTTGTTTTGTTATTACTTGTGGGTCAATTTATTAATGTATTTATCAAGTAGCCGTGTAATAAGCGGGATAATTGTCAGTGCGCAGGTCGTTGTTTAAAAAGAAATTTAAACAACAAAAAGAAAAAATATATTTCAACAACGACCAGCACAGTAACAATGATCCCTTGCACAATAGGTATCAAAGATGGTTGATTTATGAAGATACACCATCCCGATTGGAGCCACTAGAGGCGAAATGGTACACAAATCCTATGGTCTCCTAAAGTGGGCGCTGTCTGATCTCTTGAACGTCCTACAGTATGTTTGTTTACTGGTGCTAGATCCCGCGAGAGTGTGTTGCTGGGACAGAGAAAGGTCGATAATAACGTAGATTTCCTCCCGATTTGTCTCTCTGAAAAAAAGGCATTTTAGTATGAACATCTTGGGAAGATTGTGTGGAGATCGGGTCAAATGTTTAGTTCAGTGACCATGGGGCTAAAGAATGGTTCAGGAGCTGTGTTCACCTTCACTCTTCTATTGGAAATAATAGACTCATAATAATAATAATAAAGAATGGTTCAAGCATTTGCTTGTTAAAGCTCACAATGCAATCATGCTGTGACACATTGTGAGCTTGTAGATCTGATATTTTCCTGTGTGCGACACCCACACGAACGGCTTTACCTACTCAAATGAATTAGAGCGCATGTGCATGCTCTCTCTCTCTCTCTCTCTCTCTCTCTCTCTCACACACACACACACACACACACACACACACTACAGCGCCCTTATTCAGCACTGACACGGCTCTCTCTCCCCCCTCCCCTCTTTCCTGTGAAACAAGTGGCACAGTTTTTTCGGTGTTGGCCTGAAGACTTTGTTTTCTTCCTGGGGAGTTATTAATCTTCTCTCTCTCCAGTCCTGTCCTAGATCACACTTAACTCAGCTCTGCACAGCAGCGCTGATGAAACCATAGACAGGAGCTGCACAGCCCCCGTAACGTAGAAGTAACGTAGCAGTGAAATAGCAGCAGTGGTGTAAAGTAACTACGTTTACTTAAGTACTGTACTTAAGTACAATTTTGAGATATTTGTACTTTACTTGAGTATTTCCAATACGTTTACTTCTACTCCACTACATCTCAGAGGCATATATTGTACTTTTGGTACTTAAAGTACATTTTGGAGCCAATAATTTTGTACTTTTACTCAAGTAAATTTTGTATTCTGGACTTTTACTTGTAACAGAGTATTTCTATGTTTGCAGTATTGGTACTTTTACTTAAGTAAAGAATTACTTTCCAAAATTTTGTATTTTAGTACTTTCCACCACTGAATAGCAGTAATATAGCAGTGAAATAGCAGTGAAGTAGCAGCGAAATAGCAGTGAAAAACTAGGTGGGTTTGGCGAAAGGGCCTACTCTGTGTGGAGATTGCATGTTCTCCCCGTGTCTCCTAGGGTAGTTAATACCCTCACAAAAACATGTAGTAATCCTGGTCGCTATACCGCCTCCCCCTGGCAGCCGGGGCGCCTGATGGAGGGGAAAGGAACTAGTTGGAATAACGTGTTCCTTCCATGCACACTCTACTGTACGTCCTATACCGGGGAAACTCCCCCCTGTCAGGTGACAAGAAGGTCAGTTGGCTCTCATGCATTGAAGGAGGCACCTGCTCGGCTCTGGGCTCCCTAGGCTGGCGGGGGGGAGTGTAGCGCCCAGGATCACTTGGATAATTGGCACCGGGTGAAAAAGGGTTGCAAAATCGTGGGATGAAAAAAATCGGAACAAAAATGAAAGAGAAATAGCAGTTGTGTTCCTGATGAATGAGTGTGTTTGGACAACGCCTGGTTATTTACACGTCATCAACATCTCTCTCTCTCTCTCTCTCTCCTATACCTCTCTCTCCTTTCTCTCCTCTCTCATCACCTCTCTCACTGCGGCAGAGAGAGAGAGAGAGAGAGAGAGAGAGAGAGAGAGAGAGAGAGAGAGAGAGAGAGAGAGAGAGAGAGAGAGAGAGAGAGAGAGAGAGAAGAGAGAGAGAGAGAGGAGAGAGAGAGAGAGAGAGAGAGAGAGAGAGATGAGAGAGAGAGGAGAGAGAGAGAGAGGAGAGAGAGAGAGAGAGACTGACTATAACTCTGCAGCAGTGGAAGGGGAACTCCTCCAACACTGCTGTTCTCCTCCTATCAGATGGAGCTGTGCTCCTTCTACCATATCTCCTCTCCTCTCCACTTTACTCCACTTCACCTTACCTCCTCTGTGTGTGTGTGTGTCTCTCTCTCTCTCAGGAGGATGAGTATTATTAGAGAAGGGGGGGGGGGGTGGAGAGGGGGGCTGCATGGCGCCTGCACTTCAGTGCCATGTCTCAAACGGTTTGAAGACTGCATGCGCTAACCAGGGTTCCGTGTGTTTAAAAACAAACAGACGGGGAGGGGGTGTCTTTAACACTTACCCCCTATCTGCCTGACTTGTAGATGGTGGGGTATGGAAGGTTTAATCCCCGGCTCCCTCTGGGTTAGTGTCGAAGTGTCCTTGAGCAAGGCACTGAACCCTAACTGCTCCTGATGAGCAGCATGGTTTCCTCTGCTGTCGGTGTGTGAATGTGTGTGTGAAGTGTGTGTGTGTGAACTGTGAATGTGTGTGTGAATGGGTGAATGTAATGCACACTGTAAAGCGCTGTGGATCAGATATCACTGATATTTCTATATTTGATATTTAACGTCAACTGGAAACGTTGACGTTGTCCCTTGTTCGCTGTGTTTATGGCAAAACAGTCATCTAGACACCAGGTATTGGTGTATTGGTGGCCATGTATCTACTCTATACTGAAGCTGTGTGTTGAGTGTGTATGTATCCGGAACGCGCCCAGATATGGACATGCCCGACACCACTTGCAGTGATGTCACAGTAGTGATGTCATAGACGACGTCACTCGCTGAGTACTTAATGCAGCCCTGCACGCAGACAACAGTTTTTTAATCTCTCGCTGGAACTTTAATATAAATAGAATCTATACTTCATGGTCTGATCCAGCATGTGTCTGACGGAGGCAGCAGACGCGTTGGCGGCGCCCCAGATGGGGGAAGACGACGTGGAGCCACCGTGGCCTGAAGACGCCACTCTGTACCAGCCTGGTGACATGCTGCTGTCCGACTGCGCCTCATCGCTGGCCGTCCAGGCCTACCTGAGGATGTGCGCCCTGCCGGTGCGGGTGGCCTACGCGGCCAACGCCGAACACATGTCGCCGACCGGGCGGGTTCCGCTCGTCCGCGTCGGGGACCGGCTGGCGTCCGGCCCGGAGGAGACCGTCCGCTTCACCGAGGAGGCCACGGGCCGCTCTCTGTCCGGCGGCCTGGACGACGTCCAGCGGGCCGAGATGAAGGCGTACGTGGCGCTGGTCAACAACCGGCTCGCCATGGCCGAGCTGTACGTCCTGTGGTCCGAGGACGCCCGGAACTCCCGCCGACAGTACGCCGGCGCCTACCCGTGGCCGCTCAACCACGTCCTGGCCTATCGGAAGCAGTGGGAGGTCCGCGGGAAGCTGAGGGCCGCGGGCTGGGGGGAGGACCGCGGCCCCGAGGAGGTCTACGAGGAGGTGGGCCGGTGCTGCCGGGCCCTCTCCGAGCGCCTGGGGAGCCGCCGGTACTTCTTCGACGACCGGCGGCCCACGGAGCTGGACGCCTTGGTCTTTGGACATCTGTTCAGCATCCTGACCACTCCGTCCCCGACCGCCGGGACCACGGTGCTGGCGCAGTCGGTCAAGAGCTGCGGCAATCTGGTGTCGTTCTGCGAGCGCGTGGAACAGGCCTACTTCAAGTAGGGCTTGATTGATTGAAATTGATTGAAATTTTTATCAGGCAAAAGAATGTAAAACAACACAGTTACATTTATAATGCTTTTGTCTAAAAGGTCCGGCCAAAAAAGTCCTTGCCGACTTGTTTCCGTTGGGGTCCTTGAGTTAATTTCACAGACATATATAGTAGCAACCAAACAGTTCAAAAATCAACATGAAAATACAGATAATACAGAAAAAATACCACTATGTACAAAAAAAGCATTAAGAAATATATGTACAAAAAAAGGGGGGGGGGAAGCATGGAAAAATAAAAATTATATACAAAAAAAGCATGAGGAAATACAAAATATGTACAAAAAGAGGAGGGGGGGGGTCGTCTGTCTACAGGGAAACTGGTACTAGCTCCTCTTTCGGCCTCCAGAAAGATGGTTTTTAGGGCTGTTTTGAATGAGCCCAGCGAACTGCATTTCGCAGATAGTGGGGTATGGAAGGTTTAATCCCGGCTCCCCCTGGCTAAGTGTCGAAGTGTCCTTGAGCAAGGCACTGAACCCTAACTGCTCCTGATGAGCAGCATGGTTTCCTCTGCTGTCGGGTGTGTGAATGTGTGTGTGAAGTGTGTGTGTGTGAACTGTGAATGTGTGTGTGAATGGGTGAATGTAATGCACACTGTAAAGCGCTGTGGATCAGATATCACTGATATTTCTATATTTGATATTAACGTCAACTGGAAACGTTGACGTTGTCCCTTGTTCGCTGTGTATATGGCAAAACAGTCATCTAGACACCAGGTATTGGTGTATTGGTGGCCATGTATCTACTCTATACTGAAGCTGTGTGTGAGTGTGTATGTATCCGGAACGCGCCCAGATATGGACATGCCCGACACCACTTGCAGTGATGTCACAGTAGTGATGTCATAGACGACGTCACTCGCTGAGTCCTTAATGCAGCCCTGCACGCAGACAAACAGTTTTTTAATCTCTCGCTGGAACTTTAATATAAATAGAATCTATACTTCATGGTCTGATCCAGCATGTCTCTGGCGGAGGCAGCAGACGCGTTGGCGGCGCCCCAGATGGGGGAAGACGACGTGGAGCCACCGTGGCCTGAAGACGCCACTCTGTACCAGCCTGGTGACATGCTGCTGTCCGACTGCGCCTCATCGCTGGCCGTCCAGGCCTACCTGAGGATGTGCGCCCTGCCGGTGCGGGTGGCCTACGCGGCCAACGCCGAACACATGTCGCCGACCGGGCGGGTTCCGCTCGTCCGCGTCGGGGACCGGCTGGCGTCCGGCCTGGAGGAGACCGTCCGCTTCACCGAGGAGGCCACGGGCCGCTCTCTGTCCGGCGGCCTGGACGACGTCCAGCGGGCCGAGATGAAGGCGTACGTGGCGCTGGTCAACAACCGGCTCGTCATGGCCGAGCTGTACGTCCTGTGGTCCGAGGACGCCCGGAACTCCCGCCGACAGTACGCCGGCGCCTACCCGTGGCCGCTCAACCACGTCCTGGCCTATCGGAAGCAGTGGGAGGTCCGCGGGAAGCTGAGGGCCGCGGGCTGGGGGGAGGACCGCGGCCCCGAGGAGGTCTACGAGGAGGTGGGCCGGTGCTGCCGGGCCCTCTCCGAGCGCCTGGGGAGCCGCCGGTACTTCTTCGACGACCGGCGGCCCACGGAGCTGGACGCCTTGGTCTTTGGACATCTGTTCAGCATCCTGACCACTCCGTCCCCGACCGCCGGGACCACGGTGCTGGCGCAGTCGGTCAAGAGCTGCGGCAATCTGGTGTCGTTCTGCGAGCGCGTGGAACAGGCCTACTTCAAGTAGGGCTTCTCCTCCTGGATGTTGTCCTAGCTTCTTCTCAGCCGTGAACTTCAACGTCAACTTTATTGTTACGTCACAGATTTAAAACAACGCATACAGTTCCCCCAACGGGTACTGGCTGTTAGTGAATGAATGAATGAATGAATCGCACCAAAGCGGTCAACCGTCCCAAATATCATCGCTGTCAGGCAGAAACCTCTTATCTCCATATTTCAACTTTTTGTGTTTTTTTTATAAATTAACGGCCCACTTGATCGTACTACAGCGTCACACAAAAGCATTTCGTGACGCGTTTTGAGCTTGTAGATCCGCTGCTTTTACTATTTTTGCCAGACCCAAGGGGTCGGGCTTACATGAGGCTTTGTATCTGTTTCGTCCATACATGGGCAGGGGCCATTTGTCCTCCGGCCCCAGCCAAAAAAGTCTGTCCCCCTTTCGTCCATAAATGGGTATACACAGACTGACACGTCATGTGAAGTCTGGCTTAGCCGTGACGTAGTGCATGCTTTGTACCTGTTTCCTCCATGTATGGAGGCTTTGTACCATGAGGCTTTGTACCTGTTTCGCCAGACCCAAGGGGTCGGGCTTACATGAGGCTTTGTACCTGTTTCGTCCATACATGGGCAGGGGTCATTTGTCCTCCGGCCCCAGCCAAAAAAAAGTTTTTGACGTCCCCTTTCGTCACGAACTATTCATGACATCATGAACTTCAGTTATAAAGTGGTTTGTAGGTGTGTTACATACTAGGACTTCATTTTGGGTCTGGCAGAACCAGGTCTCCTGGTCTTGTTAAATTTGAATCCTGAAAAAGCAACAGTTTTGGACATATGAGGTTTCCATCTGACGGATACAATATGCAACCATATCAACACTGTGATCATATCCCTTTAATCCATTAAAGGGACACTTCGCAGATTTTGCATCAAACCCCTATTGTTATCTAGGTCTAGGACCCATAAACATGATCCTGGTGTGTTTTGAGGTTTGGACATTGCACCCCCCCAACCCTGCGCTGTGATTGGCCACCAGTGTACCCCCCTAACCCTGCACCGTGATTGGCCAATCACAGTCTATTAGGACTGTGATTGGCTAGTGAAACATGACACATGTGCATAGCCCTATAAATAGGACTATGCACTTAAAAAAAACACATTTATGTTTTTTTTTTAGTTAGAGTGATCACACCGCCCACTTCACACTGGGTGTGATTTTTTGTGTTGTATCTGTATTTTTAGATTTGTATCCATATCCTCAGAGACTATGTGTCATTTGACTCATAGTCTCTTTATCTCACCTTATTTCCTGACTACAATGTAGACCACACCCCCACGCAGCCTCCCCTCCCCACAAGGAAGGGCAGTGCCCCAAAGCATTATGGTCATTGTAGTAATGCAGCAGTCCAGTCAAACACACAGACTTCTATATTTTTCTGGCCATAGGGATCAAATTTCTAATTTTGCTACTGTTATCTACTACAAATATTATTAACATTGAGTGACTGTAAGTTCTTCCAGGGGTGAAATGCTCCTTTAAGACCGGGAAAGCATCTTTGCCATTTTAGATTGATTTGGCTATTCAAAAATAGCAGATCTAGCTATCATAGCTTGTAGATCTGCTATTTTTGAAAAATCTTGAACATTTGTGCAAACCTTTGAATATATAATATTTTTTTAAAGCTAACTTTTGTTCAAATCTGAAATCTTTGCTTCCGGGGGTCCC
Organism: Gymnoscopelus braueri; assembly: GCF_963280865.1. NCBI lineage: Eukaryota > Metazoa > Chordata > Actinopteri > Myctophiformes > Myctophidae > Gymnoscopelus > Gymnoscopelus braueri. The sequence continues at coordinate 48,482,882 of NC_137617.1, read as the reverse complement.
TGGAACAAAACATTTTGAGATGGGGGGTCCGCAAGCCAAATACATATCTAGAAATGTTTTCTAAATGCTAACAGTATGTTGCTATATGAGTGGTGCTCCAACTTTTCCATGTCAAGGACCCCTAAAATGATATGCATTTGGCCACGGACCCCCCATCTCAAAATATGTTGTTCCAGGGACCGCCAGAAGCACAGATCGGAGTTAAAGATACTCGCTTTAAAACATTCAAAGATTTGATCTCATAGCTATGAGCTTGTAGATCTGCAATTTTTTAATAGCCCAAAGAAATATAAAATGACACAGATGCCTTTCCGGATTGAATGAATTAAGGGGATTTACATTTCATATGTATAGCAGCCACAGAAGAGACAAACGTTATGCTGTACCACTTGATTTGTTATCCTGTTGTTTTGCTGCGCTGTTGCTCCAGTCCATCCCATGAGGAATTATTTGGCAAATCCATATTTGTTATGTTGCCACTATAGAAGACGAGAAGGAAAAGTTTGAAAACTAATGTTGCATTGCAGAGCAGCTTTATTAAATTCATGTCTAAAGTTGCTGCAGCAGTCCACAGCAAAACGACAGTGTTGTTGATGAATAACTTAAAGCTGCACTATGTAACTTTCCTCTTCTACCCCGGATTTGAACCCGGTGGTTTCCTTGCGTAAGTGTGCTGACATGTTTTTACCATTGAACTAATAGAGCCTGCCTACCATACATATTGTATAAGTTATATTCAGTGGTGGAAAAAATATTCAAATTCTTTACTTAAGTAAAAGTACCAATACTGCAATATAAAAATACTCTGTTACAAGTAAAAGTCCAGAATTAAAAATTTACTTGAGTAAAAGTACAAAAGTATTGGCATCAAAATGTACTTAAAGTACCAAAAGTAAAAGTACAACAATATTTGAAAATAGCAGATCTACAAGCTCACAACGCGTCGCATCCGTTGTGAGCTTGTAGATCGGCTATTTTCAAATAGCCTAGGTATAAAATAGGGCTAAAGTGGTTAATATATATGTTTCATAATGTAATAATTTATATCTGAAAAATAACTAGTAACTAAAGTTTTCAAATAATTGTAGTGGCGTAAAAGTACAATATTTGCCTCTGAGATGTAGTGGAGTAGAAGTAAAAGTATTGGAAATTGGAAATACTCAAGTAAAGTAGAAATACCTCAAAATTGTACTTAAGTAAATGTACTTAGTTACTTTCCACCACTGGTTATATTGTATTAACATACTCTTATCATACATATTGTATAAGTTATATTGTATTAGTCGCCTGTCTAATGGAGAAGTGGTACTACCCCCCCCCCCCCCCCTTTGGCCTCCTGAAAGGTGAATTTTCAGGGCTGTTTTAAAGGAAGCCGGCGATCTACATGTTTTGAGGGATGGGGTCAGGGCGTTCCACACCTGGGTGGCAGTGCTGTAGAAGGAGAATTTCCCCATGGTTGTTCTATAGGTGGGCGTTACCAGAGCGTTGTTTACGCTCCCTCTAGTATCGTGGCTGTGGGTGTCGCAAATGTCTTGTTAGTCAGATATACGGCTATTGAGTAGCCTGGTAAACACCCCCTCCTTCCGGAAATCTCATGCATTGCATTGCATTTGGTTTCAGGAAGGAGGGTCTGGGATTGCTCACAGAGTAAAGCTGCCCGAACCGCTGCGCATACGAACCAATCAGCGGCTGCTAGGGGCGGGATCATCCAATCACCTGCCTAGCAGCTTGAAAAAATGAAACTCCGTCTGTCATCGATTCTGCGCCCGAAGTCTCAGATGCAAGTACGCTGTGAAACAAAATGTGTGTCGCAAGCTTCTTCCATTTGACTGAGTGAGGTTAGCTATTGAGGGCATTGAGAGCAAAGTCGCATTGACTATTTTGAAAAAAAAGTGTTTGAAAAACACTTCAAACCCCCTTTGAAGTGTTTTTCAATAGATCTCTGCATGCTCACACTGGGTATTATGAATCCTACACATACAGTGTGTGTGTATGTTGTGTTACTGCAGTCAAAGCCTGTCTGTCTGTCTGTCTGTCTGTCTGTCTGTCTGTCTGTCTGTCTGTCTGTCATCACAGATGAGATTCAATAATAGCAGGTTACTGTACTGCATGTCCTTGGCCTACATTCACACTGCGACGGGATGCGCGCGCGCGCGTGTGCGTGTGCGCGTGTGCGTGTGTGCATTATGGATGTGTGTGTGTGCGTGCGTGTTTCTGCACATGCATGGCTGCAGTCATGCTTCTGTGTGAATGCATGTGACTGACCGTGCATGCATGCATGTGCGTGGCCATGCAGTATTGTTCCGTTGCGAGATGCGTCACTGACTGTGGCAGAGAGGCAGAGAGAGAGAGAGAGGCAGAGAGTAGCACCTCATAAAACATGACGGCGCGTCCTGCCACTTGACCGGGGGTTTGCGGGGGAGTTGGGGGGGGGGGGGGGGTGCTGCCTGCGCAAGTGCGCGTGGGTGGAGAGAGAGTCTGGAATAAAGAAGTAGGCCTATAGTCCAAATGTTACTGCAACAGTATTTGCATCCAAACATACTCTTCATGTTGCAAAAGTAACAATATTCTTTATGCAGCATGGCCAGTACTGAATCATATATATATATATATCAGGTTATATTATTAATTATAATTATTGATCATTAATCGCTTAAAGGACGACTTCACTCATTTCCAACCTATCTTCATATAGTTGGTCCTCACTCATTATGAAATGGCACCATTTTTGTCTACTCATTTTGTCTCAAACCTGCCTACCAGTGACATCATCAATGGGGAATCCAAGAGACTGCATGCTTTCTTTTCCTGGAAAATTAGCATGCTATAATGGAAGCCATTGTTCTCACGTTAATAAAAATCTAAAATCTAAAATTGTAAATCTTGTTTGAAATGGTCACTGTCCACAGCCCTCCTAAGAGACAAAGACCCAATAGAAAAGAATGTGTACAATTTTATCATGAGCATTAGTGAGGACCAATTATATGAAGACAGGTTGAAAATGGGTGAAGTCGTCCTTTAAGTACGGTGTATACTTGAGTAAATGTACTTAGTTTACAGCACTGCTGGCACTTAACCCATTAAGACCTGGAACGCATCTGTGTCATTTTTTTATTTGAGCTAAAAAAGCCTTATTTTGCACTTTGGGCTATTCAAAAATAGCAGATCTACAAGCTACTTGGTGCCGCGCTATGAGCTTGTAGATCTGCAAAAAAAAAATTAAATCCTGAAAAATGTTTGCAAATCTTTGAATATATATATATATATTTTTTTTAAAGTGAGCATTTTTAACTCAAATCTTTGCTTCTGGGGGATTCCACAAATTTCTTCTAAATCCTAACAGTTTTTTGAAAAAAAATTGAAGGACCACCCAAAATGATATGTATTTGGCCGTGGACCCCCATTTCAAAATATTATAATTAATATTTTTTTCCAGGGACCCCCAGAAGTTCTAACATAGTTAAAAATGTTTGCTTAAAATACATATTCAAAGATTTGCACAATTGTTCACTATTTTTCAAAAATAGCAGATCTACAAGCTCATAGCGCGGCACTCGCGCTGTGTGTGTGTGTGTGTGTGTGTGTGTGTGTGTGTGTGTGTGTGTGTGTGTGTGTGTGTGTGTGTGTGTGTGTGTGTGTGTGTGTGTGTGTGTGTGTGTGTGTGTGTGTGTGTGTGTGTGTGTGTGTGTGTGTGTGTGTGTGTGTGTGTGTGTGCGTGCGTGCGTGCGCGCGGTAGAGCACCCTTTTCTAAGAGGGAGAGAGAGATCTTAAAAGGACATTCCATCTACAGCAGTTCACTAATCCTATTATCTGTGGCCATGTAGCGGCCTGAACTCTAGATGTGAGGCTGAGTGGCCCCAACCTCTACTAATGACAAATTGCCATCCTAAAATGTCCCTGTCCTCACAAGTATAGTAATGGTGTGTGTGTGTGTGTGTGTGTCCGTCCGTCCCTGTGGTGTGATGATGAATTCCTGGCTGTGTGTGTTGAACTCGCTGTGCCCCCACTGGGAGTGTGTTTGGCTCTGCTTTCTCTGCTTGTACCCAGCAGACCTGAAGTAATGTGGAGATGAATGATTGATAAGACGTCACTGGAGAGAGCAACGCAGATCTCCTTTACTATGACTAGTATAATAACACAGGTCTTTACTATGACTAGTATAATAACACAGGTCTTTACTATGACTAGTATAATAACACAGGTCTTTACTATGACTAGTATAATAACACAGGTCTTTACTATGACTAGTATAATAACACAGGTCTTTACTATGACTAGTATAATAACACAGGTCTTTACTATGACTAGTATAATAACACAGGTCTTTACTATGACTAGTATAATAACACAGGTCTTTACTATGACTAGTATAATAACACAGGTCTTTACTATGACTAGTATAATAACACAGGTCTTTACTATGACTAGTATAATAACTCAGGTCTTTACTATGACTAGTATAATAACACAGGTCTTTACTATGACTAGTATAATAACACAGGTCTTTACTATGACTAGTATAATAACACAGGTCTTTACTATGACTAGTATAATAACACAGGTCTTTACTATGACTAGTATAATAACACAGGTCTTTACTATGACTAGTATAATAACACAGGTCTTTACTATGACTAGTATAATAACACAGGTCTTTACTATGACTAGTATAATAACACAGGTCTTTACTATGACTAGTACAATAACACAGGTCTTTACTATGACTAGTATAATAACACAGGTCTTTACTATGACTAGTACAATAACACAGGTCTTTACTATGACTAGTATAATAACACAGGTCTTTACTATGACTAGTACAATAACACAGGTCTTTACTATGACTAGTATAATAACACAGGTCTTTACTATGACTAGTATAATAACACAGGTCTTTACTATGACTAGTATAATAACACAGGTCTTTACTATGACTAGTACAATAACACAGGTCTTTACTATGACTAGTATAATAACACAGATCTTTACTATGACTAGTATAATAACACAGGTCTTTACTATGACTAGTACAACAACACAGGTCTTTACTATGACTAGTATAATAACACAGGTCTTTACTATGACTAGTATAATAACACAGGTCTTTACTATGACTAGTATAATAACACAGGTCTTTACTATGACTAGTACAATAACACAGGTCTTTACTATGACTAGTATAATAACACAGGTCTTTATTATGACTAGTATAATAACACAGGTCTTTACTATGACTAGTATAATAACACAGGTCTTTACTATGACTAGTATAATAACACAGGTCTTTACTATGACTAGTACAATAACACAGGTCTTTACTATGACTAGTATAATAACACAGGTCTTTACTATGACTAGTATAATAACACAGGTCTTTACTATGGCTAGTATAATAACACAGGTCTTTACTATGACTAGTACAATAACACAGGTCTTTACTATGACTAGTATAATAACACAGGTCTTTACTATGACTAGTACAATAACACAGGTCTTTACTATGACTAGTATAATAACACAGGTCTTTACTATGACTAGTATAATAACACAGATCTTTCCTATGACTAGTACAATAACACAGGTCTTTACTATGACTAGTATAATAACACAGGTCTTTACTATGACTAGTATAATAACACAGATCTTTACTATGACTAGTATAATAACACAGGTCTTTACTATGACTAGTATAATATAACACAGGTCTTTACTATGACTAGTATAATAACACAGATCTTTACTATGACTAGTATAATAACACAGGTCTTTACTATGACTAGTATAATAACACAGGTCTTTACTATGACTAGTATAATAACACAGGTCTTTACTATGACTAGTATAATAACACAGGTCTTTACTATGACTAGTATAATAACACAGGTCTTTACTATGACTAGTACAATAACACAGGTCTTTACTATGACTAGTATAATAACACAGGTCTTTACTATGACTAGTACAATAACACAGGTCTTTACTATGACTAGTATAATAACACAGGTCTTTACTATGACTAGTACAATAACACAGGTCTTTACTATGACTAGTATAATAACACAGGTCTTTACTATGACTAGTATAATAACACAGGTCTTTACTATGACTAGTATAATAACACAGGTCTTTACTATGACTAGTAACACAGGTCTTTACTATGACTAGTATAATAACACAGGTCTTTACTATGACTAGTAACACAGGTCTTTACTATGACTAGTATAATAACACAGGTCTTTACTATGACTAGTACAATAACACAGGTCTTTACTATGACTAGTATAATAACACAGGTCTTTACTATGACTAGTATAATAACACAGGTCTTTACTATGACTAGTATAATAACACAGGTCTTTACTATGACTAGTATAATAACACAGGTCTTTACTATGACTAGTATAATAACACAGGTCTTTACTATGACTAGTATAATAACACAGGTCTCTACTATGACTAGTATAATAACACAGGTCTTTACTATGACTAGTATAATAACACAGGTCTTTACTATGACTAGTATAATAACACAGGTCTTTACTATGACTAGTACAATAACACAGATCTTTACTATGACTAGTATAATAACACAGGTCTTTACTATGACTAGTATAATAACACAGATCTTTACTATGACTAGTATAATAACACAGGTCTACTTTACTATGACTAGTATAATAACACAGGTCTTTACTATGACTAGTATAATAACACAGGTCTTTACTATGACTAGTATAATAACACAGGTCTTTACTATGACTAGTATAATAACACAGGTCTTTACTATGACTAGTATAATAACACAGGTCTCTACTATGACTAGTATAATAACACAGGTCTTTACTATGACTAGTATAATAACACAGGTCTTTACTATGACTAGTATAATAACACAGGTCTTTACTATGACTAGTATAATAACACAGGTCTTTACTATGACTAGTATAATAACACAGGTCTTTACTATGACTAGTATAATAACACAGGTCTTTACTATGACTAGTATAATAACACATGTCTTTACTATGACTAGTATAATAACACAGGTCTTTACTATGACTAGTATAATAACACAGGTCTTTACTATGACTAGTATAATAACAGGTCTTTACTATGACTAGTATAATAACACAGGTCTTTACTATGACTAGTATAATAACACAGGTCTTTACTACTATGACTAGTATAATAACACAGTACAGAGGGCAACACAGGACTCCATTACTACAGTGCTTCTCAAAAGTTTTCCCCCCAAATTATTCAAAAGTTTCCAAACATTTTCAATATTTTTCAAAAACCTTCAGAAATAGCAGATGTACAAGTCATTTAGTCATCTGAAAAGTTTTAGTTTTAGTCGACTAAATCTACGGTTGATGTTGACGTAAAAAAATGTATTTTGGGCGGTGCCTTGATGGCGTCGTAATGGTTGCTTTTACGCTCGGTTGCATGCTGAACAACGCTCACAACGCTTGCTATTTTCAGAGCGCAAACCAAATATAAAATGACTTGTCTTTCTACTGGATCACACAGCTCACAGCGCGTCACTTTGTGCCACGCTGCGAGCTTGTACATCGGCTACTTTTGGAGTAGCCAACGTATAAATGGATGAAGTGGTTAAAATGATTGTGATGCTACGTCAACAGCTACTTTTACCGGGGACCCCCTAGGTCCTCTCCAGTGTTGCATTGCTGAATTGGAGCGTGGTTGCACTCTATTTTAAAGACGTGACGCGCACGTCGCTTAACACCTACACTACAGGTCACACAATGGACAATTGATATGCATCTAGGCTCATTCCTATGTTAATCCACCTGGTGTGAGCCTTTGTAAACTTTGTTGAGGTGTGAATTTAAAGTTGTTTTAAATCTATGCGTGTGCACGTGCTCCTGGTCAAATAGGTTCCTGCACGGCGTGCAAGGCCGTCCCATGAGCAATGCAGCCCTGGGTCCTCTCCCATGCTTCTTGCTTACCGCAGTTGCTGCTACGACAAACACCTGAACTAATCCTCAAGGGATCAATATAAAGGTCTCATCTGATCTCAAAACCACTCGATTATTTAGGACGTCTCCTTCAGACTGATGGGTAGAGAGGGTTATGCGATAGAAGAGACTCTCTGTAAATCCACCTGCTGTGATGTGATCTGTGTTGACGTGTTCTCCTTTCTCCCTGCGCTGTCATTGAAGTGTATAGGAAGTGTCTAGCCGAGGCTTTTATTGGCTTTAGCAGACACATGCACTCGCTGCATGCTAAATGGACTGTTCTGTCTCAGGAGTCAGACTGCATCCACACTATATGCACTGTTCATTTCGGGATTGTGTGGTGAGGTCTAGACCAGTGGTTCTCAACCTTATCAAGCCACGACCCCCCAAAATAATCATATTTGAACAGGGGAGACCCCCCAAAATAATCATATTTGAACTGGGGACCCCCCAAAATAATCATATTTGAACTGGGGACCCCCCAAAGTAATCAAATTTGAACTGGGGACCCCCCAAAATAATCATATTCGAACAATCAAATTTGAACTGGGGACCCCCCAAAATAATCATATTTGAACTGGGGACCCCCCAAAATAATCATATTCGAACAATCATATTTGAACGAAGGACCCCCCAAAATAATCATCTTTGAACGAAGGACCCCCCAAAATATATCATACTTGAACTGGGGACCCCCCAAAATAATCATATTTGAACTGTGGACCCCCCACCCTGACAAGCACTTGGAATTGTAGGAGTTGAGGCATTACATTTAGTTTGACTCTGTTCCACATATAAACATTGTGAAAATAGCGGATCTACAAGCTCACAACGCGAGGCGTTGTGAGCTTGTAGATCGGCTATTTTCAAAAATGTTGCCTCTTTCTTATATTATTTGACAATTTGGTCAATGTTTGACCAGTTTTTATAGTAGAGTTTGTTGGTTACTTTTGATGCAGTAATGGTCTTTTTTTTTAAAAGGTCCTAAAAGTCCTTAAATTGTCACTTTACTGTCATTTGGCGACCCCCCAAAAGTCATGTGGGGACCCCCCTGGGGGTCCTGGCCCACAGGTTGAGAACCACTGGTCTAGACGCACAGCCTTTACGCAAAATTCCTTTTCAGTTCAAGGAAGCGCAATTCCGCAACAATCTACCCACTAACGTAAGAGAGAGTCCATCCTTTTAGTCAGGGGATATTAGCAGAAAGATTTCCAATCTTGGAATAAATTCCTTACCAAAAAAAATATTCACCAATGTGTTTGTAAAGGTGTCTAGTAACACATCTCACAAAGACTGAAATTCAGTTTCCCTAGGAGAATTTTTGACAGCTGCTGAAAGTTGGGGTACCCACCATTTCCATGCAGGGCAAAAAAAAAATCAATTTTTAATTCTGTTTTAAGTAGCATGTGAGGGGTTAAACTAGGGTGTTTTTATGATTCTGAATCCATTGCAAGCATTTGTTTTGCACCAAAACCACTCCTTGGGCTAAAAACAGCCCAATCTCAATGGGCTTTTTACACAAAAAGTATACCTGGACAAGGATGGCTATGGCCGTTTTTAGCCCAAGGAATTTATTCCAAGATTGGAAATCTTTCTGCTAATATCCCCTGACTATTTGTATCTTTTAAGGTCCAAAAGGATGGATCATGGACAATCAAACATGTGTCATTTTTTATATAGGCTTAAATGTAGGTTGTTTTCTTTTTTTTTCCTTTTTAGTCTTTGGTATTCTAGGTCTTTTTTACAGTTGCTTTTTTCTCTTCTGTTTGCACCCTTTTAGTAATGTTTATATGTGCTCTTTTGTATGTTGACAATTTTGTCTATAATAGACAAAATATCTTGACAATTTTGTCAACAAATAAAAATTCGACTAAAATGTTACGGACAGACTAATGGAGAAGAGATCCAGTAGAACCTAAAAGACAAGTTATGGTTGCGCTCTGAAAAAAAGTATTATTTTACACTTAGCAGATCTACAAGCTGTGCGCTTGTAGATCGGCATGCAACCAAGTGTAAAATCAGCCATTACGGACGGGCCTGCCAAAAATATTTTTGATGTCAAAATCAACGGGTTGTGATGTCATGATACCTGCTGCTGAGGGACAGCAGCCAGCAGCCAGAGGTGACAGAACATCGTGGCTTTACTCTCCGTTCTGGAGCTGAAGGTCTTGGTCGCCTTTCGTCTTCGTCAGCTGTAAAAACAAAGGTTTTGGCATGTGACACAACAAGGCCAGAAAAGAAGTGTGTGTGTGTGTGTGTGTGTGTGTGTGTGTGTGTGTGTGTGTGTGTGTGTGTGTGGGCGTGTGGGCGTGTGCGTGCGTGCATGCGTACTTTTCTGTCATGTGGTAAATGACACTGATGTGTCTCCTGCTGTTGTTTTGATGCTGATAGCGTGTGGCATCTTTAACCTCGACTAGGACGACCGTTAATCTGTTAATCAACCGGAAACCGACATGGCTGTCTGCTCACTTCCCCAGCTTGACTGCTACACCCCCCCCCACCCCACCAGTGGTTCTCAAAGCCCAGGGGTCCTTGGGAGTGGTACTAGCGGGTCCACAGCAAAAATGAGTTAATATAGCATCACAATCATTTGAACCACTTTAACCATTTTTATACTTTGGCTTTTAAAAGAAATAGCAGATATACAAGCTCATAGCTCGTCACTTTGTACCACACGATGAGCTTGTAGATCTGCTATTAACCCATTAAGACCTGGAACGCATCTGTGTCACTTTAGATTTCTTTGGCTATTCAAAAATAGCAGATCTACAAGCTCATGGTGCGGCACCGAGTGCCGCACCGTGAGCTTGTAGATCTGATCTATTTTTGAAAAATCTTGAAAAACATTCTATTTTTTCAAAATTTAGAAAACATTTTTTAAGAATCGCCTCAGGTCTTAATGGCTTAAATAATATTGTGAAATGTTTTGCAAATATTTGAATATATATTTATGTATATATTTTTTTAAAGCAATTTTTTTTTACTCAAATCTTTGATTGTGGATCTGCTTTTTTTTCTTTTCTTTTTCTGCCTTTATTGATAGATGACAGTAGACTGACAGGAAATGGGGGGAGAGAGAGAGAAGGGGAGTGGCACGCCAGCCGTCTGGGCGGATCTGCTATTTTTGATGCTTTTGTGTGACGCTGAAGCAGACGTGTGTCATCTCTGTCATCATGGTGTAGCTGTCTGATGGATGGATGGATGGATGGATGGGTGGATGGATGGATGGATGGATGGATGGGACCACATGCAGCTGGCTGTCAGAACCACTTCAATCAGTCAGCCCCATCCATCCATCCATCCATCCATCCATCCATCCATCCATCCCTCCAGCATTTGTGCCCAAAACTTTGCATGAACACGTGTCAACTTGTGTGTGTGCGTGCGTCCGTGTGTGTGTGTGTGTGTGTGTGTGTCATGTGCTTGTCATAGCCGGTATGAAAGGGCCTCACGAGTGATCAGTGAGTCACCCCGGAAGAGAGAGAGACACACACACACACACACGTGATGACAATGGTAAACAGACGGCAGGCAGCTGGTTGTTGACTCTCCTTATCGATTACTAGCCGAGCACAAGGTCCCCTGTGTGTGTGTGTGTGTGTGTGTGTGTGTGTGTGTGTGTGTGTGTGTGTGTGTGTGTGTGTGTGTGTGTGTGTGTGTGTGTGTGTGTGTGTGTGTGTGTGTGTGTGTGTGTGTGTGTGTGTGTGTGTGTGTGTGTGTGTGTGTGTGTGTGTGTGTGTGTGTGTGCTGAACAGTGATGACCAGTACGTCAGAGAGCAGGCCAGAGCCTCTCTGTTTCTGGACCTGCAGAGGCGCAAGGTCCCGCTGGCACGTGGGTCGGAACCAAGCTTCCTGGGCTACCGGAAGAAACCGAGTGGCAAGCTGGACAGCCGCGCCGCCGGATTTGGGGTGCGGTCAGATTGGCTGGACTTGAATGATCTCTGCGGCTGGTCAGATGTGACCCTGGAGTGGGTGGGGCCGGACTCCGAGCCTGTCAACGCATCCGAGGAGGTAATCTCTGACCCCAATATATCTGTAAAGGCCACTATCAACATCTGTGGATCAGGATATGAACTGTCACTCACCAATGCCCGTGGTCACCTCATGTCAGCGCAACAACAACGCCAACGGAAGCACTGGACTGAACTTAGACTGCAGGGAAAGCTTGCCTGTCTCCTGACCGCTGACCACTCTGTGTCTCATACAGTGTTTAAAGGTGTAGCTCTTGATGAGGCCATCATCACCTTCACCTTAAAAGCTAGGCTTCAGGTTTTACCATCTAAGCTTAACCTTTCCATCTGGCTCCCTGACAGCCATAGCCCACACTGTATACATCACGACCACGCACAGATTACTGAAACCATGGCCCACATTCTCAATGGTTGCCATGCGTACAGAGGGCTTTACATTTGTAGACATGATAGAATCGTGGATCTGATTGCAGACAGTATCATTTCCACATTCAGGTCACCTGCACCAATGCTGTATAAGCACTCCACTGTGAAGCCGAGTATGTTCAATCTGTGTAGTGATGTCTCAATGTTCTCTCATATAGCAGCAAACACCCCCGATATTGTTGTTGTTGATGAGAATAGTAGAGAGGTTCTCATTTTAGAGGTTGGCTGTACGTTTGACCACAGCCTAGAAGAAGCCTTTATAACTAAGGTGGTGAAATATCAACTGCTAGAGCAGACCATGTCGCAACTGGGCTACAACTGTAAACTTTTAGTTTTCATATTTGGCAGCCTGGGCCATGTTCATAAGCTCGTTGTTAGAGGCCTTCAGATGGCTGGTCTCACAAAGAGAAAAGCCAAACAGCTAGCAAAATATTGCTCAGTGTCAGCTATCATTGGCAGTCGCGCTGTTTGGAGACGGCGCTGCTATCTGTACCCTTAAGCTGTATACTGCCTGTTTGGCCCTACGTGTGTGTATAACTGTAACTGTGATTGCCTTTGTCGGCACGTATGCCATAGTAACCCACAGTGTGAAATTGCACTACCAGTATTTGTGTCCTTTAAAACTTGTATTTATGTGGACATAAATAAATAATTTAAATGTGTGTGTGTGTGTGTGTGTGTGTGTGTGTGTGTGTGTGTGTGTGTGTGTGTGTGTGCGCGTGCGCGCGTCTGCAATGGACTTGGTTGACAGATTTGGTTAGCAGCCAGATTGCTGTTCACACTCCATAGACTTGTCTTGTGTGACTCCTTCCTCAGATGTGTTTTTTTCTGCTTCATAAGTCTGGGTTGAAACGCTGCTCTTAACTCTTTGATTGCCAGAAATAAAGCATAATTTTCCGCGCCACTGCCAGTGATTTATGTGTTTGTTTTCTGGCTGTATTTTGGTTTTGTTCCACTGTTTAGGATGACATTCCACTCTTTATATTGACATTCATCCTTTGCAGGGACTGAAAAGTCTGTGGGGGGGGGGGGGACTCGGCCGGAGCTCTTGATTGATCACTTTGAACTTCAAAGGGGTTTTGCACTGAGTTGATTGATTGGGCCATAAAAGTGTCAAACTCGTTAGTGATCTCTCTAATCAATGAATGCATCAAACACAGCAATCACTGTGATACCTGTCAGAGAGGGGAGGGGGGGGGTGATACCTGTCAGAGAGGGGAGGGGGGGGGGTGTACACACAAAGATCTCTGATCCTGCCTAGTATCCCTTTAAGTATATTAATAACAATTTTGAGGTACTTTTACTTACTTTTGCGCAAGCACATGTTTCCATTGCGTTATACTTCTTCTCCACTAATCTCTCCAGAACAGATCCATGGCTGCGCTTGGATCTGTCGGTAGCCGTGTTGACAACCCGTGCACATTGGCGTGGCGTGGGCGTGCCTTCAGATCAGGAAGCAGGCGCGCTTTACCCAATCAAATGTAGTGGGCGGGATTTACATGTGAGCTGCTCAATTCCCACGGGAAATAAACTAAAACTCATTTAACAATAGCGTCCTCGGAGCAGACAAAACCACGGAAAGTTAGTAACATTTTAACTTGCTCTTTCATCATAGAAACAAGTGTGGCTTATAACCAAAACCATCCATGTTCTCTGGGAGAAATTGTGTTAGTGTTCCATGGAGAAATATTGTTAGTGGGAATGAAAACATAGTCGCACCACCCGGAAGTGGAAGGCTGAAGGCAGACCAAAACCCCGGTTTCCCTGAGCACGGGTCCTCCGTACAGCCCAGAGTCAAATGAATAAGTGAAAAACAGCAGAGGGCGCTGTTTTTCCTTTTTATTTGACGATGGGTTCCCAGATTGCTACTCCACTACCTACAGTATTCAAAATAGCAAAAGTACTTTTGATGCCTTTGTATGACGCTGTGTAGTATGATCAAGTAAAATATGGAGATTAAGTGGTTTCTTTCCGACAGTGACGAAATGTTGAAACAAAATTGTCTTATTTTGATGCTATTCATGCTAATATTTTGAATGTAAAATTTTGGACACAGGACTTTTAAGTTGTAGCAGAGTATTTCTATACTGTAAGTTGCAACACCATGTTGGATAATAGGAGTATAGTGGGCAGGCGTCCATAAACGTGCCCGCTCCAAAACAACACACACACACAGGGTCCAATGTTCCACACGAAGGTCGCTCCGCCGAGGGGCCGAGGACATTTTTTAATACGTCACGGTTGCTCTCGTCAGCAGCTCTATCTACGCCTCGTATGTCACTGTAGAGATGCTATTTATATAAAAGTTACAACCCCAAGGCCTGTACTGTATGATGGCCCTGAGATGAGTCATGGTTAATGGGGGGGGGGGGGGGTGATTGCGTAACTCCTTGACCATGTGATTCTGGGAGGATCAGGGACACTTGTTGTTTTTTTATGCACATATTGTCCCCCTGATGAGGTCACTGACATTTGAAGGTGCGTGTGTGTGTGTGCGCGCGCGTGTGTGTGTGCGTGTGCGTGTGCGTGTGCATGTGCGTGTGCATGTGCGTGTGCATGTGCGTGTGCATGTGCGTGTGCGTTGTGCGCGCGCGTGTGTGTGTGTGTGTGTGAGTTATTTCAATTCAATTAAATTTTATTCCAGACACACAGGGGGTCCATAGAGTATACATACAAATGATCAACATCACACAGCAAATTAAACAATAAATAAAAAATAAATAAAATAAAATCATAGCTTAGAGGCTGACTCTCCAGTGTTTACGCAGCCCTGGACGAGTACCGGAGACAGCTTGACTATATCCTCATAATACTGTTCCGGGACACAATGAGCTTGTAGATCGGGTTAAATGGCACTGCCCTACACCCCCCACATGACCCCCCCCCCCCCCCCAGCATGTCCTGACCCTCATCTCCATCACCCACTCATACTGCAGCTGTGTATGACTGACTATCAGACATAATGAGAGATGCTGGCCTCACACAGCCACAGATGGACAGTGTTTCTGTTACATGTAGAGTGATCTGTATTGATGCGTTATGTATTTCATAAATAAAATCCATGAAAACATCAGATCTAGCTCTCAACGCGTCACATGGCGACAGGCCCGGTCTATTGTTATTCTGCAGGTAACTGAGGCAGAGAGATAGTAGACAGAGCCTAGAAGCAGAAACTGCTGCTTCCCTCGATCCCCATCTGCAGTGGTGGAAAAAGTACTCACAGTTTTTTTACTCGAGTAAAAGTACCAATACTGCAACGTAGAAATACTCTGTTACAAGTAAAAGTCCGGAATTAAAAACATTACTTGAGTGAAAGTACAAAAGTGTTGCTATGAAACTGACTGTACTTAAAGTACCAAAGTAGAAAGTACTCATTATGCAGAATGTCCCGTTTTACAAGTTTTCCAATGTACAAAATGTATAAAGATCTTTTGAAAATAGCCGATCTACAAGCTCACTAATGCGTCGCGATTGTAGATCTGCTATTTTCAAATGGGCGAAATGTATATAGGGCTGAAATCTACAGTAACTAGTAACTAGTAACTAAAGTTTTCAAGTAATTGTAGTGGAGTAAAAGTACAATATTTGCCTCTGAGATGTAGTGGAGTTGAAGTAAAAATACCGAAAATGTTAAATACCCCCAGTAAAGTAAAAAAAATACCTAAAAATCGTACTTAAGTACAGAACTTGAGTAAACGTACTTAGTTACTTATTTTACGACACTGCCCATCTGTCATCTATAAGAGCTCCTTCTTCTGTATAAAGCTACAGTGTTCTGTATGTAACTATCAGGTAGATCAGGCTGTATCTCCTGTAGAGGCAGCAGGTTCATAGGCTTACAGTACAGAGGAACACTGTATCTATGTTCCCCAGAGGAAGGTCTGGGCTACTTATAAATAATGTAGTTCACATCGCCTGGAGCACTTTGTCATCTAGCTGAGTATATATTAACCCATTAATACCTGGAACGCATCTGTGTCACTTAAGATTTCTTTGGCTATTCAAAAATAGCAGATATACAAGCTCATAGCGCGGCACCGAGTGCCGCGCTATGAGCTTGTAGATCTGCTATTTTTGAAAAATCTTGAAAAAAATATTTTTCGGATTTTTTTTTTTTTTTAATTGTTAGGATTTAGAAAACATTTTTAAGAATGGTCTCAGGTCTTAATGGGTTAAGAACACAGCAGTAGAGAGTGGTGTAGTGTGTGGTTCTCAACATGAGGCCTGGGGACCCCCAGGGGTCCTTGAGGAGGGTGTTCCAGGGGGGTCCTCTAGCTCAGTGGTTCTCAACCTTTTCAGGCTGCGCTTGCGACCCCCCCAAAAATAGTCATATTTGAACTGGACACACCCCCCCCCCCCACCTGACAAGCCCTCGGAATTGTAGGAGTTGAGGCATGACATTGAGTCAGTGGTGGACAAAATACTCACATTTGTTACTTAAGTAAAAGTATCAATATTGCAATATAGAAAGTAAAAGTCCGGAATTCTAAATGCACTTGAGTAAAAGTACAAAAGTATTGGCATGAAAATGTACTTAAAATACAAAAAGTAAAAGTACTCATTATGCAGAATGTCCCATTTCAAGTTTTCAAATGTATGCAAATCTTTTGAAAATAGCAGATCTACAAGCTCACAATGCGTCGCATCGTGACACATTAGAGCTTGTAGATCGGCCTATTTTAAAATGGCTGAAGTGGTTTGATGTATGTTTTCTAATAATCGAAATCTACAAAGTAACTTGTAACTAAAGATTTAAAATAATTGTAGTGGAGTAGAAGTAAAAGTATTGGAAATACTCAAGTACAAATACCTCAAGAGTGTACTTAGTAGTACTTGAGTAAATGTACTTACTTTCCACCATGCATTTAGTTCGACTCGGTTCCACAGATAAATATGAGAGAGAGAGAGAGAGAGAGAGAGAGAGAGAGAGAGAGAGAGAGAGAGAGAGAGAGAGAGAGAGAGAGAGAGAGAGAGAGAGAGAGAGAGAGAGAGAGAGAGAGAGAGAGAGAGAGAGAGAGAGAGAGAGAGAGAGAGAGAGAGAGAGAGAGAGAGAGAGAGAGAGAGAGATTTAGTGAGTGACTGGTGCTTTGAGGGTCTTACTTATACCGTACAAGCATCACATTCACATTTTATTATATATTAGCAGTCAGTCATTGTATCTAGTCCAAGTTTAATGTTATTCATATTCCTGCAATGAACAGATGGCATTGGTTACTGTGTTGCTTCTTTCTCTGCATTATGATTTCTACTGAGGAATCTCATTCTGAGCAACTCAACAAGACATATACTGTATTTACTTTATTTAAATGTTCATTCTGAAGGGTTATCGCATAGGCTAGATGCACATATAGGATATGTGCATCTATTGGCACATGCACTATTTTACACATATCATCCATGTTGCCACAGCAACAGTCACAGTATGTGACAGACAGGTATGATGATGATCACTAGCCCTAGAATGTCTGTGATCTTACATACATTTCATGTATTCCAAATACACAGCCATAGGTCGCTCTAACCGCCGCGTCGTGAGCAGCACGATCTGCACGCTGTAAAAGTGCTCTAAACTCGGTCTGTACTCGCCCAATAATTAATTCTAAGACTTGGAGTCAGATATTGTCCTCTAGTTTCATATCCATTTGAAAGTTCTGCCAGAAAACGTGTGTTTAGTCAAATATCTCCACTTTTCCGCGAGCTGCACACGGAAGACTTTCTGTGCGGGCGAGGGGCCTGGAATGAGTGCACGACTGAATATATCTAAACTTCCTTTAGGAAGCACAAATGTTTGGGGCACACAATTAGCAGGTGGTGTGATTCATTACCCCGCACCAATCGCAACGCACCTGTCAATTGTGTGCCCCATTCGTTTGTGCTTCCCTGTGTCAATTTGTGATGACGTTTGTGGTGATCAAATAGGATTATTTTGGGGGGTCGCGGCCTGAAAAGTTTGGGAACCCTAGGATTAAATGGCTTAATCTACTTATTGAGAAAAGCAGCAACTCAGTCAGTACTCAGAACATGTCCAGGTTGTGGGAAATGTAATCAAAACCAATATTGGATAGAGATGTCAAATGATATAACGTTTGCTGTCAGGGCGTATCTCCAATGTCTAATGTCCTATACTTCGTCATACTAGTACAGTGTCACACAAAAATAGGAACAATAGCCGATCTACAAGCTAAAAAAGTACTAGTAGATATTTTACTTAAGTAAAAGTATCAATGCTGCAATATAGAAATACTCCGTTACAAGTACAAATCCGGAATTAAAAATTTACTTGGGTAAAACTACAAAAGTATTGGTATCAAAATGTACTTAAAGTACCAAAAGTAAAAGTACTAAAATGTTTGAAAATAGCAGATCTACAAGCTCACAACGCGTCGTGATGCGACGCGTTGTGAGCTTGTAGATCGGCTATTTTCAAATAGCCTAGGTATAAAATAGGGCGAAAGTGGTTAATGTATGTTTTATGATACAATAATTGATAATTGCAAAGTAACTAGTAACTAAAGTTTTCAAATAATTGTAGTGGAGTAAAAGTACAATATTTGCCTCTGAGATGTAGTGGAGTAGAAGTAAAAGGACTGAAAATTGTAAACACTCCAGTAAAGAAAAAATGCCTCAAAACTGTACTTAAATACAGTACTTGAGTAAATGTACTTGACCCTAAAGAATAAGGTCGTGGATAGAAGCGATCAAAATGAGTTTTCTCAGCCCGGTGGCTGGCCTCTCCCTTAGAGAGAGGGTGAGGAGTTCAGTCACCTGAGAGAGACTCAGAGTAGAGCTGCTGCTCCTTCACTTGGAACGAATATAGAGCTAACATCAGGGGTCTTCAACAGGGGGGTCTGGTACCCCTAGGGGGTCCTCAGAGCTACTACAGGGGGGCCGCCAAATCGTTGTGTGATCTGATTTTTTTTTTACATTAACCACTAGCATCCCATTTCTGAGGAGAACTTTAGCCAAAAATAGCAGATCTACAAGCTCACAACGCATCACGCTGCGAGGCGTTGTGAGCTTGTAGATCGGCTATTTTTGGCACAGAGGTATAGATGTTAAAGTAAAAAAATAATCTGCAGCACAATTTTATACCAATATAGAGGGGGTCCCTGCTTCATCTCTCTCTCAGCAAGGGGGTCCTTGCCCCAGAAAACGTTGAAGACCCCTGGCTTAAATTTTTCAATATAAACTTACACCTTGAATTTGGAATGTAGTCTTAAAGGTAGGGTATGTGATATACTTTGGTTAAAATAAGTGTTAAATAGCTCTATATTGTGATAGTACTCATTGCTATAGAGTGTTTGTTCAGTAAAATGAGTCTCCGTGTCTCTCCAGCTCTTTATTAAACAGAAAATGCATTTTCAGTGCTCTCTCCTGAAGGCTTAAATTTTGTCACCTACCTGAAAATGTACTATATTCTGTTACTAAAGAGCTGGAGAGCCCATGTGACCGAACAAACGCTCTGTAGCAATGATTACTATCAGAATATACTACTTTAACCTTTAAAAAAAAAAAAAAATCACTTACCCTACCTTTAAGCCTGATTTGCGTACATGGCAATATGAAATGCAATGGCTTATCCACCTGTTTCCGCGGGAATTTACTGGAGCAAAAATCCTGTGTGGGAAACATCCTGCGGGGGGACCGGAAGTAGGAAATAGCGGCTCAGTGTGTTTACATTTGCCAGCAGAACGTAGCTCGTTCGCAACGGGCCTTTTGCATGTAGTTGAAGCGCAAGGGGGCGGGGGGGGCGGTGCATGGGGAGAGAGTCAGCGCACTGAAGTCAAGGCACACTACAGACTACTGTGTTGTTGACAGACAACGGATGCACGCTTATTATGAGAAACAACACAAATAAAACATGGCAAAACAGTTGCGTGCATTAGTGCAAGATGAGGGTAAAGGAAACATTCAGTCTAAATGTCCAGTAATTCGCACGCGAAAAGGAAACATTAATGTCCAGTTTGCTAATCCACAACTACTGTGCCAGATAATCACCAAGAGAGTTAAAAAAGAAAAAATAAGAGTTTATAATATTTAGAGAAATGTAAGGTTTCAAATACAAAAGTATTGGTAGTAGTTGCTGGACATTTAGACTGAATGTTTCATTTATCCTCATCTTGCGCTAATGCACGCAACTGTTTTGCCAGGTTTTATTTGTGTTGTTTCTCATAAGCGTGCATCCGTTGTCCGTCAACAACACAGTAGTCTGTGCCTTGACTTCAGTGCGCTGACTCTCTCCCCCCCCGCCCCCTTGCGCTTCAACTACATGCAAAAGGCCCGTTAGCAGTACAGCTACGTTCTGCTGGCAAATGTAAACACACTGAGCCGCTATTTCCTACTTCCGGTCCCCCCGCAGGATGTTTCCCACACAGGATTTTTGCTCCAGTAAATTCCCGCGGAAACAGGTGGATAGATCAGCTATTTTCAGTGTGTGCCACGAATAGGACGGAGCATCATTTTGCCATTAAACTATTGTAATAGCACACAGAGACAGAAATAATCTGGATTTAGCTGACTAGTAAGTCTGCTCTACCCCCCCGTCATACACACACACACACACACACACACACACACACACACACACACACACACACACACACACACACACACACACACACACACACACACACACACACACACACACACACACACACACACACACACACAGTGCTGTTGATGAAGACGTAGCAGTTGTTGCTGATGAGGTCTGGCAGTACTGGGGCACAGTGCCAGCTAGATGCCCTTAAAACGACCTCAAATATTTGCTTCTGGGGGTCCCTGGAATAACATATTTTGAGATGGGGGGTCCACGGCATAATACCTATCATTTTGGGGGTCCTTGACATGAAAAGGTTTGAGAACCACTGATATAGCAACATATGTTTTTCAGAAAACTGTTGGGATTTAGAAGACATTCGTAGAATCAGTCCCATAGGTCTAAATGAGTTAAACTACAGCGCATCTCTTCTCTCTGACCCCCGAAAACATTTAAATACTCAAGTAAAGTAAAATCTCAAAATGGTACTCGAGTACATCATTACTTGATTACATTA
Organism: Gymnoscopelus braueri; assembly: GCF_963280865.1. NCBI lineage: Eukaryota > Metazoa > Chordata > Actinopteri > Myctophiformes > Myctophidae > Gymnoscopelus > Gymnoscopelus braueri. The sequence goes on along the minus strand of NC_137617.1, from coordinate 48,461,450 downwards.
CTTTCCACCGCTGTGTCCCAGCCTCTATAGCGGAGCGCCGCGCTAAACTGGGGCAGGTGGCTGTGCTGCTGCCTGGTGTGACACTTCAGAAAAGGAGGCCAGTCTCTCTCTGTGTGTGTGTGTGTGTGTGTGTGTGTGTGTGTGTGTGTGTGCGGATCTTGAATCTTTCCCACAGTGCAGCGTAGTAGCAGCACCGCCTTGATCTGATCTAAATGTGGATACCGTGTGCTGTCACATGTGAGCCTGAGTGTGTGTGTGTGTGTGCGTGCGCCCGTGTGTGCATGTGTTTGTATTACTTTACATGTGAGGGCCAAATGTCCACACAAGTATAGTAGAACTTAAAGGGAAATACCACTCATTTTCAACATGTTCAACAATGTCTTTAATACACCTTAGAGCTGTTGTGTCTATGTTGCCTAGAACTGGATAATTGATTGAGGTCATGTGATCAGTGACATACGCAGGGTGTACTTTTGGCTCCGCCCCCTCAGCCAAAAGTACACCCTGCGTATGTCACTGATCACATGATCTCAATCAATTATCCAGTTCTAGGCAACAGACTTTTTTCAACAGCTCTAAGGTGTATTAAAGACATATTCAATGTTGAAAATGAGTGGTATTCCCCTTTCAGGACAATTTTCCTGTTCTTCACAAGAGAAATGGTTACTTTTGTGGTTCAAAAAAACATATTTTTAGAGTTTAGGCTTAACGACAAGGATTGTTTGATGGATTGAATACTTTATCAACAAAATGTTAACAGTACAGTCAAAAGTTATGTTTCATTCTATTCCTCACATCTGTAACAGACTCACTGATTCAAGACACTTTATAATTCTTTCATGTGCCAGAAGTCTGCTCTGCCAGTGTCTAGCAGGGCAGGGATTTCAGGGAGGGAATGGCTGTCGTTGCCCCTCGGTTTGGCCTTGTGCCCCTAAAAAAAATGGCATGCCGTGAGGCCACAGTGGCCTTAACCCATTCAATCCGGGAACTCATCTGTGTCATGTTTAGATTTCTTTGTGCTATTTATTTTTTTTAAATCATGAAAATGTGTGCAAATCGATTTTTTTTAAAAAAGTCAACATTGTAACTCCAATCTTTTTTTTAACAGTTTTTTGAAAAAACGTATGTCGCTATAATATCAGTGTTTCTCAAACTTTTTCATGTCAAGGACCCCCAAAATTATATGTATTTGGCCGCGGACCCCCATCTCAAAATATTTTGTTCCAGGGACCATTTGAGTTAAAAATGGTTGCTTTAAATCGCTTAAAAAAAATATAATATATATATTGAAAGATTTGCACAAAATAATTGTTCGAAAAAACAGCAGATCTACAAGCTCATAGCGCTATGAGCTTGTAGATCTGCTGTTTTTGAATAGCCAAAGTATGAAATAAGGGTTCAAGTGGTTACACAGATGCGTTCCCGGTTTAAATGGTTTAATGCCCCAGCTGACTGTACCACTTTCTCCCCTGTCCTCCTCCTCAGTATCAGCCTGCCAGTGGCCAGACTGATTTGACAACCCACGTGATCAGTCTGGGCAATGACAGGCTAATTAAAGGCAGGGTGCCGTGATTTTCAGTGATTCCCCCCCCCCCCCGCCCTAAAACATAATCATCAGGTATTATGGTTATACTAGGAGGAAGATTTTTTTTCAAAAAGTGTGCAGAAAGTGTTAAAATTATGTTTTTATGTGGACACGCCTCCAGTTCATTAAGTATACCTGGTTCTCACCTTAGCACCTCCTCCACCACCTTAGCACCACCCGCCTGTCCTAGTCCCTCCTCCTCCTCATGCCCACACCTGTTGTGTTATGATAATGAGGGGGAGGGAGGGTATGTTTTACTATGTCCCTAAAGCGCTGTTTCTCTATTGGCACGTTTGACCCTCAAGGTTTCAGCCTCCAGGTAGAAACTCAAAATAGTCAGAGAAGACATAAAACACCATAAAAACACCACCAGGGGGCTTAATGAAGTTCTATCAACGTCATAGACACATGAAAAACAGAAAAAGTGCAAAACCATGGCACCACCTCTTTAAGTATCACTTTAGTGTTGAGGTTACAAATGCCAACAACGTCCAAAGAACCATGAACACACGGCTTTGATAACATTGACGTCCTAAAATGTTGATTATATTATGTTTGTTAGTACTATAAACTTGTGTGTATTAATACCCCCCTCCCTCCTCTCTCTCGCTCGCACGCACGCATGCGCGCACACGTATTGGAGAGAGGGATGAACAGAATGATCCACAGAGAGGAGTTTGAGTCAGCTCTCATCTATATTCTGAGTAGAGAGTATAGACCAGAGCATTAATTTGTCTCACAGCCTCCTCTTCTCGCTCTCTCGCTCTCTCGCTCTCTCTCTCTCTCTCTCTCTCTCTCTCCCCCCTCCCCCTTCCTCCACCTGCTGTTGTTGTGATGTAATGGGTGGTATGTATACATAATGGCCTCCTGCCTGCCTTGCACCTCTTATCTCTGTATGTAATGAGAACCTCTGAACCTCCTCATCGATTTAGCTGTGGTCTGGAACACTGTGAGCTTGTCACACTCAATCTGTTCCCCTGTACGTTTAGGTGTCCTGGAGAGAAGCAGGGGGGGGGGGGTGGGTCTCTACAGCTGTGGAGAGGGTCACACTCAATCTGTTCCCCTGTACGTTTAGGTGTCATGGACACTTAAGGCCCCTGCATGCTACCAAGTGAGGTGGTCACCCTATCACCGTTTGTGACCACCGAAACGGTGGTTTGGATACTAGGCGCTCATAGTCCGGTGATTTGGGTTAGTAAAAACAGAGAGATGTGCTGATGTGAGCGGTGAGTCGCTTATCACCGCGGCTCAGTGACGTCACGTTGTCGTTTTCAAACCACCGCGGTGAGAGGGTGATCACCGGAAAAAAACATGCGCCCCCCTTTACAAGGCACTGAACATTCTGCCCCCCTACCTCTTCGACCTCCTCAAACGTCATGTCTCCCCCCGCTCCCTCAGGTCTGGTTACGCAAACTTCCTTGAGGTCCCCAAGACCAAGTACCGTACCTGGGGCGACAGAGCTTTTGCTTTTACTGCCCCAACCCTGTGGAATGCACTCCCCAAAACCCTGTGGAAGCCCCCCCCACCCTCCAATCCCTCAAAACCCACTTAAATATCACTTTCCCCAGCTAACTCAATTCAATTCAATTCAAAGGGCTTTATTGGCATGAGAAAACATACGTTTACATTGCCAAAGCAGAAAGCACAATACAACAATACAGAAATACAATCAAAACAAAAAATATGTACATTTGAAAGTCAGAATCTTCAATAGATCAATTTCTATGTACCAAGATCACTGGGTGCAGGTATAGTGCAGGAATATACACAATGATTAGTCTTTAGGGTGGTTGCGTTCCGTTTGATATCCTTCTCCTATCACAGCAACTCACGAATCTTGCTGCTGTGTTTGCACATTGTTGTACTTCGCCCAGCAGATATGGGAGTTTTTTGTCATTGGTCATGTTTTCAAAATCTCCGTGTGTGGTTGTAATCTGTGGGAAGTATGTGTCTCTGATGTCTTGGTACAATGGACAGACGGTTAGGAAGTGTAGCTCGGTTTCCACTTCATTTTGTGTGCAGTGGGTGCATAGTCTGTCTTCACTCCCCCCCCTTACACCTTTCTTCTTTCCACTGTTTTTATTGTTTTTATTCCTAGTCTTGTTTTTTATGTGTTGTTTTCTCATGCCCCCCATGTAAAGCATCTTTGGGTACTCAGAAAAGCCCCATATAAGTGACACGTTGTGAGCTTGTAGATCTGCTATTTTCAAACAAATCTTGAAAGAAAAAGCGAAACGTGGACATGAATAAATTGTTAGTGTGTGTGTGTGTGTGCGTGTGTGTGTGCGTGTGTGTGTGTTCTGTACAGGTCTGTTAGGTAGCCAGAGGTTCCGGGGCTCCAGTAGGAACTACAGCACCCTGCTATTGGAGGAGGACAATGGGCTTCTGTACGTGGGGGGGAGGGGGGCTCTGTACGCCCTGGACGCATCCAACGTCTCCACGCCTGCTAACTTCACCGTGAGTATACCACGATGTTTACATGTTACCATCTCAGTGGGCAAATGGACCCACATGGTCCATTTGCCCACTCTTAGAGTTACAAGTGCATTTGGTTCCATTTGTGCCCTCTCAATACAAAGTCAAGCACCATGGAGGGTGACGGCAGCTTCCGTGTTATTTCCACAACATCGTCACGTTATGTGCTTTTTAATTTGTTTAGCCTTTCTTTTTTCATCTACACCGTTGGGAGCATAAGGAGTTGTTCAGGTACTTACCACACATAGATATCCGGTACAATGTGTAAATATGTATAGATCATTTGTTTTGTTCTTTTATTGATCTCTCTTCCCCCTTGCCCCCCCTCTTCTTCTTCTTCTACTTCTTCTTCCCTTTCTCTTATGGAAATAACAAAACGATGGAGCTTGCACAAAAACTAATTTCACCCACTGTTTTACAACATGTGGTGTGACAATAAAGTTGATTCTGATTCTGTTGCATCGAGCGACGCAAACAAGGCGAAGCGAGCGACACATCTTCGTAATATCCTATCAGATTTAAATGAACAGTCAGGAGTTTACAGGATGTAAAACGTTACGGTTGCTTGCTTTGTTGATGGAACTGTAACACCCGGTATTCAAACCCCGGTGTCCCGCGTGGAAAGGGGCACTCTAAGTGAAACGTCTTAAGCACTAGCTTAACTCTTTGACTGCCAGAGTATTTTCATAAAGTACTCCCCCAGTGCCAGCAATTTTCGTGTTTTTTTATTTTTATATTTTGAATTTTTCTCATGAAAATAATTTAAGGACACATAATGTAAAGACCCAGCACAAATCCGCCACTAGAGCGCAGCACATGACAGCTTTGATCATGTCGTTGGGTCTCTCTCACCCTTCTTCATTGATTAGACAAGGAAAAACATGAAAACGGATGTGACGTCCCCCCCATTGTTTTGATCGGCGAAAATTACGTTGTGATATACGACGGCGATGACTGATCGTCACCCAGACCATAGATTATAGAAGAGAAACTGTCCGTTTGTCCGTCATACCGTGTGAAAGACCGTTTATTTACCTATTTTGGACGAAAATGACTGGGGAAAAGAATCAAAAACCGGAAACGGAATCCAGGTCATGAAACCGGATGCAGATGTCCGTGAAGTAAGTGGAACTCGAGAATAACATTGAATATTAAGCAGCATAGCGCAATCAGAGATTAAACAATGAACGCGCGTCCAGCGCGTCGAGCGCGTCGACGGCCAACTGGACAAAGTAGCACTTGACGCGTTATCGCGTCGTCCGCAGTCAAAGAGTTAAGAGGGAATCCCCCCTCAGCCGGGGGGAGATATTAGGCTTTATTGACCCAGCCGGGTCATGGCAAAGACTATGAAAATGGTACCTAATGCCTCCCTGCACTGGTACTCAGCATCAAGGGTTGGATTGAGGGCATAAGTCCCCTGTGACATACTGTACTAGGGTCATGTCCTGGGATGGACTTGTTACCATACTTTTAGGCCCAAAAACGCGAAAATGTGTCATTATGTGCTTATTGTCCTCAAAGTCACGTATCCAACAAGCTTTGAACTGAGCAGATTGGACCTTCCGTTCCAGAGATAATGGCCAAAACATCTTGAAAGCCACTTTCGACAATTTTCGATTGAGTTTTGGCCATTGTCGCCCGTTTTTCTCTAACAGCCGGGGCCGAAAACGTCAGGTCTGGTTCTGGCAGAATTTGAGAACTCTACCTCACGCTACAGAAAAAGGAGATAGGCTCCTGACCTATGACCTATGGGCCACATGGCTCGGGAACCATCGGTTCCCAAGGCTCCTTACTTAGCCTACTTGTACTTAGGAGCATTTCAAGACTCCTTACTTAGCCTACTTAGGGGCTTATAGCACCTACTGTCGACGTGCGTGTCGACGTAGGTTTTCTTTTATGTAATGTCTCCGGACATCAAACAACAACAAAACAAAAAAGACGTTGACACAGTTTCTAATGTTAAAGGACCCAAAAAAGTGCTTATTTGTATCAATTACACACCCCATGAAGCATTGAATACATGGATATTCTTTTAGGTTTTGTCGCTACCCTGGGCCTATAATTTGATGTCTCTCCGGTAGGAGACACAAAGGAGACACTTTGAGTCTCCTACGGGATAGATACATTAGCGTCTTTCCGCCTGTCATCAAATTATTGACTTAGGAATGTGTCCAAAAAAAATCTCCATGAATTCAATGCTTCATGGGGTGTGTAATTGATAGAAAATCTGTATTTTTTTTGTGAACTACTCCTTTAAGGACAGCGGTGCTATTGTTTTACAGCCTGAATCCGTTTCCAATAACCAGTTTTTTTTTTTACCAGTTTGGCTACAGAAGCGTTATCTCAGTGAGACAGTGGTGTGTGCTTTATGGTTCACACTGCAGCATCAACAGGCCTCGTTCCACACGCTCTCTGCTCTTACACACAAGACGGTGTTAAGGAGGCCAAGCTAATAATACACCTTGACCCGTTCAAACCGGGAACGCATCTGTGTGTAACCACTTCAACCATTATTTTACACTTTTGGCTATTCAAAAATAGCAGATATACAAGCTCATAGCGTGCCGCCCTATGAGCTCGTAGATCGGCTATTTTTTAAAAATCGTGAACATTTGTGCAAATCTTTCAACATAATTGTCTCCGCCAGAGGTGGAGAGTATGTTTTCGTTCTTGTCCTTCCGTGTGTCCCCCCGTCTCAGCCAAGCTAACATTGGTCAAGCTTCGCGTGACACGTGACAATATTGTTGTCACCAATGCTCTGATTGGCTAGCGAGACGCATGATGACATAGAAACCTATAAATAGGTGTGTCACTTCAAAAAATTATTTATATTTTTTGAAGTGAGCTTCCATCAGCCAAGATAACATTGGTCAAGTGACACGTGACAATATGTAATATAAATAGGTAAGACAGGATTAATCAGGAACAGTACTGGCGGAGACCTGTTCTAGTTAGATTTATTTTTAAAGCGATTTTTTTTTACTAAAATCTTTGCTTCTGTGGGGGGTCCCCAGAACAACATATTTTGATATGGGGGTCCGTGGCCATATATCATTTAGAGTCCCCAGTGGCAAGGATTTGAGTTAAAAAATTTCACTTTAAAAAAATATTTATATTCAAAGATTTGCTAAACATTTCCTGATAAAAAAAATAATAAAAGCAGATATACAAGCTCATAGCGTGGCACTCTGCGCCACACTATGAGCTTGTATATCTGTGCTATTTTTGAAAAGCCAAATAAATCTTAAAATGAAAGATGCTTTCCCGGTCGTAATGGGTTAAAGCAGATACTGGAGCAAAATGTAAAATCCCTCCAAACGCGTTCCTCCACTTCTGAGCATAATGGCTGAGTTGACACTATAGCCGTTTATTCACTGATCATTTAATAGATCAAGGGTCTTCAACAGGGGGCCCTCAGAGTTACTGCAGGGGGGACCACCAAATCTTTGTGTGATAGGATTTTTTTTTTTTTTTTTACATTAACCACTTGAATATAGCCTCCCTAGTAGAACTTTAGCCTAAAATAGCAGATCTACAAGCTCACAACGCCTCGCACTGCGAGGCGTTGTGAGCTTCTAGATCTGCTATTTTCGGCATGGTGTAGACTAGAGGGGAAAAGAGCAGACCAAGTACAGAGTGAAAGGTCAAGTTTTAAGTGTTGAGGGTTTTAAAGTGGTTAAATGTCTGACAATACACGTTAACATGAAACCAACATATTAATATAAAATATAATGTGTAAACAAACAAACTGGGCTCTATGCACAACGGCCATATTGGAAAGAAATTGGGGCCTCTTCCTTACTTCATCACAGGTGTTACCAATGACACTAATGAAGGCTCTGTTCCATCTTGGTCAAACAGAGTCAGGGTGTTGTTGACTCAATGGAATCACTCTGCTACACCAGTGGGTCTCAAAGTGTGGTCCAGGGACCCTTAATGGTTCCTTGAGGGAGTTCCAAATGGCCCCTTACGGGTGTGTAACTTTGAGAGTGTACAAATGGATCCTGGGGACTTGATCTATAACGTTAGCGGTGTAGGGTACGTATACAGCTGTTTTGCCACGTGCCGTTGGCAGCCCTAGTGTGTAATCTAATGGCCTACTACTACCTCCGCTGTCTCCCTACCTCTCTCTCTCTCTCTCTCTCCCATTGTGTCTGTCTGAATGTTCCTTACTAATATTAACCCTTTGTTTGCAGATTGAGTGGGAAGCATCTTCTGAACAGAAGAGACAATGTCTCAACAAGGGCAAAGACAATCAGGTAACACACACACACACACACACACACACACACACACACACACACACACACACACACACAGTGTATAGTTGCTTAATTTGGGCTTGCTTGCTGATGTTGTTTAAACCCAGTGGGTCTCCAACTTTTTAATGTCAAGGACCCCCAAATTAATATGTATTTGTCCGCGGACCCCCCATCTGAAAATATTTTTTGTCAGGGACGTATCAGATTTGTGTTGTTAAAATGTTCAGAAAAAGATTCTTTTTTTCAAGAAAATAGCAGATCTACAAGCTCACAACGTGACACGTTATGAGCTTTTAGATGTACTATTTTCAAATAGCCGATGCATATAGGTTTAACATGGTCATGTGGCCTATAATGGTCGCTTCTTTTGGGCTTGTTTTCTTAGACCTGGTTGCTTATTTCTCTCGCAGAATTTGGCAACGCGCACGCACACACGCACGCACGCACGCACGCACGCACGCACGCACGCACGCACGCACGCACGCACGCACGCACGCACGCACGCACGCACGCACGCACGCACGCACGCACACACGCACACACACACACACACACACACACACACACACACACACACACACACACACACACACACACACACAGAGTACAAACCAGCTGTTGTATTCCAGCTCAGAGGGAGGGCGCCAACATAAAGGGAGTAATTATTGTCCAATATGTCAACACAACACAGCTTGACCCTGAGACGATGGTGAAGATAATTACTTGCCTTATGCAGCGGATAGGATCTTGATGACCTGAGGCTTTCTGTCCAATCTTTACTATCATCCTGTGGATACAACAATAACAACAAAAAACTGTTGGTAGATTGAAGGGTAATATTGCTAGAGCCGAAAATATCCCCATATGTTGAATAATAAAACATAATGGCCCCTGGTATATACGGTGGAGGCAGTGAATTAATGGGCTTATGTTCCTCCTGCTTAATGGGACATTTCACCTTTTTTTAATATCTCCATATAATGGGTCCTCGCTAATGGTTACTATACGGGATGGTACCATTTCTGTCTATACACACTGTGTCTCAGAGGTGGACTGAGGGTGGTTTAAAACAATGTGCCTGCCGATGACATCAACTGTGGTCATTTCAAACAAGATTTCAGACTTTATTATTTTTGTTTTTATTGATGCAACAGCAGTGGCTTCTATTTCAGTTTAGGTAAACTGGTCGTTTTGGAATCCCCAGCCATGATGTCACTGGTAGGCACATTTCCAAACTGTCCACAGCCCACCTCTGAGACACAGAATGAGCTGACAGAAATGGTAGTGGTACCTATAGTTATCTTATAATGAGAGCATGAGTAAGGACCAATTATATGAGTATAAGGTTGAAAGTAGGTTAGGTCGGACGGTTACAATGCTTTGTAACGTACGTTATTGCCTGTCCAAAAAGGTCTCGCCTGACAGTAAACACTTTAGCGTCTTCATTAAGCGGTTAAAACGTGGGTTAGGGTTAGGGTTCGAGCACCCGCCGCCAAAATTATAAATCGGTGCCTATGGCTGTTATTAATGTGCAGTTTCTTATTTGTGTTCTCCTGTGTTCCTTGCAGACAGAGTGCTACAACCACATCCGTTTCCTGCAGCGCTACAACGAGACGACCCTCTACGTGTGTGGAACGCACGCCTTCAGGCCACTGTGTGCTTTCATAGTAAGAGCCTCTACTGGTCTGTTTTGTGCTTTCATAGTAAGAGCCTCTACTGGTCTGTTGTGTGCTTTCATAGTAAGAGCCACTCATGGTCTGTTGTGTGCTTTCATAGTAAGAGCCTTTTCATGGTCTGCTGTGTGCTTTCATAGTAAGAGCCTCTTCTGGTCTGTTATGTGTTTTCATAGTAAGAGCCTCTTCTGGTCTGTTGTGTGCTTTCATAGTAAGAGCCTCTTCTGGTCTGTTATGTGCTTTCATAGTAAGAACCTCTTCCTGGTCTGTTATGTGCTTTCATAGTAAGAACCTCTTCTGGTCTGTTATGTGCTTTCATAGTAAGAACCTCTTCATGGTCTGTTGTGTGCTTTCATAGTAAGAACCTCTTCCTGGTTGCGAACGCGGAAGGAGGCGCGGCGAAGCCGCGCCTCCGACCAAGTGGAGCTTACTATGTAACCCTGCTCAGGTTGTGGGTCTGTCTGTCTGCCTGTGTGTCTGTGTGCATGCACTACCTATGTAGAGGGCGCCAGAGTGCAGGAATTTAGACAATGCTCTGATTTAAATGCAACACACACACACACACACACACACACACACACACACACACACACACACACACACACACACACACACACACACACACACACACACACACACACACACACAATGTTCTCTCCCCATCACAGTGAAATAACACGGATTACAAGTCCGTAAATACACAATATTTTCGAGCTGCGTTCGCTTCCAGCGTTCGCACGGCTTACTTGTCTGTTATGTGCTTTCATAGTAAGAACCTCTTCATGGTCTGTTGTGTGCTTTCATAATAAGAACCTCTTCCTGGTCTGTTATGTGCTTTCATAGTAAGAACCTCTTCCTGGTCTGTTATGTGCTTTCATAGTAAGAACCTCTTCATGGTCTGTTATGTGCTTTCATAGTAAGAACCTCTTCCTGATCTGTTATGTGCTTTCATAGTAAGAACCTCTTCTGGTCTGTTGTGTGCTTTCATAGTAAGAGCCTCTTCTGGTCTGTTATGTGCTTTCATAGTAAGAACCTCTTCTGGTCTGTTGTGTGCTTTCATAGTAAGAACCTCTTCTGGTCTGTTGTGTGCTTTCATAGTAAGAGCCTCTTCTGGTCTGTTATGTGCTTTCATAGTAAGAACCTCTTCTGGTCTGTTGTGTGCTTTCATAGTAAGAACCTCTTCTGGTCTGTTGTGTGCTTTCATAGTAAGAGCCTCTTCTGGTCTGTTATGTGCTTTCATAGTATTAAGAACCTCTTCTGGTCTGTTGTGTGCTTTCATAGTAAGAACCTCTTCTGGTCTGTTGTGTGCTTTCATAGTAAGAACCTCTTCCTGGTCTGTTATGTGCTTTCATAGTAAGAACCTCTTCTGGTCTGTTGTGTGCTTTCATAGTAAGAACCTCTTCTGAAAAACGTAACAAAAGATAGAATTTACCAACCATCCAACTAAGGGCATTTTGTCTTTAATTTCTGTTTGTTTTTGTTAGTTTAGTAAAACACACAATACAGTTTCAGTTAGTTATCGTACATTTTTTTAATTGTAGTTTTTATTTCGTTCAGAAACGGAAATGTTTTTTTTTTTTTCAATTTTAGTTTAGTTATTTCGTTAGTTTTCATTAACTATATAAGAACCTGTTCTGGTCTGTTGTGTGCTTTCATAGTAAGAAGCTCTTTTGTTTGCCCTTCCAGGAACTGCTGGCTCTGTAGAAATCATTACACTCATTTCAACCACCTTTGTGTTTGTGTTTGCACTCTGGCTTAAAAAACAACAACAAACAAACAAACCAAAAAGTGCCCTTGAATTGACTGTGACAGCAGTCATTTCAGACGGCCAGTTGAAACCTTGTATGTCCTAAACCGTTACTTCTCAGGACATGGATAACAGATCCATGTGTTCCAATGGATTCAATGTAGTCAATATTTACTCACAAGCTCTTCAATATTTATGAAAACACACACACACACACACACACACACACACACACACACACACACACACACACACACACACACACACACTTCAAAAACACTTTCAAAATGTTAACAATAGCTAAAATAGTTGATCAATCTTCAAGCTCACAACGCACAGCTATGTGATGCGTCGTGAGCTTGTAGAGCTGCTATTTTCACTACAGTTTGCAAGTATAAGCCCCTTACACACCGGGGGCGAATTTTTCATGCAAATAATACGTTTTTTTTTTTTAAAAACCTTATAAAGTCAATGCAAGCTTACATGGAGCGAAAAAGCGAAAAAGTTAAGCGAAAAAGCGCCTTTTAATTATTCGGAACAAGTCCGAATTTTGCGTATATTCGCATATTCGCCGGTGTGTAATGACCTACTGTATTGGCTATTCATTTATGTACAGAAAAACACGTTGAAATACGGGGATAGAAGGTTTCTGCCCGACAGCAACAAAATGTGTAATGGTAATGGTGTAATGCTGCCCCCCGGAGATTAGCTGCTCACAGACGGACGGACGGACGGACGGACGGACGGACGGACGGACGGACGGACAGGACAGGGTGCAAAAAAACAACTCGGCCACACCTTCTTCGGCCTGGTGGAGACATCCAGGGCGATTTAAATTGAAGCGACTGACACACAGCAGTTTACAGAGTTATTATCATAGAACACTGTGCTGTGCTGAGATGAATTGATCTTTGTCTCCTCCTCCAGGACGCAGAGCGCTTCACCTTCTCCTCCGGCTTCGAGGAGGGACGAGACCGATGTCCATACGACCCCGCCAAGGGCTACACCGGTCTGCTCGTGGGTAAGAAACCCTCTCCCCCTAACCCTAACCCCGCCAAGGGCTACACCGGTCTGCTCGTGGGTAAGAAACCCTCTCCCCCTAACCCTAACCCCGCCAAGGGCTACACCGGTCTGCTCGTGGGTAAGAAACCCTCTCCCCCTAACCCTAACCCCGCCAAGGGCTACACCGGTCTGCTCGTGGGTAAGAAACCCTCTCCCCTGGTCGTGTTCAGAGCAACCGTTCTCTTTGCACCATACATACTTACGGGACTATCTCAACCCATTCAATCTGGGAACGCATCTGTGTCATTTTAGATTTGAGATGTAACCATTATTTTATATTTGGGCTATTCAAAAATAGCAGATCTACAAGCTCATAGCGCGGCACATGAGCTTGTAGATCTGCTATTTATTTTAAAGACGTGAACATTTGTGCATAGAGTATATCTTTTTTTAAAGCAAACATTTGTAACTCAAATCTTTGCTTCTGGGGGTCCCTGGAACAACATATTTTACAAATGTTCGCTTTAAAGATATATTCAAAGATTTGCAACATATTTTCATGATAAGAAAAAAAAAAAAGAAGCTCATACCGAGTGCCGTGCTATGAGCTTGTATATCTGCTATTTTTGAATAGCCAAAGAAATATTAAAATGACACAGATGCTTTCCCAGAGAATGAATGTATTTGTAGCGTCTGCAAGGACACGCATTTGAATGAGTTAAGCCTAATTTATGCTCCGTAGCGCTTCCGAAAATTGCCGACCCATACAAGATCACAACGCGTCGCGAACGCGATGCGTTGCAGGTGGTCTATTTTCGTTTACGACATTTGCCCGGCTCTCTTTAGAGCAGTGTTTCACAAACACTGGGTCGGGCCCCAATTTTGGGTCGCGGACCCCTTTTTATTAGCCTGGTAAACCCTCCCTCCGGAAATCTCATTTCCATTTGATTCCAGGAGTGAGTCTGGCATGAAGGCTTGTATGGGCGTTTCTAGTGCATTACCAAATAACCGAGCCAATCAGCGTCCTCGCTCATTGTTTTGTGATTGACAGCGGGGGTAGGCCAATCAGGTGGAACCCGAGTGGTTCACACGTCATTAATCAATACACCTTTCATACAAGCTGCTCATTAACATCAAAGACAAACCAATTACTCCTGGTGATAATCACTGCAGCCTAAAGTGGCTTGATTGGACATCAAAGGGCCACTTGGACATCAAAGCTACATTACTCCCGCCCAGCTCCAGCCCACAGCCAAATTGCCCATATAGGTCTGCAGGCCAGACTCACTCCTGAAATAAAATACAAATGAGATTTCTGGAGGGAGGGTTTACCAGGCTACCTTTTTATGGGTCGCGGGTAAATATGTTTTATTCCTAACACAAATAATTCCTAACACAAATAAAATATAAATAGAATTTCTGTCTGTCTGTCTGTCTGTCTGTCTGTCTGTCTGTCTGTCTGCCCGTCTCTCCATCTAGATGGTGAGATGTTCACAGCTTCTCAGTATGAGTTCCGTAGCTCTCCAGACGTGAGGAGAAACTTCCCCTTCCCCACCCTGAGGACGGAGGAAGC